>NC_056662.1:54794264-55094264 GCF_018350195.1 Panthera tigris | reverse complement strand
TGATTCCAGTTTGCAAACTGATGGCCCTGCTTCACCTCTGGGTTGATCGGGGTGCAAAGTGTACTCCCCATAAAGCTGAGCAAACCTGTTTGCTCAGGCAAACACGTGCACCCTACATCCTTCCTGGAACCTCTGAGGAGGACAGGTTTCTGCTCAGCCATTCTTAGAGCGTTGAGAGGGCCAGAAAGGTGGCTCCAAGGAGCAGCTGTTAATTCACTAGCAATCAATCAGTTCTGGCTCCGAAGTACCAGAAGGGGTCTTCAGACTCCCAGGGAAAATCTCGAAGGGTAGTAACACAATGATATTCAAAGCGGGGGCATTTGGTGGGGTTCTTACCAAGCAGTGGTTCTTGCCTTTTGCCTTTTTCCTGCACACTCCTTTAACAGTAATATATAATCCCTTATATCCTGGAATTATCCTTCCAAATAATTCCACTGTTGTGTGACTTTTCCATTAAAGATATTTTATATCAGTGTTATCTTAGGGTTCATATTTTATAATCTTTACATCTTATTACCTATGAAATAGATCACATTTTGATTTTTTTCAAGAGGTGAATGACGTAGGATGTTTCACTATAAATAAGAACCGATTGATGAATTAATTTTGTTGATGAATTATTTTTTTAATTTTTTTAACATTTATTTATTTCTGAGAGACAGAGGCAGACAGAGCATGAGGCGGGGAGGGGGCAGAAGTGAGGGAGACACAGAATCCGAAGTAAGCTCCAAGTTCTGAGCTGTCAGCACAGAGCCCAACGCAGGGCTCGAACCCACGAACTGTGAGATCATGACCTGAGCTGAAGTCGGTCACTTAACCGACTGAGCCACCCAGGCATCCCAAGTTAATTTTTAAATGATGCATTTTCCCATCCTTGGAGACTGAATGTATATTAAAATGCAGGTTGAAATTTAACAACACGTTATTGTGTCAAAAGGACTAAGAATCTAGTCCATGGTCTGATATTTCGAAATCTTGCATATTGCTCTTAAAAAATTAACTGGCTTGGGACACCTGGGTGGCTCAGTCGGTTGGGCGTCCAAATTCTGCTCAGGTCATGATCTTGAGGTTCATGAGTTCGAGCCCCGCATTGGGCTCTGTGCTGACAGCTCGGAGCCTGGATCCTGCTTCAGATTCTGTGTCTCCCTCTCTCTGCTCCTCCCCCACTCACACTCCTCTCCCTCTCTCTCTCTCTCTCTCTCTCTCTCTCTCTCAAAAATAAATAAAGCTTAAAAAATTTTAAAAAAATAACTGGCTTGTGTTTATGATTTTCACTTTTTTTCCTATCCATGATAAGGGAGAACATCTCACACTAACATTTGTAAAAACTTTGTAAACCACACATTGATTATATAAATAATTTTACATTTTTAATTCCCAGTAAGTTAAAAGCCCAATTGGATATACTTTATCTTTTTAACATTGAATTTTGAAACTCTAGTGACATAATTGTGTGCAATATAAGACATTCTGTGGGTAATATTAAGAGAATTTGCAGACTCATTGCCATTTTATGCTTCTTATTAGTAACCATTTTGCAATGTCAATGTCTATTAAGTTTCTCTTTCTCAACAAACAGCCAAATACAAGTTTAAACAACATACTGTGCGACTAAGAATAAAAATTAAATCTGCGCAGTGGTCAAAACCATCCTGGAATAGGATGTGTTCAGGTGGGTGACGAAATCAGTTCGTCATTAGCAAGCTCATGAGATCCCAAGTCATCCCCAGGCAGGCTCTCTAGAGACCTATCAGAGGGCTCCAGTGTTAAAACAGAAAACCCCTCTGAGCATTATGTCATCTATTTAATCCACTGAACAACCCGATGTTCTGGGACAACTGCCTGTACAGCTCAGGCCTCACATTGCAGAAGGGCCCATGAATGGGGACCACAGGCTTTGGACACTTGGGGACGGGGAAGAGAGGAATGTGGGAAGAAGGGAAACAAGATGGATGTTTGATCTTTTGCTGCTGATGAGCTCCCTCCAATTTCATCACCGTTGACCCCCTTCTCTCCCGTGGTTCCTGTTTCTGAAGATCCTTATACCCCAAATTCACAAGAATTCCTTATCGAAACTTTTTTTTTAAGTTTATTTATTTTGAGAGAGAGAAGGAAAGAGAGAATCCCAAGCAGATTCCATGTTGTCTGTGCAGAGCCCAATACAGGCTCAATCCCATGAACAAAGAAATCATGACCTGAGCTGAAATCAAGAGTCAGATGCTTAACTGACTGAGCTACTCAGTTGCCCCTCTTACCAAAACTTTCTGAGAGATCATTCCACATGGGAAGCGACAAGTGGCCAGGTGGGGAGAAAAAGAACAGAGAGAAACTTATGTAGTCAACAAAAAAACTAGTCTCTAGCCTAGAGATAGATATATAGATAAATGAATCTGGTAGCAAAGACTTGAATACATGTGTAACACAAGATATGGAACATTAATGAAATGATCCATTGTTGTAAACAATGCTACTATAATAAGCGAGGTTATACAGTTTGGTATTTTGATTTTGTTTGTAGTTTAATTTTATCAACAGAACATCCCAGACTTCAGTTCTGTTATCCTCCCTCCACAAAATACAAGCCAGTAATTGAATTTCCGGGTCTTACTCTGATCAAATTGTTAAAACCTCCTGGCACATTAGCATGTGATACAACTTTTAGCAAAATATACAACTTTTCTTATGTTATAGGAGTTAACCTACAGCCTCTGGTGAGGGATTATAAATGGGAAAACATCTGGACCATTTGTAAAAGGGCATTTTTATATCATCTACTCTCTAATCCTCAATAGATGCGTGATTTCAGCAAACTCAGGTCTGATCGTCAGTTCCCATCTGGTATTTGAGTTGAGATTGGGCTATGGGTAGGAAGACAAATCGGGGGCCTATTTCAGGAGACTGGTGAAATACAAACTTCCCAGCACTACACTGGGCCCTGCTATGTCCTTCTCACCCACCCACTGCTTCAGGATTGGGACTGTAGATTTTAAGAGGGCTCACTCTTGCATATTTACCTCACTACTGTATGCCCAATGATTAGTTTTTAACTGGAACAGAGGAGAGACTCAGTAAATATTTATTTCATAAGTGAGCGTAAGTCTACAAATGAACGGAGGGGTAAAAATGATGAAATCTACATGTCAATCAAGTAAGTCACACAAAGAAAAACACTATTAGAAGGGCTATACCCTGGGGTGCCTGGGTGGCTCAGTCAGTTAAGCATCTGACTTCAGGTCAGGTCATGATCTCACACTCCGTGAGTTCGAGCCCTGCGTCGGGCTCTGTGCTGACAGCTCGGAGCCTGGAGCCTGTTTCGGATTCTGTGTCTCCCTCTCTCTTTGCCCCTCCCCTGCTCATGCTCTGTGTCTCTCTCTGTCTCAAAAACAAATAAAAACATTCAAAAATTTTTTAGAATAAAAGAAGGACCGTACCCTTTCTAGGCCAGTCAATTCATAAATCCAGATCTGCAAATGCCATTAAGAGAAAAACAAACTTGCAGTAAACCTCCCTTGTTGACAGTGGGTAGAAGAATATTGGCAGGAGAATGTTTCTTTTCTTTTTATAAGTCTACTTTTTATTATGAGAATATCTAAATATATACAAAAGTAGAAACAATAGCCCCCAACGTGCACATCACCCAGGCTCGATGGTTATTTACACAAAGCCAAACATCTGCTTCCCACTCACTCACCACTCCTCAACCTGCACTGGATTATTTGAAAGCAAATTCCAGACATTGTATAATTGTATCCATAAATATTTCAGAATATGCCCCTATTATTATTATGATATGCAACTAAATTAACAAAAACTCCTTTATACTATCAAATTCTCAACCACCATTACGGTTTCCCACATGGTCTCATAATTTTTATTAAAATTTTGCGTGTGTAATGTTATAAAATGTGTAGAATTATTGAATCGCTATATTGTACACCTGACACTAATATAACACTGGTAGTTAGTAATTTAAAAAGGAAAACAATAAATAAAACATTTAACTTAAAAAAAAAAAACTCTGTTTAAGATTGAAACACAATCCAATCTGCATTTAGCTGATGCGTCTCCTAAATTTCTTTTAATACACTGTATCTCTTGAAGAAAACATGTTGGTTGTTTTGTAGAGTTGCCTACATTTTGGGTTTTCGTTGCATTCCAACGGGATCTCAATGTACTCTTCTGTCTCCTGTATCTCCCATTAACCGGTGAGTAGAATTGGAGGCTTGGTGAGACTCAGGTTCATGTTGTGTACTTCCTATTATGTCACATCAGGAGGCGATGCTATCTGGCTGTCTCTCTTTTTTTGTGATATTAAGAGCGATTAATAGGTTCAGGCATCGTCAAACTGATCTGTCCATTGGAATGTTTGTCACCAGCTATTGACCTAGTGATTTAGCCACCATTAGCGATCAACTAGCTAGATCCATTCTTTTATCTGGGGTTTTAAAATAGTGATATTTTATTTCTGCCATTTCTTGTGAAAAGACATTAAAAAAAATTTTTTTTAATGATTACTTATTTTTGAGACAGAGACAGAGCTTGAGCAAGGGAGGGTCGGGGAGAGAGAGAGGGAGACACAGAATCCGAAGCAGGCTCCAGGCTCCGAGCTGTCGGCACAGAGCCCGACGCGGGGCTTGAACCCACGGACCGCGAGATCATGACCTGAGCAGAAGTCGGATGCCCAACCGACTGAGCCTCCCAGGCACCCCAGAAAAGACGTTTTTTAAAAACAAGTTACTATTCTATGAGCATCTACATATATGTAAAGTGAGGACAATAATACCCGCTTTACCTACCTCACAGAGATGCTATTGGGTAGGTACATGAAGCATGAGGTAAACAGAAGTCACTATACAAATGTGTGGTAGACATCATGGCTGATCCCCCCAAGAGCCATTCCACTTTATTTTGTTTTTAATTTTTTTTTAACGTTTTATTTTTATTTTTGAGACAGAGAGAGACAGAGCATGAACGGGGGAGGGTCAGAGAGAGGGAGACACAGATTCTGAAACAGGCTGCAGGCTCTGAGCTATCAGCACAGAGCCCGACGCAGGGCTCGAACTCACGGACCACGAGATCATGACCTGAGCCGAAGTCTGCCGCTTAACCGACTGAGCCACCCAGGCGCCCGGAGCCATTCCACTTTAGAGGAAGCATAAACAATAGTCATGCTGGTCACTGACTTGGGAATGGGCTTGTGACTCCACCCTATGGATGAGTCGTGAGGAGAAGCGTCCCAAGAAGCTCTGGGGAGAGGTCCTTTCTTCTCAGATGGAGCCACAGGCAGGGAGGGTAGCTCTTTTTTTCCCCTAAACAACGTCATATCTGGAACGTCACCTGGAATGGGTGCCGTTATTTGCTACCCCACTGAGGAGAGATGGTGAGCGCCTGGATCCTTGGCGACACTATTAATTTGCTGAGTCAGTCAACCCTGCCAGCCATCTGCAGAATCTCCTGAGGAGACATAGCATATGTATTGTTGATGGCCAGTTTGAGTTGGAGTTTCTGTTGCAACGAAAAATCATCCTAGCTAGTAAAGAAGGTCAGGAATGACCATGGCGGTGATGGTGGTGAATATAGCAGTGTAAGAAAAGCACTGAGCAGAAGTGAGTATTAGAGGTGTGGAGTAGAATTTAAGCGTGTAAACACTCAATGTTAGTCAACACTGACTGTATATGGATTCTGTATAAAGCCCTGTACAAAATGCTAGTATAATTTTAAGCAGAGAGACTTCCAGAAATGACATACGCATAATTCCTAGGTAAAAGATGTCAGGACTGATTTCCACTCCGGGAAATGGTATCAGCAAATGACTTCATGGTCCTTCTTGAATTGGGTATCCTCTCTACTCTTTAAATCTTGAAGTCTCTTTGAAGGGTAATAACTTTACCCGAAGCATTAACTTCAGCTGCACCTTAGGAAACTGCTAGATGACTTCCCCATATTGTGACTTCCCACCCACAGCTCATAAGGCACTGCCAAAGGTACTTTGGAATGTGCAATGCCTTTCTCATTTGAAAAAAATTTCTTTTTAGAACACAAAATACCGTATCTTCTAGAAGATGTCTTGAAGTCCCAGAAATACCCTGTCTACACAAAAGCTTGCATCTAACATATACACGACATCCCCTCGTCTTAGATTGCGATGTAAAATTGTGTACTTGGGAGAATGGGAGAGAATGACACTAAAAGCTCTTCAGGAAATGCTTAGACCTCCAAAATACTATTACGGGGCCTCAGTCTTAGAGGCCAGGCTGGACGGAGTGGTGCACCGGAAACTGCCACCCAGCAGAAAACATTACAATCCGTCTCCGTGCCGGGAGGGACCTCATCCACGTGAAGAGAAAGGGTCAAACCAGGATAGAGTTGTGGACGTGAATGTAAAAAAAATGGAGGGCAAAATGCGGGGGTAGGAACCAGGCCTTGGCTCCATAGATGAAGCACAAAAACCGACCCCAGCATCCCCGGAACAAATCGAATCAAAGACCGAACGTAGGACCCATCATCCAAGATGTCTTGAGAAAGAGGAAAGGGTTCATGTTTGGTCCCGGGAGATACGGTGAATGGGGTTAACAGACGGAGGCCCAGAAAAGATGAGGAAGCGGCTCTAAGATTGAAATCGATTTTACCTGACCCCAGTGTGATTATCTTGGACACCCAAGAAAACGGCCTTGCTTTCCGGGATCCGGGCCCAGCGTGACCTACAAAAGGCGGTCAGTGTAGGAACGGGTGAGGCCTGGGATGAGTCAAGCCTCCCCGAGCATGAAGTCTATGGGTAGAAAGTTCCTGTCTCCCTGTTTAGTAGAGTCAAGCCATTTAGGGGGGTGGACATGAGACTGCCCGTGTCAGACACCAGGAGAGCAAGACAGCAGCCAAAGTTCAGTGACAGAAGGGATGCAGGAAGGGGCTAACGACTCAAATGACCAACTAGAGGGAGCCAAATCCTTACAAGAATGATCTTAAGACAAGGTCCAGGGGAAAGGTAAGATCAAGGTCATTGGGCCCTAGCAAGAAAAAGGGCAAGGATCAGTATTACCTCCGTCAGAACAGGTAAGTGCTACGGAGGCCTATTTGCCAGAGGACCACCCGTGAAGGCACCGACACTTACAAGTGCCTCTCTCTCAGCCTTAAAGTCCTGGACGTTGACTAGAGCAGATAGCTTTTCACCCTGAAATCCTTAAGGCGAGAACACGTATGGGATTGGTCTGTGAAATTCCTGGCAAATGTGACAAAGCGTTTAGCTAGGTCTGGGCTGGGAAATCTTCCACGTGCCCCTCCAAATTCGCTGCTCCTCCTTCAACCTGCCCCACGGCCAGGGAGGTTCACCTGTATGGACTGTACCCACGGGCCCCATTGGCTTCTGGCTTCTGGTTGGTTCAGCCACGAGAGGATGCTGGTAGGAGGTCAGAGGGAAGGCAGAGCGTGGAGGAAAGGCATTTATTCCCTAAGTCCCTGTCTTCTGAGAAAGGCCACAACTTCTCCCAGCACACTCCATTCAGCCAACTCACACCCATACTTCCTATGCGCCCCCATCACACACACACACACACACACACACACACACACACACACACACACATGGACGCATGCATACACACACATCTGACGATCATTCCTTCCCCTTGCCCCTGGTCAAGTTCAGGTGTGGTGAAGCTCCTGCTGTTCGTAGCCACAGATACTGCACCGGCCCTTATTGCTTTTCCTAAACTTTGCCCGCGTGGTGGTAAAGAATCCTTTTATGAAGCTCCGCTCCGTTTCTCAATTCTGGATGTGCCATTACACGGGATTCTTACGGCTCCGTGCTAACCACCGTCAATAAACTTGGTTTTTTGTTTCTTTGCTTGCAGGATGAAGTCTTAGAGGAGTTGGTAAGGCAATCTCCTGGCTTGTGATGAAGAAGAAAGGGCAAGATGACCCCCCTGTGGGAGTCAGTGGGTGGCAGTGATTGCAGGCTGAGCAGAGGGCCACGACCCCCTGCCTCTGCACCGTGCCATGGTGCTAACAAGAAAAATCAGCCTGGACACGCGTCACCAGGAGGTGTGCATACACACTGCTGTGGCCAGGCCGGTCCATTCCTGCCTCAAAGCTGTTTCAGTGGGACAGCAACAGCGAGGTCATGGAGAGGGTGGGGCTCAGTTTTGCAGGAAGTGCGGAGAACAGCAACAACTTAAGAGTGAGCAGAACCACGATCTGTTGCTGCTTTTGCATGACCTGTTCGAGCCGTCTTTGGCAAAACTCTTTCTCCCTCTTCCTGGGAGGGTGGGTTCCCGGCCACCAGCAATCACCTGCATGCGGGAAGTCAGCTCCGTGGAAAGGATCTGCAGGTCAGAGAAGGACAACCTCTTCCGGCATCCTTCTGCATCTTTACATTCTAGAATCTGGATCTCTGCTGGAGGTTGGCACATCATTGACTGCCTCACGTTCAACAGGACTCTCCAGTGCCTCTGCGGGGACTTCTACAAGACACCTTAGAGCTCTTACATGAGGTCAATGACTCAGCGGTGAGCATTCATCAACAGATGAATGAGCTTTCTCTCAGTACGTTCTTTCTAACCTACATTAGGCAATCTCTTCAAGTAGCCCAGAGCCACCAGGTGATTGCAGATATTGTTTTAAAGTACACGATGTAGACCGTTCTTCCACTCGTTTACTCACTTGACAAATATTTGTGGCTAGCTAGGTACTGGAACTGTACTTATTTATAAGGATTAATAAAGCCACGGTATATGCCCCAAAGAGCTCCAACTCTCTTCAAGAAATGGAAAAGTCAACAATTGCCTGGAGCACAGTGTTCTTAGCACCCAGAGAGCCCAGGAACAAAGAGCAGTGGGGGGACAGGAAAGAGAGCAACCAATTCTGCCATGGTGGGGCTGGGGATAGGGAGTCAGAAAACGCTCTCAGAGGTGGTGACATTTTAATTGGGTCTTGAAAGGTACTCGGGATTTTACTAGGCAAAGAAAGGAGACAAGGGCGTTCCAGACCAAGGGAACAGTATGAACAAAGACAAAGATTTGCCTCAGCCAACCTACCCCTGGTCTTTATCTTTTATAACCTCCAAACATTGGAGGCTTTTGGACCTTGGGCCTGGGTCTTGAGTTTTCTTCTCTCCTCTATCACATATTCTCATCAGTAAGCTCATCTGATTTTGTGCATTTATTTTTTTTTTTATAATTTTTTTAACGTTTATTTATTTTTGAGACAGAGAGAGACAGAGCATGAACAGGGGAGGGGCAGAGAGAGAGGGAGACACAGAATCGGAAGCAGGCTCCAGGCTCTGAGCCATCAGCCCAGAGCCTGACGCGGGGCTCAAACTCACAGACCGCGAGATCGTGACCTGAGCTGAAGTCGGAGGCTTAACCGACTGAGCCACCCAGGCGCCCCTGATTTTGTGCATTTAAACCTCTGTGTTGGTATCTCCAGAACTCTCTTCTGTGCTCCAGGCTTATTATCTAACCATTGCCTGGACATTTCTTTTAAAAAAAAAATTTTTTTTTAAGTTTTATTTATTTCTTTTTGAGAGAGAGACAATCACAAGCTAGGGAGGGACAGAGAGAGAGAGAGAGGGGAGACTCAGAATCCGAAGCAGTCTCCAGGTTATCAGCTGCCAGCACAGAGCCTGACCTGGGACTTGAACCCATGAACCGTGAGATCATGACCTGAGCTTAAATCGGACGCTCAACTGACCTAAACACCCAGGTCCCCCTGCCTGGACATTTCCATATGGATTTTAAGATTATCCCACCCAAACTGGCTCTCAAGAAAGGGCCACACAGTTCTGAAGTCCTTAAATCCATTCATTTCTCTCCATCCCTATTGTCACACTTGTGACTAAGCCACCTTCGTATCCTGTCTGGACCATTGGAATCGTCTGACAACTGGCCTCTCCAAGTCTATTCATATGGCATCCAGGCTGATGTTATTAAAACATAATTATTTTACTCCCCAGCTTAAAATCCTATGATGATTACTTATTGCATTTAAAAATAAACCCCAGGGGTACCTGGGTGGCTCAGTTGGTTAAGTGTCCGACTTCAGCTCAGGTCATGATCTCACAGTCTGTGAGTTCGAGCCCCGTGTCAGGCTCTGGGCTGACAGCTCGGAGCCTGGAGCCTGCTTCGGATCCTGTGTCTCCCTCTCTCTCTGCCCCTCCCCTGCTCATGCTCTGTCTGTCTCTGTCTCAAAAATAAGTAAAAACATTAAAAAAAAATAAAAATAAAAATAAACCCCACACTCTCTAGCCTGGCTTATGAGGGCAGCAGGATCTGGCCCTGCCCACCTCTGTCAGTTCCTAGAACCCACAGGACTCTTTCTAGCTTCAGGGTCTCCTTCCCCAGAGCTGTGTATGGCGGATTCCTTCTTGCCCCTCATATGTTAACTGAAATGTTTCCTCTTCAGAAGGATCTCTCTCGACTCTCTTGCCTAAAATACCACCCCCTCCGCTTACTGTCCAGAATATCCCCTTGTTGATTTCCTTTACGGAACTCACCACAACACAAGCAGTGCGTGGATTTTTAACTTAACCCTTATCGTGTGTCTCCCTCACTGGAGCTCAAGCTCTTCAATGCTGGAAACCCTGACTGTCTTGGACTCTATCTTATTCCTAGAGCCTGGCTCGGTGCCTGGCACAGAGTAGGGCTGCACAACGATACTTGTTTGTGACAAAAGGAATGAATGAATAATGGCTCCCTCCTGGCTATCTCCTTGCCCTCATCACTGAACCCTTATCCCCTTCCAGGGTCCTCCTGGAAACTCAATCCTGCACCAGGTTCTGCATTGACTGGTTAAGAAATTCCAGAATGCAGATGTGGGGCGGACATCACAACATTTGGAGAGCAAAACTTCTCCCTGAGTTCCCTTTGCTATCCATTTAGAGAAGACCCATTGCCCATGGGGACATCTTCCTGAGTTAGGTTTGGTTTGACTTTTTTTACTCTAAATCAAAGCTTCTCCCCCAACCCCACTTCTACTCCCTCATTCCTTTCCTGCCCCTTGTCCACAATGGCTCAGAGCCAGGACTGACCTGCTGTCTTCAGTGTACTTCTGATATGTTAGATCGAAGTGCTTTTGATTGGGAGAGGTTGAAGGAGCTGGTGAACTACCTGCCTACTGAGTAAAGTCACACCAGGTGGTTGGACCGTTCTGACTCTTGCCCTTTCCTTGACCTTGCTCAGTAGGAGAGGAAGGCAAAAATAAAGATAAAGCATGAGCAGTAAGAACACGATGGTGAATATTAAGATAATTATTCATTCCCCTAGCAAGGCTTACGAACAGCCTTCTGTAGCTTCCGTTTACATTCCCCAAGCTTTTCAAATTTACTTTTCGTTTTCACGATGATCATAATGAGTTGAAAAGAAGGAGATACCTGTTTGGGAAATATGTAATTAAATGCAGGACTTAATCTAACCATTAGCTGATATTCTCCTTTCTCAATTTATGTTGATTACAATCCACTTACTGTATGTGTGGACAAGTAATTTATGGTGGTTCAACCTTTACTGGATATAGATTGTATGCTGGGTAATAAGCATAGCAGCCACAAGGGATCCAGAGATGAATTAGACACCTTATCTGTCTTGAAGAAAGTTCGGAGGGCAGGCGAACACGTAAACCACTAATTAAAAGCTTGCGACGAGGGTAGGGTGTGTGCAAAAGAGAGAAGGGGGAAAGTATTTTGGGCACAAGAGAAACAGAAATAACTTGCGGCCACGGGTCAGACTGTGGCAGTCTGTAAATGTGGCCCCGAATCCTGAGACTTCTTTCAGTGAGAGCAGATGTCTGTGTCCCCTGCCCTTGAAAATGGGCTCTGGGACTACTTGATTGATAGAGACTGTGGTGAAAGTGACACGGCCGGTTCCCAAGCCTTAAGGAACTGGTAGCTTCCGTTGCTTGCCTCTGATGTCGCTTGCTGTTCGAAGCTGATACCGTGCCTGGAGGAAGCCCAAAGTAGCCCTCCTAGAGAAAGCACGTGAATTGGGAGGCCTTCAGACTTGAGAGGAGAGGAAGAGCGAGATATGCTGGCCAGTGCCCCCACCTCTCTGTCCTTCACGCTTCCATCTGCAACCACTCCTTATTCCGTTTGTCTCGCTGGAATTTCTCTATACTTGCAGTCGGTAGGTAGCTGGCGCTGGAGTCATCCGAAGGCTTGACAGAAACACGGGGGGTGGCCGGCCTCTCTCCCTCTCCTTGCAAATATCAGGGCCTTTCCACGCAGCTACCCTTGCCTTCCTCATAGGACGGTGGCATCAGGGGAGTTGGACTTTTTCCACGGCAGCTATCTTCCCCCAGAGTGGGTGTCCCAAAAGGAGAAGATAGAAGCTTCAAGGCTTCTTATGACCTCGCCTTAAAAGGCTTGCTGGCAACCCAGATTCAGCACCAAAGGGCCCATAAAAGGGCATGGCTACCAGGAGACATGGCCGACGTGGGCGACATCTCGGAAGATCAGATGATAGCCTAGATATTACCTTACAGGTAATGTGGCATCATGGGAGGCTTTTAAACAGGAGCGGGATTGCATTTGAGCTTTGTTTAAAACACTGATTCTGGGACGAGGGGACGAGATCGGGAGGGATCAGTGGACGAGATCAGAAGCCTGTTTCTCTTCTGGGTGACACCGTGGTTATATGGGGAGGCTTGGAGATCTCTGAAATGCCCAGAGAAGGCTCAGGGCTGGAAACCCCGTGGCCCCCAAAGCAGAAAGTCTTGGCCCATATAAATGGGGCAGTCAGCGCTGCTGGGATGGAGAGGCTTCAGTATGATTAAATTCTCTCTACCACATCGCAGTGTCACTTCCTAATGTCCCAGAGGAAGCCAAGAAATGGAGAACAGTTGGAAACAAAGTGGAATGTGAAACCAACTACGCAAAATGTAAACCACAAGTGGGAGAGAGGCAGACACAGAATCGGAAGCAGGCTCCAGGCTCTGCGCTGTCAGCACAGAGCCCGACATGGGGCTCGAACTCACAAACGATGAGATCATGACCTGAGCTGAAATCAGGAGTCAGAGGCTTAACCGACTGAGCCACCCAGGTGTCCCTATACGGGTTTTTTATAAGCTCCTCTTTAGCGTTCTGTTGCCAGAGTGTTTATAAATGAAGAAGGAAAGGACCTTACAGCTGACCATAGTTCCCTGAATTCCAGATGCAACTCTGGCCACAAGAAGTATAGTAACGGCTTCTAAAAGCTAATCTGGGGCTTTGAGCTGCAGTCACTCAAACCCAGAGCTAAAAATTCTCTTCTATCATCAGAGAATTTAAGAATCCTCAGCAGTGCCCAGCTGGAAAAACAAAAAAAAAATCAGCAAATGCCACCTCTGTGGCTCCCATTTCTATCATTCCTATAGGGCTCGTATTGCACGGACTTTTTCAACCTGTTCGATATAAAGCAAGGTTTGGGGGGAACAGAGTTTCTCAGCCAGCAGCAACCACACCAGGCTGCAGTGTCTGTCTCTATCTTCACAGGTCACATCTCAGCGACACCAAGTCCTGGTCCATGTCGTCTCGGGCATCAGAAGGAGGCTGAAATCTCAAAGCCCCACGCGAGGTAGTCATCTTTGTGACTTTACGGCACCATGCGTATGCATCCCTCGGTGTCCAGCCGGCAGAGGGAAACCACATCAGAGGTCATTTCACATTCACAGAGATAATCGAACATAAAGAACCGCTGGCTAGATATCGAGAGTTGCAAGGGCAAAAGGGAAACAGTAAGATACGACAGGGGTAGCAGGTGCAGGAAGCAGCCCCTTCCCCCAGCTAGAAGCCGGAAGAAGAGGCTGGGCAGAGCTGGGCCCTGATGGTCTGAGAAGGTGCGGGCACCGCCCACTGCGGGGCACAAAGCTGGTCCTGGGAGCCTCGGCACAGCCACTGACTTGGTTCAACGCCACCATTTGAATGAACACTGCTTGTGTGAGCGGAGAGGTGAGCCTGGCAAGGTTACAGGAGCGGGAGGCAACCGCAAAAGGACCAGTAACCCCCTCCACCTCCAAAGCGCACCTCCCTCGACTAGCACCCCCAACTGGCAGAGTGTGATTTGCTGATTCCCAGCCCCGGTATCGTAAATATTATGCAAGTGGGTTCTAGAGAATGGATCAAGAAACAATAGCTTAATAACTGGCACATTTAGTGAGACTTCGAAAATACAGTTGACCCCAGAATGCCATCCCTTACGCCCCCCCCCGCCCCCCCAAAAATCACAACACTAACAGACACTCATTTGGGAAAATGTTTTGAATTTAATCACTTGCTTTTTATATTAAGCCATTGCCTTGGTACGGGAAGAGGGGGGAAAAAGTGTTACATTATTATTGGAAACCCTGCATTGAAGTAATGCAAATCTGTCTTCAAGTTCATTTAACAAAGTGACATTTAAATTACTAAGAAGAATGGAATAAACTCTATGTTATTTGCACTCTCCCAATACACTGGGATGAAATTGTCCTGGGATCAGCAACTGATTAAGCTGATTATATACCTCATACATGTAGGATGTGGTTTTCAACCGGCCACAATCAAAATACAATTTACTTCTGTTAGTATAATAATGTAGATACTATAAAAGTCATCTTTTGGTAAGTGTTTTTCATTTACATTTCTCCTACTATTAGCAGGGTATTTTCACAGCCTCACTCTGACTTCTCCCTGCCTTCAATTCCAAATTCTCAGAGTGGAATCTTTTTGACCTCCCTGGGTCAATACCGAAAGGGAAACTCGAGGCGCGATGGGAGCGGAAGGGGGCCGAGCCTTGGGAACCACACACACGCCTATGCCAGCCTGGAAGGTGGTGCTAGAATGTGGGTGGTTCCTGGAAAGGTGTTGAGGAAGACGGTGTAGGCCAGCGGAGTGGCTCAAAAGTGCCAAGTTGAAATGGATCTACCAATCACAGTCATTCTCCGGGTGCTTCTGTTCTAAAAGAACATGGGGACAATGATCTCCATGAACACGGGCTCATCAGAAAGGAAGACAGCTGTATTGACTCACTCATCACTCGGATGACTGGACTCCTGTCTGCGGTCTCTCCTCTGATCAGCACGTCGGTGATGGGATGTGCCTCCTCAGATCATACGAGATCTGCAGGGCGTTATCAAGGTGTGGGCGGCTCTTCTCATTTGCTTCTAGTCGGTTATGTAGGAACACGTGCACCCCTAAGCCCTCTGTCTGCGTCCACTGCCACAACCCAGTCCAGGTGTAATTACTTTTGCCTATTACTACATCATCAGCCTGTTCTTGTCCCCTTCCAATTATTCTCCATTAAAGCAGTCAGAGCGAGCTTTGGATCACCCCTTCTCTTATTTAAAAGCTTTCAGAAGGGGCAGGCGCCTGGGTAGCTCAGTCCGTTTAGCGACCGACTCTTGATTTCCACTCAGGTCATGATCTCCACTCAGGTCACCATCTCACAGTTCGTAAGCTCGAGCCCCTCGTCGGGCTCTGTGCCGACAGCTCAGAGCCTGGAGCCTGCTTCTGATTCAGTGTTTCCCTCTCTCTCTGTCTCTCCCCCATGCATGCTCTGTCTGTCTCTCTCTCTCAAAAATAAATAAACATTTATAAAATTTTAAACACATAAAAATAAAAGCTTTCAGAAGTTTTGGGGCACCTTGGTGACTCAGTCAGTTAAGCGACCAACTCTTGATTTCGGCTCAGGTCATGATCTTATGGTTTGTGAGTGTGAACACCACATCAGGCTCCACACTGCCAGTGTGGAGCCTGCTTGAGATCCTTTGTCTCCCTCTCTCTCTGCCCCTCCCCTGCTCTCTCTCTCTCTCTCTCTCTCTCTCTCTCAAAATAAACTTAAAAAAAAAAAATCTTTCAGAAGTTTCCATTTCACTTTGGCTGAAATAAAAAAATTTTTAGCAGAACTTCCAAAGCCCTGCATGATCTTATCCCTGTTCAACCTGATGACCTCATTCAGTGCTATTCTCCTTGCTTAGTCTGTTCTAGCTTTGTGCCTGTTGCCCCGCCCCCTTCCCAGCTTTCCAGAATGTTCTTTGTTCCATGTCTTGTGCATATGACTTTTATGCATTCTTCATCCTTGAGCTCAGATGTCACTACTCAGAAAAGCCTCCCTTGTTTCTTTCACCTTTTACCCAATTTAGAGAAGATCCCCCTCATCTTAATTATAACTCACCATCCCAATGAATTTATCTAGTTAGTATCCTGCTTCCCACCAGAAGGTAAGTCCCTGGAAGGTAAACACCTTGTCTTTTTCTTTTTTTAATTGATTATTGTATTCCAGGTACCTAACCCAGGGCCCCACAGGCAAGGGTAATCAATAAATACCTAATTCACTAAGTGAATTATTGGTACACTACCATACAGCCTGACTTAGCTGTCCTCGAAAGTTTTGTCATCCACTGACATAGAAAAGGCCAAATTTATCCCTTTGGGCCCATCATGTTGGTATCTTCTCAAACCACTTTCCCACTCAGGCATTCCTGACGTCTTGCCTCTCCTCACTGGCTGCCGTCTGCTAACATCCAAAGTCATACTAATTTATTCTCTGCCTCAGATAAGGTTTGCATGGAACCGAAGCCGACCCAAAGCGCCAGATCGGCCTTTCCACATTCCTAAGTTGATGAAGGTGATTTGCCAAGTTAACAACTTACTCTTCTGGCCTCAACCCCTTACCAGCGCTGGGAACCTGCCCACTGACAGTTTGTCCTTTTCGCCAAGGCCCCTCTAACACTGTTTCTGTAAGTAAAGGGGAAATCGGTGGTGGTGGTGGTTGTTTTTAGTGCTTATTTTTGAGAGAGAGAGAGAAAGCACAAGTGAGGGAGGGGTAGAGAAAGAGAGAGAATGCAAAGAAAGCTCTAGGCTCCGAGCTGTCAGCACAGAGCCTGATGTGGGGCTCCAACTCACAGACCGTGAGATCATGACCTGAGCCAAAGTCAGACGCTCAATCGAATGAATCACCAGGCACCCCTGTTTTTTTTTTAAAAAGATCTTTTCCTTTTTCAATCTCCAGAGCAAACTCCTAAAATCATGAAAAAATATTACTTCCCATTACACGCGTGGTCTGTGGGTGGTGTCTAAACCCAGACCGCTAGGTTATGGTCAGAGGACAGGAATTTTGTCTCTGAACTGAGAAAAGCTTAGCCATTTGAAGGCGGAGTCTGGGCTCACTCAGATGCCAGGCACAATGCTGATAAAGCAAACAGACCTGGCTGCTGTCACATGCACCATGTGTTCTAGTGGGTGATGGAACCAGAAGAGAAACCTTCCCTTCCCCGGGGACCTGACAAAAATAGAAATACTCGTTTTCAGCAAGGAATTGACCTCATTGTTAATATTCCCTAAAACATGCCAAAATATTTAAAAATTAAGGGCCCTATGCTTTATGTCATGAATATTTTACTTCTTATTTTCAAATATTCTGGCTCATACAGAGGCGGTGAAGAATATTTTACACTAGATAGGGAGATTTACATTTTCAGACATACACGTAAAGGAAAAATACCGAAAACACCCAAGAGGCCCTTTATTACCTTAACAACGATAGCAACATCCCTGATTCTATAGGTGGGCAGCAGTACGAATATACTTCCAGAAGGAAGAGTTGGAGGTCATTGAGCTTAAGGTTTTATAAGTTAGTAGCCGAGGCAGAATTATAATCTCAGTATTAACTAACACTAAACTAGTAATAATCACTTCGGCGAGAATCAGATGTTTTCCTCTGCTGACCACCATGACGTTGCACCGTCTCAAATGGAATGCAGTCTTGTGCAAGCAGTGATATGAGCACGTCCCTCCGTGAGACATCTGCCAGTGTGACTGCTGTGGTCCCAGATCCTAAGAAGAGCAAAGACAGCGATGGAATTGGTCATACCTAAAAACAGAGAAAGGATGTGCCATCATTAAACCTCTATAAAATAGGAACGTTTGGTGAAGCAACATAAAAAAAAAAAAAAAAAAAAAAGGCAGGGAGTTTTCACTCCTACCAATTGTAAGCAGTTTGACTTTTTTTTTTTTTAAAGTTCAAATACTTAAAACAGAGACCTATGATCCGAATGGATAATCATAGTCGGAACGTCCATATAAGCGCCTTTTTTTCCAAGGCTTCTTTGCTCTCTTAATGCTATGCTGAGCTCTATGTGGGAAAGATGAGCGGAGAAAAAAACAGTGGTCTTTCCCGGGTCATTGGGGACAGCCTGAACCCGCAGCTTTTCATCTTTAAGCAAACACATCGGCGCTTATACACTGAACCTGCATTCCCCAATTCTGTGGCATTCTGGGAGAAAAAAGGAGCCTTTGGGAACGGAGCCCGGAAGAGGCCGGAGCGGTACGCTGAGGCTGGTTAATTTCACTTTCTGCAACTTAAAACCATGTTTTAAAGATTTTTTTTTTATATCAGGAGGATTCTTGATCTAAAGAGGTACTTCAGGAAGTAATCAACTGTTTTACTGCCAGATTGAGATAATAGCTACTTCTCAGCCTATATAAACTTAAATAATATCCATATCTTGGCCCATGCACAGGAGAATGAAGCACTTCAGAACAGACTGATGGGGAAGGCTTTTGACAGCTAAAACCCCACAAGGCACACTGAGCAGGGGAGAATATGCACTGATCAAGCGGATGAGATAAGAGGCAAATTTTATCGACATCAGTTTATTCCTTATCACTCAGTATATGAGACAGAGAAGAGGAGAGTAAGTAAAAGGAAATGAGAGAGAAAAAGAATGAATGGGGATGTAAAAAAAAAAAAAATCAGGGGCTCCTGGGTGGTTCAGTCGGTTAAGCGTCCACTTCGGTTCGGGTCATGATCTTGCAGTCAATGACTTAAAGCCCTGCCTCCGGCTCTGTGTTGACAGGCACAGCCTGGGGCCTGCTTCGGATTCTGTGTCTCCTCCTCTCTCTGCCCCTCCCATGCTCATGCTCTGTCTCTCTCTTTCTCTCAATAATAAATAAACGTCAAAAAAAAAAAAAAAATCAGCCTACTTGTGTCAAATATAAAGCATGTCTTCATTATTCAGAAACTTCCGGTTAGTTTAGTTAGTTTACTCAGTTTTAAAAGAATCATTTAAAAATGCTTTTGTCTGTGTGCTTCCTTTCCTGATGATTTAATTCTCTACCCATTTCTAAAATACGTAAAAATATGGAGTCCCGGAAGCTGGGTCTTACGATATTTACTCATTCATTTAAAGCTGGGCCTTTAGCGTGGAGCCAGACTGCCTCACTGAACCGGTAGAGGTTAGATCTGGACGGCAGCGTGGACAGGGTGGCACATTGTGGAGATGTTCCCTGCAGAAGCGCATTTACGCTGTTAGTCCCAAAGACTACTCTTCCATTCGCGTGCCGAACACATAATACAGATTGAGTACACGTTACACAAAACTGTAAACTTCTTAGATTTTAAAGTATTTTTACCTGCCTTAACATCCATTTATAAAAATGGCAACCTTCTTATAAAAGAGCAGTAATTTTTCTTCTTCCTGTTTTGCAGCCCGAAAACTTAAGAGTGATGGGAGTTCCTTGAAATTTCAGAGCCCGTTATTGACAAAGGCCGAAGGGGATAAGACCAACACAAACAAACAAAAATTCCTTTCCACCAGAACACCTTGCCTTCAACACTAATAGCATCATTGAAATTCCATTCTGAACTCAACTTAACATAAAATTAAGAATTCTATGCTCAGGGAAAGCTTTGAAAAATTAAGACACATCTTCCTAACCTTAAAAACTTCCTTTAAGGGATTGTGTAAAAAAAAAAAAAAAACGTTTCCACTCATTTTTCATTCACTAAGTAATAAAAGTAGAAGGAAGACAAATTGATATAATCAAGCCATAAACTCAAAAATAAGACTTAGTTTGACTTTCAGTTTCTACAGACATATTGCACGTGGCTCTTTAATTACCCTTCAACACCTAGGTGAGCAAGGGTTTAGGGCAAATCACTACCTTTCTTTCTGATGAAATAATGTTTACATTTTGAGCAGTAGCATGATATGCCCGTGATATTTACAGCAACGATCGTTCTAAAAATTTTAGCATTGGAAACATTTTCAAGAGCAACTATGTACTTCTCTGTCATTCGCACCAGGAGGGGCTAACACTTCCGTCAAAGGAAACATAGGCTTTCATTCACTAAATCCGTTCATTCATGTATTAGTTGAGTGTCTACTATGGGTTTCAGGCACTAAGGCCATAGCAGTGGGGAAAATATCATGGACATTCACGGTCTAGTGCCCTACATCCTAGATGAGGAGACAGGCAAGAAACAAAGCAAACAAGGATATAATAAGGAGATGATGATGAGTGTTTTGGAGAAACATGAAGAGGAGAAGGAGAATAAGGGCTGCAATTTAAACAACGTGGTCAAGGGTGTGTCACTGAAAAGGGGACATTTGCAAATATTCTTGGGGGGTGTCATATGAGTAACTGTGGTGAGGGGTGAGTGTCTGGGGTGTGCGGGACCCAGGGCGTGGGAGGAGCAAGGGCAAGGTCCTACATGGGAGCATACTTGGCATATTTGAGAAAAAGCAAAAAAGAGCCAGTGAGACTGGAGAAGCAAGGGGACCCAGAAGGAGCTAAGGTTAGAGAGGAAAGGGAGGGTTGGTAAGCAGGCAGATCCTGTGGGGCTTTTGTAGACATTGCAAAGACCTTCCTTTTACCCTGAGTGAGATGGGAGCCACTGGAAGATTTTGAGTACAGGAATGACAGGACCCGACTGACATTTCTAGACAGCAGAAGTGGAAGCAGGGAGGTGACTCAGGAAGTTATTAAAACGGTCCAGATGAGATAAGATAGTCGCTTGAGCCAGGCTGGGAGCATGGAGGTGATGAGTCATGAGTCTATTCTAAGTATATCTATACATATTTTCAAAGTTTATTTATCAATTTGGGGGGGTGGGAGTGAGGTGCTGGGCAGAGAGAGAGAGAATCCCAAGTAGGTTCTGCTCTGCCATGGCCAGATCCCATGAACCATGAGATCATGACCTGAGCCAAGATTAAGAGTGGGTCACTTCACCGACTGAGCCACCCAGGGGGCCCCTATTCTAGGTACATTTTTGAGGTAGACTCCACAGGATTTCCACTTGGGTTGGATATGGGCTACGACAAGAAGTCAAGAGCACCTGCAGGTTTCTGGTCTGAATGCCGGAAAGGCAGGAAAGGGTGGCAGTGCCGCAGGACTGGGGGAAAGGCTGAGGTCATTGGTTCACTCTGGGGAATGGTAAGTAAGAGATGAATACTGGACACCCGAATGGAGGGGTCAAGCAGGCAGTGGGATTTACCAGGCTATCATTCAAGAGCGTTCAGAACTGAAGATTCCAATTTGAAATGTGAAGCCCTAAAACTGCATGAGATTTTCAAGGGAGGTGAGTGCAGGCTGAAAGGCATGGAGGTCCCAGGACTACGCTCCGAGCACGCCAACCTCAAGAAGCAGAGAGATGAAGAAGAATGGGCAAAAGTAGGAGGAAGATCGGGAACTTGTGGCAAGCTAGGAGCCCGACGAAGGACGTGTTTCAGGGGTGGACCAATCAGCGGTGACAGACGGCTATGTGTAACCACTGAGAATCAGTGCTGCATTTAGCCAAGCGGAAATCCTCATTGGCCTTGTCAGCAGACTGGGTTTAAGACAGGATAGGAGGAGAGCATTTGCCAAATTACCCAGTGAAAGAGAGCAGGAAAATGGCACCATGGCTCAAAGGGAAGTGGAACCAAGGCAGGGGATTGTACAAAATAATATGTGACACTGACTTCAGTAGGGTACTCTGACATGGGCGGAGCCAAGGAATTGATGTCCTAATAACATTTTTAATTTCTTTTCATGTTTTTATTTATTTTTGAGACAGAGAGAGACAGAGCATGAGCAGGGGAGGGGCAGAGAGAGAGGGAGACACAGAATCCGAAGGAGGCTCCAGGCTCTGAGGCATCAGCACAGAGCCCGACGCGGGGCTCGCACTCACGGAGCGGGAGATCATGACCTGAGCTTAAGTCGGACGCTTAACTGACGGAGCCACCCAGGGGCCCCTAACATTTTTTAAATACGGACTTTAGGGGCTCCTGGGTGGCTCTGATGTTTAAGCCTGTGACTCTTGGTTTCAGCTCGGGTCATGACACCATGGCTCATGGGTTTGAGCCTCGAACTGGGCTCTGCCCTGACGATACAGAGCCCACTTGGGATTCTGTCTCTCTGCCCCGCCCCCACCCCCGCATGCATGGGTGCTCTCTGTCAGTCTCAACACATCCATGGGTGCTCTCTGTCAGTCTCAAAATAAATCAATATGCTTAAAAAAATAATAAATAAATATAGACTTTATTCTTCAGTGCAGTTTTAGGTTCACAACAAAATTAATAAGAAAGTACAGAGTTTCCACATACTTCTGCCCCCACATAATGCACAGCCTCTCCACTATTAACACCCCACACCCTATGGCCCATTTGTTACAATCAAGGCACCTACCCCAATGCATTATCACCCCAAATCCCTAGTTGACATCTGGGTTCGCTCTTGGTGTTGTACATCGATGGGTTTTTCACCAGTGTACTAATATTTTACATAATTTAGAATAAATTTGTGTGACAATGACTTTTTTACCATAGTAAGAACACTTAACATGAAATGTAGCTTCTTAAATATTTTTTAAAAAATTTAATGTCTATTTATTTATTTTGAGAGAGAGAGAGAGAGAGAGCGAGCATGAGCGGGGGGGGGGGGGCAGAGAGAGAGAGAGAGGGAGAGAGAGAATCCCAAGCAGGCTGTGTGCAAGCAGCCCCACACCGGGCTCCATCTAATGAGTAAGATCATGATCTGAGCTGAAATCAACAGTTGGACCCTTAACCCACGGAGCCGCCCTGGCGCCCCCACCCTCTTAAATTAAAAAAAAAAAAATTTTTTTTTTTAACGTTTTATTTATTTTTGAGACAGAGAGAGACAGAGCATGAACGGGGGAGGAGCAGAGAGAGAAGGAGACACAGAATCTGAAACAGGCTCCAGGCTCTGAGCCGTCAGCACAGAGCCCGACACGGGGCTCGAACTCACGGGCTGTGAGATCATGACCTGAGCCAAAGTCGGACGCCCAACCGACCAAGCCACCCAGGCACCCCATAAATTTTTAAGTGCACAGTACAGTATGTACAATATTGTAGGGCAGAGAGCTAGAATTTATTCATCTTGCATAACTCAAACTTTTCACCATTATGCGACAACTCCCCATTCCCTCTTCCCCCCAGCCATGACAACCACCATTCCGCTCTGTTTCTAGGAGTTTGACTATTACCAAAATATAAAAGATGACAAATATTGGCAAGGATGTGGAGAGACTGGAGCCTTCGTATACAGTTGGTGGGAATGTACAAGGGTGCAGCCTTTGTGGAAAACGGTACGAAGGTTTTCTAAAAAAATTGAAGGGGCACCTGGGTGGCTCAGGTGGTGTAGCATCCGACTCTTGATCTCAGCTCAGGTCATGATCTCACCGTTCCTGGGATCAAGTCCCACGTCGGGTTTTGCGCTGGCCGTGTAGGGGCTGCTTGGGATTCTGTCTCTCCCTCTCTCTCTCTCTATGCCCCTCCTCTGCTCGTGCTCTCTCTTTCTCTCTCTCAAACTAAATAAATAAACTGTAGAAATAAATTAAAAATAGAACTTCCAGGCTCAGTCAGTTGAGCATCCGACTTCGGCTCAGGTCATGATCTCACGGTCTGTGAGTTCGAGTCCCATGTCGGGCTCACTGCTGTCAGTCTGTCAGCGCAGAGCCCACTTCTGACCCTCTGTCCCCCTCTCTCTGCCCCTCCCCTGCTTGTGCTCTCCCCCCCAAAAAATATTTTAAAAAATAGAACTTTCATATGATCCAGCAATCCCACTTCCGGGTATATATATTCCCCCAAATTGAAATCAAGATCCCTAAGTGGTGACCCATTGCAGCACAAAGGCCAAGATGTGGAAAAAGCCTAAATGTCCACCGATTGAATGAATGGATAAAGAAAAGCTGGTATATACATACAATGGAATACTTATTAGCCTTAAAAAGAAGGAAATCTTGCCCTACGCCACCATGTAGATGAACCCTAAGGACACGATGCTGAGTGAAATAAGCCAGTTCCAAAAAGACAAATACTGTATAGTTCCACCGACAAGAGGTTCCTAAAGTAATAATATTCAAAGCCTTGTTTTTCAGTAATTAAAAACATTTTTAAATAAGTTAAGGTGGCACTCAAAATAACAACATTTTAAAAAGTGGTCGTATTTTATCATACACTGTTCTGTGGGCTAATCGGGAGACATATTATCCACTAGAGTTTATAATTTCAAAAACAAAAGTACACAGGTCCTGCCTCCAAGGGCAGTGCTTCCCCTCCCCCTGCCCCGACACCATCCCGTGAGTACTCAACACTGTTAACCGTGCTCTGTCCCCACAGAATGCACTTAGGTGTCAAACTGCTGTAAAGTGCTGCTGGCTAAGGAGCTATCAGGAATACTAACAAGCCTAACAGAATGTGGGAACCAGTTCAACGGGCAAACAAAATGCTTTATGTAGTAGATGAACATTTCAAAGGACACAACGAAAAGAAGAACACACAAACACAGACACGCTCTGCGTGAAGTACAATTGTAACAATATCTACTATGTGGAACACGCCTTCTCTCTGCTAAGGTTTCAGCATTCCTTGTTGCTCCCACCCCCCACCCCCATTGTTGGGGCTATTGTCCCAAGGTAGAGGCTGAAGTACCAGGGGGGTTGTAACTGAAAAGCTAGAAAGTGGCCGTGGTGGATTCTGAACTGAATCGTTGGTATCTGACAGCAAAGCCCACGTTGTTTTCACTGGCACCGGGACACCTTGCCGGAAAAAGAAACAAACAAACAAAAAACACAGGAGTCAGTAACGTTCTCTCCATGACTCACAAAAATCTTC
This sequence comes from Panthera tigris, assembly GCF_018350195.1. Classification (NCBI taxonomy): domain Eukaryota; kingdom Metazoa; phylum Chordata; class Mammalia; order Carnivora; family Felidae; genus Panthera; species Panthera tigris. Next base: position 55,069,427 of record NC_056662.1, on the reverse strand, counting down.
CTGGGAAAAATAGGAATTGCACATTTAAGAATAAAATGCTGGGGCGCCTGGGTGGCTCAGTCGGGTGAGTGTCTGACTTTGGCTCAGGTCATGATCTCGTGGTTCACGAATTCGAGCCCCGCGCTGGGCTCTGTGCTGCCAGCTCGGAGCCTGGAGCCTGCTTCGGATTCTGTGTCTCCCTCCTCTCTCTCTGCCCCTCCCCTGCTCACGCTCTGTCTCTCTCTCTCTCAAAAATAAACATTAAAAGGAAAACAATAAACTGCTACTCTAAAGGAAAATGGACAAGGGTAATTCAGCAGTCTGTAGTGTTGAATGCATTCTGTTCTTTCTAGAGAATATAAAACGGCTTAAAGGAGGTCCCAGAGATAGTGGTTGACCAGAGAAGTTCAAATACTTTATGAACTCAGCTGATAAGATTATAGGTATCCAGTTTCATCCTACAATTACCACAACGTGCGACTGTAGCCAAAGGAGTGAAGTGTGCCTTTGCCATATTTTTTTTAACACTTTGCATGATTCTGTCATCCACCCAGAGAAACAAGCATCGATAATATTCAGCAGCGTGCCAAAAATCTAGACAGATTGGGTCAAGTTTCCATCATCATATTGCACCACATTATATTGCCATTTCAGCAATAATGTCAGTAATTAGATATTGGCTAAGTGCCCAAATCCTGGTTCACAGCTACGATTTAAATACATATCATACTAAATAGTGTCATTGTGCAAAGCCAAGAGGTATTCTGTGGTTGGTATTTTCCCCCTTCCTGAGACACAAAGAAGCTTATTCTGTTCTCCAGAATGCAGGTGTAACATTGGAAAATGCCTTGAAAATTCCACATGTGCATTTGCCTGGGAAAATAACTGATTTTTTTAAGTTATAAAAATATACTGGCTTTTCCACCTCAGTGGGCGGATGGAAATGGGTAGAAATGTATCATTCCCAGCTGATATGTTTATGTTATTGAAACCTTGAAAACAGTTCAAAATAAACAGCCCTAAATAGTTAGGCTAATAGGCCGAAAGTTTTCTCATACTTACTGTTTTGCATTGAACCTTCGCTTGTACACAGGAAAATGAGATTAAGGTCATTTCAGTACATTTGGCACATGTCTTTTCAAAAAGTTACTTGCTGTGGATGCGAGGTCAGGAAAAAAGCAAGTATCTTCTTAAACTCAAGCCCAATACATTTGTGGCAACCACAGAATTTCCAAAAAAACACGGGTGGGAGATGGGGACCGTGCTCTGTACACCTTCTCTACCCACACGGAGGATCAGACAAATGGGAAGTAGGATATACATCGGCCTACCATATCACTAATTGACCCTGAATTTCATTGCAGAATGGCTTTGGTCCCAGCGGGCGCTATTTACCGAAAGCCTATTTCAGTCCTCCTGAGCCCAAATTAACCAGTCTTCGAATGTGATACTTACAAAAGGAAACGAAGGGCCTATTTTTCTGACAGTGTGGACCGAAAGGAGAAGAGATACGTGGCATGAACCTGCTATCCTTCTGTCCTAACTCCCCTGGTCCCAAGCCGCACTGTCTTCATGGTCTGGGCACTCTTGCTCAGGATGGTTGTAAGTGGTCAAAGAAGTGATGTTAATGACCTGTCCTGTACATTGACTTGGCTACTGCTGGCCCCCTATTTTCTGGTCCTTGGCTGATTCTCTTGGGCGCGTTGAGAAGGAGGCATACAGGTTAAAGCATTATGGTAGATCTCTAAATGCAGCCGTAATTTGTAACTCCACTCATCCAGAGTGGAGTCTCTTTCTCCAGAGACTTTTTGTGTCTGGAGACCTTTGTGACCTTCTCTGAAGAGCAGAAAGCAGTGGAAGTGAGGTTGGCTGTGCTCTGAGCCCAGGCGTCCAGAAGCCTTGCTGCTGCTGCTTCTGGGAATCCTTTTGGCACAATGTGGACAAGCCCGGCCTGGCCTGCTGGACAAAGAAACACCACACGGAACTGGCATCACAGATGTTCCCAGTCGAGGCCTGGGACAGGTGAGGAAAGCTTGCCAAGAAAAGTCAGGCTGGGAACAGACCACAGAGGCAGCCCAGTGAGCTCAGCCCAAGTTGTCTGAGTTTGGGGTTCCTTATTACACAGCTATAGGTGACTGTTACAAGCCCTATAGGCCATAACAGCCCTCTTAACAGTGATTCCCTTTGCTCAGTCCTTTCCCCTGAAGGGAGGTTAGATTGTTTCTAACAGATCTTTATCTGCCAAAGGTGATTATATCAACAACTGCCTTATATGACTTAAGAAGACAAGCTTCATTGTGAAAATCGAAAGGTTTCTCTGGATAGGGTGGGCTGGCCAACAAAGAAATTAACTCTAGTCTATTGTACAAATCAAGCCAAAAGGAAAGCATTGCCCTAGGTTGAAAGAACTATAAGTCGAAGGTCCCCAATGACACGAATATCCAAAGAATCGACAGAAATGCCACCAACATAAAGATTAACTTTGACAACTCTACCAGGCTCGGGGGCACAATACCATCTTAGGAAAGTACCAGTAAGACATTTCTCCTCACTTACCACTCTCCTGCTCTCTGGTGCTCTCTGCTCTGACCGGCAAATGGGGAGCCAAGCCCAGGGAAGAGAGAAAGGGCCATGCTCCGTTTCCTTGGCCTTCCTACAGAAGACACCAGCTGGGCGGGGAAGCAGTTTTCACCCAAATCAAGTTTAAAGCCTTGATTATTGTAGAAAGGGAGGTACATCAGAGGGATCTCATACTCAGCTTGAAGCTACAAGCTTCCCTGTAGAAGGCCATAATTCGAGTAGGTGATAACCAGGTACGACTGTGGTCTTGCATTCAGAAAGAGAAAACTGGCATGCTAACCACTTTGACTTAACTTTTGCTTTTGGCGTCCTAAAAAAATGTAATTTAAAATGAATCATGGGGCGCCTGGGGCCCTCAGTCGGTTAAGCGTCCAACTTCGGCTCAGGTCACTATCTCGTGGTTCGTGAGTTGGAGCCTGGCATCGGGCTCTGTGCTGACAGCTCAGAGCTTGGAGTCTGCTTCAGATTCTGTGTCTCCCTCTCTCTCTTTGCCCCTCTCCTGCTCATGCTCTCTTTCTCTCTCTCTCTCTCTCAAAAATAAACAAACATTAAAAAAAAAGAAGAAGAAGAATCAGAAAATCACCTGGCTCATAGATGGTAAATTATTTCTGAGCTTAGTAGTCTGTAAAATGTTCCTAGGGGCTATATATCACATCATATCACATCATATCACATATATCACATCATATCACATACATGTCAGAGAACCAGGCAGTAAGAGGAAGAGGACATTGTGGATGCCCAGTATGTTCTACTAGCAGGAATAGTCATGAGCTGGTGTTCGTGACATAACTGACAAGACAGAATAGGCATCACTAAACACCAGATTCAGTTCTTTACAAAAGATACAAATGGATCACAAACCTGAAATTAAATGTAACACTTCGAGGGAAAAAAACAACACAAGTTTTTATACTGGACAACAAAAGTATGATCTACAAAAGGAAAATTTTGTAGATTAGAGCTCAACAAAATTAAAAACATTAGTTCTATGGGGTGCCTGAGTGGCTCAGTCCATTAAGCCTCCGACTTTGGCTTAGGTTATGATCTCGCAGTTTGTGAGTTCAAGCCCCGCGTCGGGCTCTGTGCTGACAGCTCAGAGCCTGGAGCCTGCTTTATATTCTGTGTCTCCCTCTCTCTCTGCCCCTCCCCTGCTCATGCTCTGTCTTTCTCTGTCTCTCAATAATAAACAAACGTCAAAAAAATTTTTTTAAACATTTGTTCTGTGAAAAACCCCATTAAGAGTATAAAAAGATGAACACCAAGCAGGAGAAAATATTTGAAAACCACATACCCAACAAAGAACTTCTATCTGGAATATGTAGGGAAGTCTCAAAACTCATTGTTAAAAAAAATTCTTGGGGCTCCTGAGTGGTTCAGTCAGTTGAGTGTCCGACTTTGGCTCAGGTCATGATCTCTTGGCTCGTGAGTTCAAGCCCTGCATCAGGCTCACTGTTGTCAGCACAGAGCCTGCTTTATATCTTCTGTCGCCCTCTCTCTCTGCCCCTTCCCCACTTGCACACTCTCTCTCTCTCTCAAAAATAAATAAATCTTTAAAAAAAATTCTTGTTGGCAAATAGACAAAAACAGGAACATTTTCCTGAAAAGGATACATAGATGGCAAATAAACAGGTGGAAAACTGTTCAATTTCATTAGTCATCAGGGGAATGCAAATTGAAATCACCACAAAATACCATTGCACACCTATTAGAATGGCTAAAATAATTAAAAAAAAAAAACAGAGCTAACACGAAACACCGGTGAGGATGTAGAGAAACTGGGTCACTCATACATTGCTGGTGGTCATGAAAAATGGTATGACTGCTCTGGAAAACAGTTTGGCAGTTTTTAATAAAACGAAATCGGTAACTATAATACAACCAGCATTGATCCCAGAGAGAGAAAAATGTATGTCTGCGCAAAAACCCATACAAAAATACTTTTTTAAAAAATTTTTTTAACGTTTATTTATTTTTGAGAGACAGAGACAGAGACAGAGCGCAAGTGGGGGAGGGGCCGAGAGAGAAGGAGACAGAATCGGAAGCAGACTCCAGGCTCTGATGCGAGGCTCGAACCCACAAGCCGTGAGATCATGACCTGAGCTGAAGTCGAACACTTATCTGACTGAGCCACCCAGGCGCCCCTGTTAGTTGTTTTATTCATAATAGCTGAAAACTGGAAACAAACCAGAGGACCTTCAACAAACAAATGGTAAACGACCTGTGGTACATCCACGCCATGGGGTGCTACTCAGCAGTGACAAGGAACAAACTTTTGACCCATACATCCTCCTGCATAAACCTCCAGGGAATCATGCCGAGTAAAAAGAAAAACAAAACTCAAGATGTTTGTGTCATTACATTTATATTAACATTCTTAAAATAATGTAATCACAGAGACAGACTAGATTGGAAGTTGCCAGAGGTTAGGGGGTTGGTAGCTGTGAGAAGAGGCTATAAAGAGATAGCATGAGGGGTGTCTGGGTGGCTCAGTCGGTTAAGCATCCACCTCTTGACTTTGGCTCAGGTCATGATCTCACGATTCTTGAGTTCCAGTTCTGCATCTTGGCTCTGCGCTGACAGCATGGAGCTTGCTTGGGATTCTCTCTCTTCCTGCTCCTCCCTGACTCACTTGTGCTTTCTCTTAAATAATCTTAAGAGAGAGAGAGAGAGCATCAGAGAGCCTTTATAATTATGGAACTCTTGGGTATCTTGACCATGGTGATGAGTACATGAATGAATCTACATGGGAGATAAATCTGGACACACTCTCTCTCTCTTTCTCTCCCTCTGTCAGTCTCTGTCTCTGTCTCTCTTCCTCCCCAGATCCCCCCCCCCCAACAAAGCGCTGTAGAACTTTACAGCAGAACTTTGCCAGAGAACTGGTAAAAACTGATAAGCTCTGTGGATTGTCGATTTCCCCGTGTCACGTTGCTCTGTAATTATGCAAGATGTTGCCATTGAGGGGAACTGACTGAGGGGTACATGAAACCCGCAAGAACGTTTTTAATTTTGCAACTGCGACTTCAGCCTGCAACTCTTTATAACTATTCTGAATCTTGTAATGTTTAATCTGTAATTATATCTTATTTGGGGGCTACTCTTTATAAGGGTTTCAAAATAAAAATGTTAAACGAAACTAACAAAGAAGGATGCGGGACGGACGATACAGCACACGCGTTAACAGCAAAGATGAGTCTCATGACCCGGTACAGGTTCCCAGACACCGGTCATTCATTCAGGATGGGTCATCTGAGATGGGGCTGAGTGGGTGTGGCTCCCGGCCACCTTCAGCTGGTTAGGCGCGTGCCTCTCATTCTCCATTTCATCAATACCAGTCACTCATTACTCAACAGCGCGGCCGGGGTGCTAGCCCAGGCACGTAGACCTAGGCTGAAATCTATTTGCCTTGCATCTCATCTAAGCCTCCTCCTAACGGATTCCTATGTGAGTGTTGGAAAGGGTGTGCAATCCACACCTCTGGCGTCCCTAGGGGAAGCTAGAGGAAAGGCCACCTGACCAGCTGCTCCCCAGCCTTCAGCCGTCGCAATACCACACAGTGACATTTACAGATAGCCGCCACACACTCGGAGCAGGGCTGTGCCGTGAATTCAATCTGAACTCTGAAGTACAAATGAGAATGAGATTCTAGCAAAATAAAAATGACCAATGCCTGGAGCCTGGGGAAATCTACACACCCTGCTAACTGGTGGAAATCAAGTCTTAGATGGATTCTGCCTCATTCTAGTTTAGTGTGTGTGTGTGTGTGTGTGTGTGTGTGTGTGTGTGTGTGTATACTTCTTTATGACTCATCAGGGGATATAGAGCATCATTCTCAAAGTATAAAAGAAAAACCTATTTCTGGAAATGTCTATAGAAATCAGAAGAAAGTTTAACGCTTATGCATCTGATTAGACTGAGAAAAGACAATCATGTTCTCAATGACATAAGAAAAAGAAAGTCCTAATAAAATGCTATTAAGAAGTCTCAGAGAGATAAATAATTGTTTAAGGAACTTACATAGCCACTAGCTCATTTATGACTTCAATTTTTTTAAAATAATTTTTAAAGTTTATTTTGATAGAGACAGAGAGAGAATAAGCAGGGGAAGGACAGAGAGACAGAGAGAATTTCAAGCAGATTCTAAGGGTCAGCATAGAGCCCCACATGGGGCTGAAATTCATGAAACTGTGAGATCATGACCTGAGCTGAAATTGAGTTTGACGCTTAACTGACTGAGCCACCCAAGCGCCCTGATGACTTCTTCAAGTTTTTAAATGGTGGGGTAAAGAGGATTGCCCTTTCCCCTTCTCAAAAATCATGCTGGAGTACTAAGAGAATAGGTACCTATAAGAGTATTAAAAGAAGAAACAGAAGCAAAATCCGTTTCCACTGAAATGAGGAGACATCTGTAACCGTGCACCTGTGAGGAAGGGCTGGCAAGAGTGGGGAAGGTCAAACAGAAGTGTGAAGCTGCCCAGTAGAGGTGTCTGCAGGTAGACTCTGGTGACCCAAGCCCATCATGAATCTGCTCTCAGCCTGCTTCTCAGCCACACTTCCCTTAGCTGGTACTCTGCAAACCACATTTCTCCTGCTGGAGTCTGCCAGTAGGGGGTGCTAGAGAAGGACCAGAAGGAAGAAGGAATGGTGACCACTGGTGCCACAGTTAATTCCAGTTTCCAGTTGTTGGTTTTCTTCTACAGTCCCAGAGCATCATCCTATCCCCTCTGAAATAGCTGACAACTGCTTCTCCATGGAGGTCTGTGTCTCCCGCCCACCAAGCCTCTAGGTTATAATGACCTTAGGCTCTCCTCCGATTTCCTCCAGAGCTAAGAGTGGTGGGGGCCTCCTGCAGTTCCTATCGCTCTGTTAAGTTAGCGTCCCTTTCCCCATTTTCCATCTGCCCAGGATCTGTTTAATCCAGCTCTTATATGAAACTCACTGCTAAAATAACTTGTGGAGTTCTGTTTTCCTGACTGGACCCTGACAGATATAAAATCACTATCCTCAGAAGTAAGTGACCCACTGAGAGGGGAAAAATTAATCATTCTTGAGGGCTGGTTGATCTAATGTCCCTGGCCTTGGTTTGATGGGGGAGCTTCCAGAAGCAGAGAGGGTGATGCTGCATAAACCATCACATAGAGCACCATTGCAGAAAGAGGTGTCTTGGTAAAGTGGGAGGGGAGGACAGTGTGCTGAGCCTCACGAACTGACTGCAGGACTTATATTTCTTGTCTAGGGAGAAGTCACAGCCGAGAGAACAGTCATACAGGGTTCTGTCACAGGAATCCTTGCCAGCCTGGGGCGTGATCCTGCCTGATGTCTGACCTGCACCTCCCATAGACAACTTGTCCAGGAAGAACTCATCTCATTTGAAGATGAGCAACAATCCAAAATGAATTTGCCATAAATTATATGCAGATACATACCATGTTCTACGTGAGAAAGCAATAGCATAAGAATAAATAACCAAAATTCTAAGAAAGATATTAATCATATACAGTCAAGCAGTACATTTTATAATGATATAAAATAAATAAATAGGATTTATTTTTGGATTGATAAGATGCTTCAACATTAAAATATTCAAATATTATGTTAATAAATCAAAAATAAAAGCCAGGGGTGTCTGGGTGGCTCAGTTGGCTAAGCGTCTGACTCTATTTGGGCTCAGGTCAGGATCCCAGAGTCGTGGGATTGAGCCCTGAATCTGGCTCCGCATTGAGTGTGGAGCCTGCTTAAGATTCTATCTCCCTCTGCCCCTCTCCCCTGCTCATACCCTCTCTCTCTGTAAATAAAATAAAAATAAATAAATGAATGAATGAATGAATAAATAAATAAATAAATAAATAAATGCCAAATAACTCGTGGTGATTTTTTATAGGTACAAAATATGAACAAAATTCTATACCTATTACCAAAATGTTTAATAAAAGTAAAGAATTTTTCTCAAATATTTTGAACAGTATTTCTCAGAAATCAATAGTAAACAATTCTGAAAATTTACAGGTATTCTGACTGTCAGGAACAAGACAAGTATGTTTACTATCTGTATTATTCACTGCTACGGTACTTTGGACAGTCTATTTAATGGAATAAATCTAGAAAACAAAATGAGAGGAAAGAGTTAGGTGGCAATATTTACATACGATATGATTGTATACATAGAGAAAAACCACCTGAAACAAATATAATATTACACATCAATTGTATCTCAATAAAAAAATAAAGATTTACAAATTAATATCTTTGTTTCTAACTAGCCATAACTAGTTAGAAATGAATTGAAAATAAAATTCCATTTGCAAAAATGACAACTCAAAATTCATCAAGAAAAAAGTATATATACATATATATATACATATGTATATATATATATATGTATATATACTTGTAAAAAAAAAAAACTATGCGGCATTAATGACAAACGTGAAATAAAGCCCCAACTGAATGGGAAAACATACCATTCTCCTAGACAGGAAGATTCAAATAACATAAAAATGTCAGTCCTCCCAAAGTCATATATAAACATTGTGCTTTTTCAGTCAGAATATCAAAGGGATTTTGAAGGAACATAATAAATTGATTCTAAATTTCATCTGGAACAATAATTCCATCAGAATTGCCAAGAAATATTTGAAAAACAGAATAATGAGTAGAGGCATGTCTTATCAGATATGAAAATGTCCTTGAAAACTATTATAATTAAAGTGCCATATTATTATACCAGGAATAGACAAATAGCTTGTTATAGCAGAATATAATCCAGAAATATGTATCTATTTAATACATGAAAAATGTGACATTTTAAATCAGTAGGTAAAGAATGAATTATTCAGTATTTGGATAATGGAACAACTGAATATCCATTTTGAGTAAATCAAACTTAGCTTCCTGCATTATGAGATATATATATGTATATGTACATGTATATGTATGTATATGCATATATACAATTGTTTATCAGTGATGGTTTACAAAACCAACAGAGAAAAATTTTAAGAAAGTTTAAAAAAATCTTTATTGGAGAATGACCTTCTACATAAAGTCCAGAAACCAGACAAAATTGGACATAATTCCTAGATTTTCCTACTAAAATTTAAATTTGCTCTATGTTGAAAAAAATACCATCGACAAAAGTAAAAAGATGAAATGGATTAAGAGAGAATGTTTGCAACTCAGAACACACAGAGGGGCCAGCAGGGAGCTTCAGTCTGCTTTCAACTTGAGAGTTGTGGTGACCTGGTGAGCCTCATCATCAATTTTCAACAGCTCGGGAGAACAGGAGTAGAAGAAAAGGCCCAAAATGGGAGTAAGTAGGACCCTGTTCGCCACCCCACAAACCTGGAACATCAAAGGACTACACTCTCACAGTAAAGTTAAACTAGAAAAGACACTTCCCCTACTCCATTGGTCTAGAAAGACATGACCAATCTCAAACCGGTTATTAAGTAGCAAAACTATAACCCATCCTTAAGGCAATGAAATACCCTGAATTCAACTTAACTAGGGGTTTCAAAAAACCTCAAGGCAAGAATTTAACCTAGAATGCTCTGGGAGTGTTCCCAAACATTTGGCAAGAGCAAACATAAATCCTTTCTTCAGAAATGCACCTTTATCCAAGGTCCCAAGTATTTCCCTCCCTCTCCAAAAAAAAGAAAGAAAGAAAGAAAGAGGAAAGGAAAGGAAAGGAAAGGAAAGGAAAGGAAAGGAAAGGAAGGGAAGGGAAGGGAAGGGAAGGGAAGGGAAGGGAAGGGAAAGGAAAGGAAAGGAAAGGAAAGGAAAGGAAAGGAAAGGAAAGGAAAGGAAAGGAAAGAAAGGAAAGGAAGGGAAAGGAAGGGAAAGGAAAGAAAATCCAAAGAAAATGAATGTTTTCAATCAAGACAAAACAAACCACAAAAACACAAGCACGATGATTGAGCATAGCACCAACAATAGCTGAAAAATCTGACCTACAAATACTTTAGATGAGTTATTCTCAAAACATAGTCCCTAAACTAAGCAACATCAGCATCACCAGGGAAGTTGTTGAAACTGCACATTCCTAGGCTCTGCCCTGACCTGCTAATCACAGGTCCTAGGCGTGACGCCCAGCCATGTGTGTTTTAACGAGTTCTCAGGTAATTCTGATGCACACTCAAGTTTGGGAACCTTTGCTTAAATATTAAATTTAAAAACCCAACGTATGGTGCAAATATATTTGATGTGTTTCTCAAGAGAGGCTTGAAAACATGACAAAAGAGTGAACAATTTTGAATAAAGCCAAGCAGGGCTTTCAGAAATGAAAAATATGGCAACTGGAATTTAAAATTCAATTGATCCATTTAGCAGTAGACCCGATGGACATAGCCAAGGAAAGAATGAGTTACCTGAAAGACAGAACCAAAGAATAGTATGGAACGAAGCACGGAGACATAAAGGAGACGAGGATGAAAGGCAGATTTAAAGACTTCGTGATGCACTGAGTGAATATGCATGTGTTGCATATTTCATGATGTAAAGGAAACATTTTTAAATGCTTGAATGACACCTACAATTAATACAACCCAATTAATGTATACATATTGAGCACTGCACCCACAGAGAAGTCCAAAATTATAAAGGAGAAATGTGGCCTTCAGGCCATGGTCACCCAACAAAGGATAGAAGTCACAGCAAAGGGTGAAGGTAAAAAGGTGGGTATGGTGAGCCTACAGCAGCATTCCTAGAAAGGAACACAGGACCAGAGAGACCAGAAGCTTCTCTCCACACCAGAGGAGCAGAGGGTCTGAATAGGCTGTTAACAATATTGGATTCGGCCGTGGTCCCTAGGGTGGGAGTAATCTTATATTTGCATTGCTTTTAAGATATGAATGTGACAACTTTCAAGTTTCAATCAGCCTTCAAGAGAAAAGGCAGACTAAGTTAAGGGTCTCTGCACTTTCCTACAAGAGAATTCAGGACATTTATTTCCTAGTAAATTGAGTGTGAACTAAAAGTTGCTCATGGCAAGCAATCAGGACCAACGGTACTTGCAAACTACATTATATGTGGGTTTTATATGCTTTAGACAGTATATGGTTGACACTAACATCTAAATACAGTGGAAAAATAAAAACTCTTGGAAAACTAAACAAAATGCTCCCTCCTGGAGCATCTAACATAAGGCATACCTGGCTGGCTCTGTTGGAAGAGTGTGTGACTCTTGATCTCAGGGTCGTGAGTTCAAGCCCCATGTTGGGTACTGAGATTACTAAAAAAGAATAAAATAAAACTTTTTACAATAAAGAATATCTAAGTTAAAACAATAGCCAACACCATACTTTCACAAATCACCCAAGAGATTATCATTAAGTAAAGAAGAGGTCAAAAATGGCTGCTATCTACAAATTACTCCCATTGAAAGTAAAACCAAGAAGATACACTGAATAACTCTACCAAATTAATTTATGGGCTATGAGAATTTAAAATAAGTATGATAGAATTGATACATAAACTTTCTCCTTGTCTTTGAGATTCTTCAATTTTATGGTACTGTACTCAGAGGAAGGATTCATTTTATTACCCAGCCTGTGAACTTTTCCAACCTGAGGTCTTTCATTATTTCTTTCCTTCTAGAACATGGAATATTAAATTCTATCTAATAACAGGCAATTATTTTTAACAAGAAACCAAGTGGAAATAATAATTCAGAACTGTAATTGCTGAAACAACTGAATGGAAGGGGTGAATGTCAGCATGGATTCCACCGGAAGCAGATTTTATGAGCTGAAGATCAGGTCGAGAAATCCTCTCATCAGCAAGTAGTAAAGGATCAATGTGCTGGTAACAGGAGCACCAAAAGGACAGGGGAAAACAGAGGGGAGGAAGCATTTGACAAAGAAATGATAGGGGTGCCTGGGTGGCTCAGTAGATTAAGTGTACGACTCTTGATCTCAGCTCAGGTCATGATCTCACAAGTTCATGAGTTCAAGTCCTGAGTTGGGCTCTGCACAAACATTGCAGAGCCTGCTTGGGATTCTTTCTCTCTCCCTCTTTCTGCCCCCTCTCCTGCTTGCACTCCAAATACACACACACACACACACACACACACACACACACATATATATATATATATAAATAAATTATAATTAGTGGAAATTCTCAGAACTTTACAGAGAAAAAGCAAATCACATACAAAGGACCAAAATAAATCAGGCTTTCAACAATACCACTGGCATCAAGAAGGCGGTGTGGTAAGACATTGAAGACCCCCAAAGAGATTGGCTAAATGGGATTGCATCCTCATCTCTGAGAGGCAGGAAGAGGAGAGAGGAAAGATGTGTAGAGACAAGTTAGTTGGGGAGAGTGAGCTGGTCTGAGGCTGGACAGGATGCCACCACATGCAATCACAAGAAATGTCCCAGTTGGTGAAATAGCCAAAGAGTATTTTTAAGGACAACAATTTTGAGGAACTATATGAGCCATGGCTCAGAAATTTATAGTAGAATATTTTCTTCTGATGAATGCTTTCTATGAGTGTGTGTGTGTGTGTGTGTGTGTGTGTGTGTGTGCACGCACATGAAACATTCACAGAAGGGGTTGAATGTACCATCTGGATTGATGTGTAATAAATAAGACAGCTTCTCTGAAATGAGGAGCTTGGAGACAAAGGTGATCAAAAGGGTGTAAGCTCCTAGGAATTTTTAGAAATCTTCAAAGGCAAGGAGGGCAGGACATCCACAAAGGTTTGAGTCAAGCCCACCTGGACAGCCAGGGTCTGGGGGACTTCATTCCAGCTGACATCTGGGCGACAGAGCACTTCTACTTCCAGAACAAAACTGTGCTCTCCACGGTGGTTCCTGCACCTGGGTTCTTTTTTTTTTTTTTTAATGTTTATTTGAGAGAGAGAGAGTGTGTGTGAGCATGTGCACACTAGCGGCAGAGAGGCAGAGAGAGAGAGCAAGCAAGAGAGAGAATCCCAAGCAGGCTCAGTGCTATCAGTGCAGAGCCCACTGCAGGGCTCGAACTCAGAAACCTGTGAGATCATGACCTGAGATGATATCAAGAGGCAGAAGCTTAACCAACTGAGCCACCCAGAAGCCCCAGCCTTGGGATCTTTCTGTATGAATTCCCTGATAAATGTCCTCGCTATCTCTGGGCTCGTACAACTTCCTCAGTTTGCTCCCTCGTACTCCGCCTGTCTTCCTCATTAGCTTGCCTTTCCTTCCTTCCTTTTGTGGAAACGGCATTTTCCAAGGGTTCCCAAGCACTCCCCTTCTGCTTTCCCGAGCTCGCTGATCCAGGAGGTGAGCCCGGAAGCCGTGGCTGGCAGAGTTCCCTCTCAGGTACACATGAATCACCTTGAACTCAAGGGGCCCGAATGGCTGCAGATTCACCATGTGTTTGGAAAGAAGGGGGACTTTGTTGTAATATTCACTTCATTTCAAACTTTTCCAACTTCTTCTGTAAAGTTTCGTAACTATTTTCGATTTCGCAGGCCATATGGCCTCCGTAGCAACCATGTAGTTCTGCCATTTTGCACGAAAGCAGCCATAGATGATATGTAAACAAATAGTTGTGGCTGTGTTCCAGTAACATTTTATTGACAAAAACAGGCAGTGGAAAGGAGTTGGCCCACACGCCTTCTTTTGATGTAAGCAAGCACTTGCCAAGATGAACCCCCCCCCCCACACTCCTCCAGGATGTTAAGTATAGCAAAGGCCTGGGGAATATTGGCCCGATCTCCCTGTCGGTGTCCAATCCCTCCCCCAAGGTTTTTGCAGATTTCAAGATTTCTCAAGGTGAATTTTAGCTCTAGACTTTGGCTTTTGTGTGAGTTGCCTCTGTCGTGTACCTGATCTGCCCTGATTTATGTATATAAGCCATTCACTGACTTCCTGAACCATCCACACGATATTTTGATGACTGTTATCATTTTACTAGGGCTGCTGTAACAAAGTACCACAGACCGGTAGCTTAAACAACAGACATTTATCTTCTCAAAATTCTGGAGGCTGGAAGTCCAAGATCAAGGGGCCGGCAGGGTTCGATTCTTCTGAGGCCTCTCTCTTTGGCTTGCAACTGGTCGTCATCTGCTCCCTGTGTCTTCACGTGGCCTTCCCTCCGTATGTGTCTGTGTCCTAGCCCCCTTCTTACAAAGACACCAGTCATTTTGGACCTGAACGACTCTAATGACCCCATTTTAATTTACTTTCTAAAAGATCCGGTCTTAAATACAGTCCTATTCTGAGGTAATGGAGGGTTAGAACTTCAACTCCCCCTTCAATATGAATTTACAGATAACATAAGTTAGCCCATACTCATGAGAATATAAATTTTATAAGGTCTTATGGTTATAGCAAGGGGTTCTCCATATATATTACGTAGCAAAATTGTTAAATTGCTTATGAACCATTCCTATTGTTAAAAGCCTTTTTTAGGAGCGCCTGGGTGGCTCAGTTGGTTAAGTGTCTGACTCTTGGTTTCGGTTCAGGTCATGATCCCATGGGTCATGAGATTGAGCCCCGCGTTGGGTTCCATGCTGAAAGTGCAGAGCCTGTTTGGGATTCTCTCTCTCTGCTCCTCCCCTGCTCTCTCTCAAAATAAATAAACTTAAAAAAAGCCTTTTAAAAAAGTTTTTATTTAAATTTCAGTTAATTAACATACCATGTAATATTAGTTCCAGGTGTACAATATAGTGATTCAACAATTCCATACATTACTGGGTCATCATGACAAGTGGATTTCTTAATCCCCATCACCCATGCCCCCACCCACCTCCTCTCTGGTAACCATCTGTTTGCTCTGTAGAGTTAAGAGTCTGTTTCTTGGTTTGCCTCTCTCTCTCTCTTTTCCCCTTTGCTCGTTTGTTTTGTTTCTTAAATTCTACATATGAGTGAAATCATATGATATTTGTCTTTCTCTGACTTATTTTGCTTAGCATAATACTCTCTAGCTCCATCCACATCATTACAAATGACAATATTTCATTCTTTCTTATGGTTGAATAATATTCCATTATATATATGTTATATATATATGTTATGTTATATATATATATTATATTATATATATTATGTTATATTATATATATACATATATATAATATAACATATATATACCCCATCTTCTTTATGCATTCATCAGTCAATAGACACTTGAGCTGTTTCCATAATTTCGCTATTGTAGATAATGCTGTTGTAAACATTGGGGTACATATATCCCTTTGAATTAGTGTTTTTGTATTCTTTGGGTAAATACCTAGTAATGCTATCTCTGGATTGTAAGGTAGTTCTATTTTTAACTTTTTGAGGAACCTCCATACTGTTTTCCAGAGTGGCTGTATCAGTTTGCATTCCCACCAACAGCACAAGAGGGTAAAAGCCTTTTTTGACCACTCTGCCACTCTAGGTTTAATTATTTTTTTAATTTTTTATTAAATTACTTTTTTTTTTACCGTACATTGCTTATTTTTGAAAGACAGAGCACAAGCACAGGAGGGACAGAGAGAGAGGGAGACGTAGAACCTGAAGCAGTCTCTGGGCTCTGAGATATCATCACAGAGCCTGACACTGGGCTCGAACCCATGAACCGTGAGATCATGACCTGAGCTGACATTGGACGCTTAACCACTGAGCTAGTCAGGCGCCCCCTGGGGAAGTTCTTTTTAAACTGAAGTTCCTTTCAAGAGAGTTGAGTAAGGCTAGTGCTCCTTTTGGCTCTGAAAGTACAGTTGTATCATCCTTGAAGTACTCAAAGTATTTTAATACACATTTTATTTTTCAATCATATCAGAATTACATGTTCAAATAAAATACCTACAATACACAGAAGGGAAAATCTGCCACAGTCATGCCACACTACCCATCCACTGTTAACTTTTTGAGGCTTTTACTACACTTTCTAACACAGTGGTGACTACAAGATGTATACATTATTGTTTCTTGCGAAGAATGTTTTTTTTTGTCCATAAGGTAATTAATTAGCTGGGTTTATTTCTACTTTGTCTCTGGAAAATATATCTGCTCAAGTACGAGGAATTTACCAGTGAATTACGTTATTAAGACATGGCCTGCCGTTCTCACACGGATGCTTGTCTGAAAGATAAAGGACAAAAATCAAAGCAGTGTTACTTACAGACAGCATTCACCAATAACTTATTCAATGGTATTCAATAGTAACTATATTAATATGCTCCTTTTTAAATCAGCTAATGGAAAGTTAAGTGTTAGCAAGGCCTGTTCCCAGATTTAACAAGAGTCATCAGCTTCCTGATAGTCAACTTTTGGGTTGAAGAGGTTTTTCAATGGAAATGTGTGCATTTGATGAATGCTAATTGCATGGTTCCAAATCTTCTTTAGCCAATCCGTTTGCAGCTGTTATCCAAGTTATTTTATAAACGTCTGAAACAGCTGTCAACATTTTGAGGGGGAAGCTCTTCAATCAATGAATTGACAGAAATGCAATACTTAGATTTTTCTGAGCAGAAGGCTCGAGAACATAATATACATCTATTTAGTGATGTAGCCAGCAATGAAAGGCAACGATTGATACTCCCATTGTGTTTTAAAGTGTTGAAGAAAATCTTCATGCTCATGGGCATGGAAAGTACATCTTAAGAGCACACTACTTGGGGGGGGGGGGAAAACCCACAAAGTCAAATGGGATGTTTGAGTGTCCTAAGGATACAAGCAATGCAATCTTATTTCCCGTCAATAAGAATGCTTCTGATGGTATATAGCAACATTGTAAATCATATTTTAATTAAAATTTTAGTACTTGTTGATGTTATTTGTTTATTGTCTCAATAAAACATTTTTAACAGATGACATCTGGACATTTTGCTTGATTTCTTTCTTTTTTTGCTCTATAAAATTCGTTAGTAAATCTAATTGTTGGGAATTGCATCAGACTGACAGCTCTGGAAAACGAAGCCTTTTATTCAGGCTCAG
This sequence comes from Panthera tigris, assembly GCF_018350195.1. Lineage (NCBI taxonomy): Eukaryota > Metazoa > Chordata > Mammalia > Carnivora > Felidae > Panthera > Panthera tigris. The sequence continues at coordinate 55,051,956 of NC_056662.1, read as the reverse complement.
AATCTGTGTATTCGGAAAACAGCTCCCTTTATGCTGCTATGGGCCTCAGTTGCGTACCGAAACTAGAAGGCTCAGGTCACTTTTAACCTTCATGGAGCATTTGCTTCTTTGCTAAGGTTGCCACCTTTGGGGGGAAAAATGAGCATCTGTAATTGTGGTGCTTTCCAGAGCGTCACGTGTCCGAAACAAGGCTGAAGACCGCTATGTCTTTCTATCCGCAACTGGTCCATATGATTCCTGTCCTATCATGACCTACTTAAAAATAAGCCAGTGTTTTCTTTGCATGAATGGGAGACAAAGCCTGTCTGCTCTGACTTTTCATGGAACCATGTCCCTGTGTGAGCATGTCAATTTTTCATGCCAGTAACGAAAGAACATGATGAGGGTACGTTAAGTTTGCAAAAGTCTGCCTGGTTAAGTCATGCTGGCAGAACACATATACTCATCTCTGCAAACTCGATACTGATGATTGCATATATGAAAACATTTTGCTATTGGGGCTGTTCCCTAATAGATGAAAACATCAGCAGTCATAGCGTGATATCCCTGGGCAGTTTTTCAAAAACACACAAAATCATCTTTTAACTTTCAAATGATTAAACATAGAAAGTCCTCTTTGTTGACCCTGAAATTTCTTCAAGCATTGTGGAATAAGTTTGTTTGTTTCCAATCAGTGTTTCCGTCTTTATTACTTTCTCTTTCCTCTCTTAACTAACCTACTTCTAGGGTTAGTTACCATGGAGCCACCAGAAGCAGATACCAAGACAAAGATATGTGTGCAAATGATTTATTCAGGAAGTGCCTCCCAGGAGAAACTAATATGGGACTGAGGAAGCAAGACACGGAAAGGCAAAGTGCAAGCCAGGGTATGATCTCAGGCAAAAGTCCCTGGAGAGAAGAACGAGCCTGATCCGGCAGGGGAACTGGATTACAAATTTTGCCTCAGTGTATCCGAACCGGAGGCAAGAGAGCTGGGCTTTTGTTGGCCGCACCAGTCAGCCATTGGCCAGGGGCTTCCCCTGAGGAGGCAAGAATTCCCAGGCATTTCCTGCTTTCTGTACTTGTGCCCAAAGTGACTTCGGCAGACCTTGGGCAGACCTCCAAAGAAAGACACAGGTGTGGACAGTTACAAGCAAAAGCATACCAAAGCCAAACGAGGGGTGTATAAGAATAAAAGAGATCCAGCTGAATCTGGCTGAGCCCCAGCAGTGTCCAATACACATAGGAACATTAGACAATATGCCTGGAATTGTAAAGTGAGGATAAGAGCTCATTCAGAACTCATGAGCTCCGTCCTGGTAGAGTACAAAAATGTGCAGTCATTTTGAGTAGCATGCTCATGGCCACGAGACAAAGAAAGCACAGAGCAGAGATTCCCATGCTCATTAGAATCACCTGGGAGCTTTCAGAACTCCCAAAGCCCAGGACATACCCCAGACCATTCAATCACCATCTCTGGGCCTGGTGCCAGACATCAGCGTTTTTTTCAGTGTTAAGGACCTTCGGCATAGAAATATGGTCTAGATATTGATGACCCTTGCCAAAGTTTGTCGTCGCCTTTCCTAAAACGGGTTTTGCTCATAACCTGTAAAACAACAAAACAGAACAAACAAACAACAATCGGGCTCCTTAATGTGATAGATAACATGTTAGTGGGAAAATGTCTTGCCTTTGGCAAAAATATCAGTCTATTTCCCTATTAATATAGGGTTTGGTACTTATTTTAAAATTGTTTAATTGGTTCAGGGACAAGCTATTAAGAGTTTTGCAGAAATCTATGGGGAAACATTGTAATTTTTTAAAAATGCAAAACAAAGAGAACTATTTTAACAAATAATGAGACAGCTACCTTTTACCTTATAAAAATAAAGGGAGGACTCTGGGAAGATGTCAGAGTAGGAATCAGTCTCCCCACCTAGACAGTAATTGCACTGGCAGGATCTGTCTCATATAACCATTTTGGAACTCTGGAGTCTATTGAAGGCTTGCTACTTCCAGGGGAAGTAAATTTTCTGGATGGTAAATTGCACTTAATTTCAGTCAATTTCATTGTAGCAACTACCCATCTCCCATCCTCTGGCCCCACAAAGACAGCTGTGCACATGTCTCAGGAGCAGCTTGCATACAGCTTGAGGGAGCCAGGGTGGATAATAAGGACTCTGCCTCCAAATACCAGGGATCTTTGCTCTGATCACTGATTGCTGGAGCTGAGCGCAGACACAGAAGCATTGTTGCCTTCCTTACTCTGCTGTTAGAAGCCTTTCCTCTTTAGGCTGAAATGACTGTCAGAGGATTTAAAGGGCCAGTGTCTTTCAAAATTTTCTTTTGTTTTCTGTTCCCTCTCATTTCCCTCTTTTGGCAGCCAGATAGTTAAGGTCTAGGATATTCAAAAGTAACCACACATATGGGGAAATTTAGAAAATCATCAGGCATGCCCAGGGAAAGTTGCAGCCTCAGCGAGGAATTGAGAAGTCCTTTAGTTTATACCTCAGGCTGATCCCCAGCACAGATACAGTCTACAGCAATCAAAATATAAAAACAAAACCAAAAGTTGGCAAACCCTGAGGAAAAGGGAGAATCTGATTCCAGGGTTACCGCATTATTAGATAAAAATGCCCAGTTGTCAATAAAAAAACACAAGACATTCAATGAAACAGAAAAGGGTGGCTCATTTAAAGCAGGGGAAAAAAACAACAGCGACTGTCTCTGAGAAGAACACACGATGGACCTACTAGGCAAAGACTCTAAAACATCTGTTTTAAAGATGCTCAAAGAACTAAAGCAGACAGGGAGAAAAATCAAGAAAATGCTGTATAAACAAAATGAAAATAACAAGAAAGAGATTTAAAAACCTAAAAAAAAAAAAAGAAAGAAAGAAAGAATCAGAAATTCTGGACCTGAAAAATACAGTGACTACAATGAAAAATTCACTAGAGGGATCAGAGGGATTCTGAGGCAGATTTGAGCAGGCAGGAGAAAGAATCAGCAAACCCGCATATGGAAAAATTGAAAATATCAAATCTGAGGAAAGAGAAAAGATTGAAGAAAAGTTAACAGAGTCTATGGGACAGGTGGGACACCGTAAGCCAATCAGCATACACATTGTGGAAATCTCAAAAGAGAGAAGAGAGGGGCGCCTGGGTGGCTCGGTCAGTTAAGCGTCCAACTTCGGCTCAGGTCATGATCTCACTGTCCGTGAGTTCAAGCCCCACATCGGGCTCTGTGCTGACAGCTCGGAGCCTGTGTCTTCCTCTCTCTCTGTCCCTCCCCTGTTCATGCTCTGTCTCTCTCTGTCTCAAAAATAAATAAACGTTAAAAAAAAAAATTTAAAAAAGAGAGAAAGGGGAAGAAAGATTAAAGAAATAATGGCCCCCAACTCCCCAAATTTGATGAAGGACGTGAATATAAACGAGAAGCTCAATGAACTCCAAGCATAATAAACTCCAAGGGACCCACACCAAGACCCATTGCAATCAAGCTGTTGAAAGCCAAAGATGAAGAGAGAATCTTGACAGCAGCAAGAGAGAAGTGGTTCTCAACAAATAAAAATCCTCAATAGAATAATCAGCAGACTTGTCATCAGGAACTTTGGAACCTGAGGCAGTGGCTGATACATTCATGTGCTGAAAGAAAAAAACATCAATCAAGAGTCCAAGATTCAGCATAACTGTCCTTGAGAAGTGAGGGAGGATAGTAAGACATTTCCAGATAAACGAAAGCCGAGGGAGTCTGTTACCACTAGACCTGCCCTGTAAGAAATGCTAGAAGGAATCCTGAAGGTTGAAATAACTGGACATGAGACAACTCAAAGCCATATGAAGAAATAAGGACCTCAGTAAAGGTAAATACATGGGCGGTTATAAAAGCCAGTATTAATGTAATTTTGATTGGTAACTCCAGTTTTTTGTTTTCTACATGATTTAAGAGACAAATACATTTAAAAAAATCATTGGTCTAAAAGCTAGTGTTACTCTAACTTTGGTTTGTGACCCTAGTTACAAACTAATGCATAAAAAAAATGCAATTATTAGTTTACATTTTGGACACACATATGTAAAAACATAATTTGACATCAATAACTGAAAGTAGTGGGGATAGATCTGTATAGGAGAAGTTTTCGGCGTTACTGAAGTTAAGACGGTATAAATTCAAATTGGAGTGTTTTGACTTTAGGATGTTACATGTAATCATGGTGATCACAAAGAAAATATCTATGGAATGCACACAAAAGGAAATTAGTACATTTCACTGTGAAAACATCAGCTAAACACAAAATAATACGGTAACGTGGGAAATGAGAGACAAAAAGTAATAAAGCAGGCAGAAAACAAATAGTAAAATGACAGAAGTCTCTCCTCAATAATTTTTTTAATTAATTTATTTATTTTGAGAGAGAAGGTGTGAGCGCACAAGTGGGGAAGGGGCAGAGAGAGAGGGAGATGTGGGGCTCGATCCCACAAACTGTGAGATCATGACCTGAGCCAAAATCAAGAGTCAGACGCTCAACTGACTGAGCCCCCCGGGCACCACATCAGTAATTACTTTAAATGTAAATGGATTAAACTCTCCAGTCAAAAGACAGATTGGCAGAATAGCTTTAAAAACATGATCCCAATATATGCTGTCTACAAGAGACTCACTTTAGCTCAAAGACACGAACAGGTTGAAAGTGAAAGAATGGACAGAGATAGTCCATGCAAATAGTAACCACATAGCACATTATTCACAATAGCAAAAATGTAGAAGCAACCCGTGTCCACTGGCAGGTGAAGTGACAAGCAAAATGTGGTATATTCATAAAATGGAATTTATTCCACCTTAAAAATAAAGGAAATTTCAGGGTGCCTGGCTCAGTCAGTTAAGCGTCCGACTTCAACTCAGGTCATGATCTTGAAGGTCATGAGTTCGAGCCCCACATCGGGTTCTCTGCTGTCAGCACAAAGCCCGCTTCACATCCTCTTCTCCCTCTCTCTGCCCCTCATCTCCCTCCTCCCCCAAATAAATAAACATTTACAAAAAAAAAAAAAAAAAAAAGGAAATTCTGACACATGCGACAACATGGATTAATCTGGAGAAGATTATGCTATGTGAGATAAGCCAGTCACCAGAAGGCATATACTGTCAGATTCCACTTATATAAGGTTCCTTAAGTAGTCAAATGCATAAGGACAGAAAACAGAATGGTGGTTGTCAGGGGATGGGAGAGGGGGTGAATTGAGAGTTCCTGGTTTCAGGCTTGCAAGATGAAAAGAGTTCTGGGGACGGACAGCGGTGATGGTTGCCACAACAGCGGTACTTAATGCCATTAGACGGTACCCCACAATGCTTAAGATGGTAAATATTATGTTATGTGTGTTTTACCACAACAAGAAAAAAGACACATTAATATCAAGCTAAGAGAGAGAGGGTTTATGTGGAAAGGATTGTAAGTTAAAGAAGGAAAATGGCAAGGAAAAGACAGAAGGGATACCTCACCCAGTTGTATTTCTAAATCCTTATTTATTCATTCTTACTCTGATTTTGGAGAATCAGCTTGAATCCCCGGCTAACGGGGTATTTCATGAAACCTGGATACCAGTATTTAGCGCAAATTAGTGTTTTCAGTGATGAAATTATGTCAGAAATCATTAAAGGATTTTTTCACATTAGTCAGGGTATTTTGATTCCTTCTCTCTCTCTCCCTCTCTCTCTCTCTCTCTCTCTCTGAATAAATTAAGAACATCTAAGAAACTTAAACGGTAATTTCATTTTTCACAACCAATCTACCTAGTTAATGTTTTATTTTTCCTTTGAGGTATTTTATTTTCATAGTGTTAATAGGTGGTTTTTTTTTCTATCTAAAGATAAAATAACACCTTCCCATTGTTAATATGTGCTTTTAACATTTAAAATATGCAAGCCAGTGTATCTGAACTTGACCATTTCTGGTATGCTTAAAATCTAATTAGACTGTTATGTGAATCAAACGAGGTAAAATATATAAAAAATGCTTTGGAAAATGTAGATTATTGAATGAAGTTAAGGTCTACATTTTGTTTTAGACACGGTAATAAATCTAATTATGGAGAAAAACAAATCTCACAAAATGGAAATTTGTAAAATAAAACATGGAGTTGTGTATCATGTGCAATACATTCATTTTAATTAATTCCTAAAGGTGCTGAGCTTTGGGTACCTCAATTAAATAATCATTACAATAATTCACTTATAGAGATATGTGCATGCTGGGTCTGCACACAACACGAAATGGAGATGTCTGAACAGAAAAAGAAACACCAGTGAAATTTTTTGGGAAATGAAACAATCAGCGTTTCTAAACTCAGGAATTAAAAATAAGTTAAAAAAAAAAACAACCCTATTACGTATATGAAACAAAGGAGAGAGGCATTTGCCAAGAAACTGGCAGGTCTTCTTATTACATCCTTCACCTCAAATCACAGAAACAAAGCCACATCAAGGACACGCTGTTTGGAAAACTGACCTGATGGTCATTGTTTTCTGACTAATCATGTTGCATTTGCCTTGCTTCAAGGTCCAAGATGCCACTTTCCAAACATAGAAGGAAGGCATTTTCTGAAGCGTAAAAATCATCAATGATACTTTTCTGCATAATAAAAGTAAAAATGGGCCCATCGGGCCACCACACTGTTACTGTAATGGCCAATCTTACACGGAGCCAAGTAAGCATCAAAATAAATTTAGTTGCCAGAATAAAGAGAAGGTGCACCCAAACATGTTCCCAAATTCTCAGTTTGTACTACATCCTTAATTTAGGAAAAGGAAATCAAGTGACAAAGTTATCAAAAATATCTATATGACATCAAACAAAAATTGGAGAATAACCAGTATATGAACCTTGAGCATTGAAGGATGGTGGAGATAGGAGAAAAAGACAATTTATGTTTCATGTGATCATTCATTTAGCCAACAAGCATTTACTGATTGCCTAGCATTGTGCCAGGCACAGTCCAGCTTTGGGATACAATATGAACAAAACAGACATGGACCCTGCCCTCAAGGGATTTATTTATAAAAGGACTTCAGATTCATCTCATGTAAGCATCCACTATGAAAGCAGGAAAGCTAAAGACTCCCTTGCAGCTTGAGTTCCAGGTATGGATTAGTTTCTACCAATCAGAGGGATCCATGTGAAACTTAAGTCAGTAACTGGTTTGAGTGGAAAAGACGAGCAGAGCAAGAGGCATATCCAGTTGGCTGATGCTCGTAATAGCAGTCGTCCTTGGAGAGATGTTCCTCAAAGTACGGCTACAGCTTGATCCACTTTCCCTTTCAATGATTTTTAAATACCTGGTAATAAATCCCTTTCTACCGAAACCAGTTAGAGTGGATTCAATTGCCTGAAAGTGAACACAAACTGACACAGTGTTATTAACACGATGCTTGGACCCATTGTCTGGCAAGAATTCCTCCCTGCTGCTGGGAAGCTATGAATCTACACTACTGATTATGGACCCACAAAAGACAGAAGACGAAAACCGAAATCTCGTTTCTTTTCTCACATTCTCTCTTTTCAACAATAGGCCAAATGTGTATAAAAAAAAAAATCTGGAAGTAGTGCTACCTCATGCCATCAATCTTACCTTTGACATAACTGCATGAGTTGTTGAATTCTTCAGTTGAACTCTTGAATCTAACGACGTAAAGAAACACATTGCACTGACTGGATAAGAAGTTGTAAGGAATATGAATATTTGGCAAGTTTGTGCCTTGAGTTCAGAGATCTACAACTAAAAAGTGCCGGACATCTAAATAAGATGACAGGAAACCATGGGTTTACCACACAAGCCTAAATATTTGTCAGTTTCAAATTGGGTCTTTAAGAATGTAACTCTAACAGTTTGGTTCAAAAACTGATATGCTTATTTCAGGAATCTGTATTTCCCAGGATAAAATGTTCCTTTGAGTCTAAAGCCAGAATAACACCATGCAGGTGTTTACAATCTAATCACAGCAAACTATTCATAAAGAGATGAGATAGTTTAATCAGACACCAGGCTGTGATATGCTTCTTGAAATTGGACACAATTTCAGGTTTCAGATATGATACTTGATTTTGGAAAACACTTGGAAAATGGGCCAGCAATGTGTCTTCAGTGGAAATCGGAAAGGTGGCATGCAAATGCTTAAGAGTCATTTAAGGATATTGAAGAATAATTTTTAATCGCCTGATTTGATAAATTGAGATGGAAAATTCTACTTTGTAGGTATTATAAAATGGGGTAGGTTAATTGCTTTCAGAGAGGGTTTGGAAGTGGTTCTGCATAATGGTAAAGAAATGAGTTAGATGGTTTTCTTATTTTGATTTGCAGCTCTATAAAACATTTAGGAAATAAAACCATCTTGATCCATTTGGCAGGAAGTAATGTTTTCCTTCTCAAAGTCCCAAATTACTTTGCAATTCTTTCATGACTGTATCACAATCTTTCTAGAATGATCATATTTGTGTAAATATCTTTTTCTTTATATGTGTTGATAAGCCCTTGAAAGGCAGGTATCATATTAATACCCAGACGGTTCCTATCAAAGAGAATTTCAAAGTATGTATCAATAAATATCGGGTGATAAAGCTAAAATAGTTTTTTGTGCAGATTAAATTCTTACTGCAATTCCTAAAGTACCAAATTTCCACTTTTCAGCTGGGCAGTCGAGTCAGAAGACATACTGGGCAGATTTATCTATGTCTCCAAAATATGAAATATCCAGTTTCCTGGTTGGCCTATCTGGAAGAATCCTGTGGGCCCTAGAGCCCTTGCTATCTCTGAGTAGGCAAAATCTGAATAGTTCTGGGGTTCATGTTTACGTCAGGAAACACTTAACGAGTGCATGTGGGTAGCACTCAGGGTGGGCACTGTAGGAAGCAGGGTAGAGGATGAACATGCATGGGAACAGCCTGAGTGGGGTCCCAAGAGTGGAGGGGACATGGTGAATGGAGGGTATGTGGTCAACTTAAAGCATCCATATTTAAACTTCACACACACACACCCCTGTGCAGACCAAGGAAAACGTACGTGAAGGGTGACCAGTTTTCGACCTCTGAAGAGCAATCTAAACCGGTGTATTCTCATGTCCTTCCACAGGAGATGGGATGCGTGGGAAGTATGAAAGCAGCAGACAGAATTAAGTGGGGTAGGATGCTAACGCAAGAGGACCAGTGAACGGGGTCCCTAAAGAGAATGGTTAACAGCAAGCAGATACAATGTATAAAGGGGAGAGTGAGGGTTCTAAAGACACCCTTGTTGACGAACTCACGGTTCTTCCAGGACCGGGCATAATCTGGAAGAGTGGTTGCGTGTGTGTCCTTGGGCGCCATGGTGCCTGGTTCCATGCCTTCCTAGTTGTGGAACACTATGCAAGTTACCGAACACACCCCCGCCCCAGCTTCCTTATGTCTAATATGAGGAAAATAATAGTGCCTCCCTCATAAGGATGCTATGATTCAATGAGGCAGAAAGCCAGAACAGCCCCCAGCTAATGCCATATAATGTTGTATAATGCTCCCTAAATTAACATTTTGTGCGTGTTCATTTGCATATGATGTATAACTTCTATAACTCTCTTTTACGTTTCTTAGAATCGCATCTCATGGTCCATCTCAACCCATCCGCTTTCTCTGATAGGTTAGAAACATGTTGCTCTTCCCTTTGCTTCCTCAACAGCGTCAGAATGAAAATTACACCTCAGAACTCTTCTTCTTCTTCTTCTTCTTCTTCTTCTTCTTCTTCTTTTTCTTTTTTCAGGTCCAGATGAAATCTTCTTCTGCTTATTTACATCGTTAGGCTGGATCAATGTCTTAGTAGCAACGCACTTTTTTTTTTTTTTTGTAACGTTTATTTATTCTTGAGACAGAGAGAGACAGAGCATGAACGGGGGAGGGTCAGAGAGAGGGAGACACAGAATCTGAAACAGGCTCCAGGCTCTGAGCCGTCAGCACAGAGCCCGACGCGGGGCTCGAACCCACGGACAGTGAGATCGTGACCTGAGCCGAAGTCGGACGCTTAGCCGACTGAGCCACCCAGGCGCCCCAGCAATGCACTTTTTAAGGCGCCTCCCTGCTGGGTAAAGTGGCACTTCCTGTTTGTCCTAAAATGGTCTCTTTCTGCCTCAAGTTTATTTTGCTCTAGTTTTCTGGAATTTGATTATTAAGTCTGTATTTGTTTTAACCGGGCCTGCACTGATTTTATTGATTTTGATTATACTCAAAACGTCGTTATTTGATTATATTCTTAACGTTCATTATTATTATTATTATTTTTGCTCTGACATCCTAGTATCTCAACTATATTCAGTCAAACAACTCCTTTTTTCTAGACCTTCTTTACCTCCACTTGGCGTTCATCACAAGAAAGTCCTGTTTGGAGCCCGAATGCATCCTTAGCTCATGGATGAAAGAAATACACATAATGTCATAGGACATTTTCCACACGCTATTATTTCCAATAGGGAAAAACACTTATAATTCCACCACCCAATTGGAATAACTACTTCCACTGTCTACATGCACTTAAAAAAATGACTTAATCTATGCAAAATAATTACAAATATGGTCGAGAAGACCCTGGCCCCAAGCACACTGCCCCTGCACCTGTGTATGTTGGAAATCATTTTCAAGGCACAGCAAAAGGTCTGACTGATCCACCTTTATGTTCCCTGTAAATTTGTTTTGTTTTTGATAATGAAGCCTGGAGAAATGATTCTCGAAGCATCATAACAGCATTGACTGACAGCTCCCTAAGTGCCGTGTCTTTTATAGCAACCGTAATTGACAGCTCATAGGTAAAGAGCATATGTAGACGGATTGAGCCCACATTGAACACAGTGGGGGAAAACACCAAAGAAGAAATTTGTTCTATTTTTTATTAATTAAAATTCAATTAACATGGTAAAATATATGCATCCTGGGAGAATAGATTCACTTGTAGGCTGAGACAGATTCAGTTTTTAAGCTGCTATAGAAGCTTCTTATATAGCAATTATGTACTAAAATTACCTCTCATAAATGTTTTTACACTTCAGTGAAATTTGCACTTCCTTACCCCACGTACACTGCTTATTTAGCTGGGAGTGGTCTAGGTCATTAAAACTTTTTAAGTTGTAGATCTAAACATCGCTGAAGTTGTGTGGGCACCTGCCTGTGGAGGGTACGTTAAAAATCTGGCCCCATTAAAAAGAATCCTGCAATGCCACTTCTGGGTATGCACCCAAAAGCATCGGAAGCAGGGATTCAAACAGATTCTCGTGCCCTCACATTCATAGCACCATTATTCACAATAGCCAGAACGTGGAAGCAGCTCATGTGTCCCTTAATGAATGCCGGACAAACAAAATGTGGTATATACATGCAATGGAATATTATTTATCCTTAAAATGGGACGAAACCCTGAAACATGGTACCGCATGGGTGACACGTGAAAACATAACGCTAAGTTAATTAAGCCAGGCCCAAAGGGACAAACATTGTGTGATTCAACTTACAAGAGGTACTTAAAATAGTCAAGTTCATAAAGACAGAAAATAGAATGGCAGTTACCAGGGGTCGGGAAGAGGGTGGCTGGGAGGTGTTTCATGGGGCTCAAGTTTCTGTGTGGGAAGATTGACAGTTTGGAGATGAATGGCAGTTGTGGCTGCACAACACTGTGAATATACTTAATGCCACTGAATTGTATACTTTAAAAAGTGTTAAAATGGTAAATTTTAAGGTATGTATTTTTTAACCATGCACACACACAAAAGACATGTAGGAATCTGACATGTATGGTCAGTCCAGATGGTCAAGTTGAAGGAGTATTGACACAGATGAAATGTAATGGAGTCTGACCTAAATAAGAATCATGATGGGGCACCTGGGTGGCTCAGTCGGTTAAGCATCCGACTTCAGCTCAGGTCACGATCTCACGGTCCGTGAGTTTGAGCCCCGCGTCAGGCTCTGGGCTGATGGCTCAGAGCCTGGAGCCTGCTTCAGATTCTGTGTCTCCCTCTCTCTCTGCCCCTCCCCCGTTCATGCTCTGTCTCTCTCTGTCTCAAAAATAAACAAAAACGTTAAAAAAGAAAAAAAAAAAGAATCATGAATTATTTGGACGGTTTTATGCTGGGTCCCCCTCTCAGATGTAATAGGTCTGGACTGGTACCCAACAATCTGCATTTCTAACAAATTCCCTGGGGTATTTGTTTTTTAATGCTGCATAACGAATTATCCCAAATTTTAGTGGCTTACGAGAACATATTTTTTTATGTCAAAATTTCTGTGGTCCAGGAGTCTAGTGGTTCTGGCTCAGGATCTGTCATGAGGTGACAGTCAAACTGTTGATGGAGGCTGAAGTCATGTGAAGACTTGGCGGGCAGGACCCAGTTTCAGGATGATTCACTCCCTGTTAGCAAGAGGTTTAATTCCCTACTAGGTTGGTCTCTCCATATGTCTGTCTCACCACAGGGCATCTGAGTTTCCCAGAGTGGATGCTTCAAGAGAGTGAGAGCAAGCAGGAAGCCAGCTTTTGTGACTAGTATCCAAATTCTATTTTTCAGAGATAGGTCATTAAATGCAGCTCATATTCAAAAGGAGGGGCTCAACCTTTCAAAAGGAGGAGTACTGAAAAACCAATTTTAAAAGCCAATACCCTGGATGTATTCCTGGGGCTGCTATAAGAAAGTACTGTAAACTGGGTGACTTAAACACCAGAAATTTGTTGTCTCACAATTCTGGAGGCTGAGAGTCCAAGATCAAGATGTCAGTAGGGCTGGTTTCTTCTGAGGCTTAGGGGGGAAATTTTGTTTCAGAGCTCTGTCCTTGCTTCTGGTAACCTCACGCTTTCCATGGCTTACAGATGACCATCTTCTCCCTGTGTCTTTACATTGTTTTCCCTCTATACATGTCTATCTCTAAATCAAAATTTCCTTTTTTTTACAAGTACTACTGTCATATTGGATGGAGACCCACTGTAATGACCTCATTTTTACCCGATTACCTTTATAATAACCCTACTTCCAAAAAAGTTCACGTTATGAAGTCCTGGGTGTTAGGACCTCAACATCTTTTGAATTGGATACAATTTAACACACAATACAATCAGATAATACTGAGGTTCCTGCTCTGGGGACAATACTTTCGAGAGTCACTGGTCTAATCCACTCCTTGGTTACTCCAATGAGAAATGTAGGTTTTTCGGATCTCTGTTATCTGTGGACCCATGAAACCTTTGTGTTTTTTATAGGTTCTAGGTTCTTCATATTGACTCACAAAGCTCTGAAGTTCCAGGAATCCTTTAAAGGTGTGTGTGTGTGTGTGTGTGTGTGTGTGTGTGTGTGAATTTTCTGGAAACCACATCATTCATCATTTAAGCTATTTACACTGGGAAGGAGAAGAGAGAGGGTAGGAGATGAAGAGGAGATAATGAAGAAGAAAGGAGTAAGGAAATGAGATATGAGAAATACAGGAAAAAGAAATATTGTACCAATTTAGACTCCTACCATATCCTGCTACATCATCCAGTGTAAGGCAGGGTGGGAGGTGAGATAAAATCAACTCACCTTACTTACTGTTATATGTAATCAACTTACTGTTATATGTATCTATATTTTTAGAAATTCAAGAAGAAAATGAACACCTGTGTATCTGCCAGTCATCTAAAAACAAAGAACAGTGGCAGGGGCACCAACGCCTCTGTGTGCACAGCTCACAGCACCCTCTCCCTCCTTCCTGGGTTATTTCCTAGTCCCACGTTTGTGTCTATCATTTTCTTGGTTTTCATTATGGTTTTACTACATACAGATAGACCCTTAAACAATATCTTGCCTAGTTTTACCTGTTTTTGAACTTTACATAAATGGAATCAGTCTAGGTGAGCATACGTGACTTTCTATTTTTTTCCTCCACCTGGTTAAACCCAACCATATTGTGTGGCTGTGGTTCATTCACTGTCATTGATGTCCACCCATCCTCTGATCCATAGATAGGTTACTTTTGCTGTCACACACAAAAGAATGTTATGAACACTCTTATGTTAGTGTATCAATATGTGTGCACTCCTTGGTGAGTTAGACACAGAGACGATACCAGGGGGAGTTGCCTCACAAGGCCATCTTTATTTGCAGCAAACCAAGGAGATCGGGGGAATAATTTCCAAAGCTGTGACTCCTGCAACAAGGGTCAGCAGGTTCTTTTTATTGGGGTTTGGATGAATCTTCAGAGGGGCAGGTCTCATCACTGAATGTAATGGGCAGGCATCAAGTTACACATTCCCACTCAGAAAACACGCCTATACATATATTACATGTCATCTAATGAGGCTTATGTCCCTCCCTGGGTGGGGATTTTTAACATTATCATGAAGCTCAGGTAACTGTCAGTCACTTTATGATTCCTGATTCATCTCCCCAGGCATCTGTCCTGGGGGGGGGGGGGTGGTCATATTCAAAGGTTTCTTTTCTTGTTCCAGCAATCTGTTAGTTGCTAAAAGATAAAATCTGTAGTTAGGCAGAAGCTTCTAGGAGTTTCCTGAGTGCAGGGGTCTCGCTGATGACACTTTTACATGTCTCTTGATACACTGTGTAAGAATTTCTGCAGGGTATATGCCTAGGAATGTAACTGATGGAGTGCAGGGTGTACTCCCCTTAGCATCACTGATTGGTTGGTAGATTTCAGGAGGGTTGTACTAGAACACTCCCACCAGGAGCACCTAACTTATTGCTAGCTCACAGCTCAGCAGCACTTATTATTAGTTCAATATTTTGACTTGCCTGATGTCTACCCTACAAGCTGACTTTAGAACCAAACCCTCACATTAGATGTGACACCACCATATTGGACTTTTTGGGGACGTTATGATCCTCATGCCTAGAATGCCTGATGCCTCTGACATAATAGGTGCTCAGTAAATGAGAGAAAAATTAAATGAATCTTATGCTTTAGCTGTTTGGCAAAACCACACTTTTTCTTTCATTTTAAATGTTTATCAGCACATTCCTGATTCCAATCATTCTTTCTGACTCCAAACTATGTACCTAATGTCAACCATTAGTGGTATATTTTTTCTAAACTCAAAGGTTACGCAGGAAATTTAAGGCAGCAGTCCAAGTGTTGCCCCTAGAGGTAGGAAATGTACTACATTCACCTTACTGTAATCTAGTAAAAGACTGTAACATGAATTTAGACCAAAAAAAAAAAAAATAGAAGAAAAAACCTCCATAATTCCTAACCTTAATTACATAACCTACTTCATTCTTATATGTTCCAACATGTCATTTTGTAAAAAAAAAAAAAAATAGTAAAAATTCTGCATTCACATACTTATTTGATTGTTTTATACTTAATTTCCACAGTTAAAACCATTTTTTGTGACAATGTGTAGGAATTGCTATTTAAAGACATCTATTTTAATGAGCTATAAAGTTTTGGTTCCCAAACGCTAGTTTGCGGACCTCTGCCAATTTCTGATGGAAGTTATTAGCCTAAAAGGTACTAACAGAAAAACAACAGAGTGAGCTTTTCAATACAATGAAATGCATTTCATTTAAAGGAACACCCCCGCATTTCCCCCCTGAGATTATGTCATTTCTACCTTTTTAATGGCAAAATGTGTTTTAAGAAATTATGGTGTCTTTATTTGTTTGACTACTCTGTCTGAACTCAGATTTTGTGTGTGTATGTTTGTGTTTTAATTTTACTAATCCTTGAAGTCTAAATGTGTGGAAGTCCTTTCAGAGCAGTTCAGTGCATTATTTAAAATGCATTTTGTAGGAAGCACCCTGGGAGTTACTCTCAAGAGCACACAAGTCTCATAAAGCAAGGTATACTCATTTCTATTCCATGACTGTGGATATAATTGATTGGTTGCAAGTAAGGCTTAGGACTAACACTATGGGAAGTGGTGTGCAAAGATGGGTAAGACTGTTTCATCCCTACCTGTTAATGGTCTGCACGTTATACAATTAGAAGTGTGTGCCCTGGAACGTAGAGTGGTTTGGCAGCTGCTCAGGAGGGTGGAGACCCTGGACCCTGAAAAACGTGGAAAGGTATACAGGAGGGGAAAACCCTACTAGTAAGATAGATAGGAGCCAAGGTCTGAAATCCATTCTTGCGTGAGCAAGGAGAGCAGGATCCGGGTTGGAGCGTGGTGAAGACAGACTGCAGAGGGAGATGCGGGCGGGATGCGCCCGTTCTCGCGTTCCGGAAGAGCCTGCTAGAGGTGCAGCACTGGGCCAGGGAAGGAAGGGTGGGTTAAAGAACCACATGGAAGTCGTACCCAGACTTAGACAACGACAGAATTCAACAGCTGCAGTAGGTGAAAGAGACCAAGAGGCCTCCTTCGGAAAGAGGCCAATACTCTTTCAGCTTGTGGTTACTACGAACTAGGGGATACTACGACCTGGCTACTCCAGGGGGTGGAGCCGGACACGCCCCTCGGGGGGTTCACACACCCAATCAGCGACGAGCCTCCCCGCCCCACGGGGCACGCCCCCTCCTCCTTCCCTACACCCTCGGGATCCCCCGTCTCCCACAGGCGCCTGCGCAGCCGTCAGGCCCCGCCCCTTCACCCTCCAGCCCTGGTCTCCAGCAGCCAAGATGGCGGCTCCCTGTGTGTTCTGGGGCGCAGCGGTTTCCTACCGGCTGTTTCTCGGAGGTAGGGTTAGCCTTGCCCTCAGACAGGGAGTCTGGAAAGCCGCGGCTGCTGAGTTGCAGGTAGGTACCGGAGAGAAGTGGAGAAGTGGAAACACTGGTCCGTTGTAGCGCGAGGATGTGGAGCCGGCGCCGCTACCTTCCCCTGGCGTCTCGCGTGCCTTCCGACGGGGACCCTAGGGTCTTGGGTATTTAGTAGAGTTGTGCGGTTGAGAGAGGAATGGGTATTGGCTTGCAGCGGCCACTTGGGGTTGTGTCTGGTTTTCGCGGGGTGTGCAGTGAGGAAGTTACCTGCAGACGGAACTAGAGCGACCTCCTTTCTTGAGTTGGCTGCCAGGCAAAGGGGAGTCTGTGCCTAGGTGTGGAGTAGGGTCCGGTCCCTCCCGCCTTCCCCGCGGTCCAGTGGGAAGGAGGGCCGCGCCGGAGGCGGTGAATGAGAACTGGACTCCTGCAGTGAGTGGTCTGGAAGACTTCACGGAGAAAGTCACACAGTGGATAGGATTGATAGCGACTTTAAAAGTGCCTTGCATCTGTGCAGTTTCTGTTTTCTTAATTTTCCCGACACCTTGTCTCTGGAGAGGTGGAGCCCAGAACTTGAACGTTTCCGCTCATCCTGGGGGCAGTGAAAAGCCAAGATTCTAGCTTCACAGCTGGTTGAGTGATGATGCCATTTACTGATATGGGATCCCAACAGGAGGGGCAAGATTTGAGAGGGTAGAAAACGAGTTCAGTTTTGGATAGAATTATATTTATTATACAATTATAATTGGGATGTCCAAGTGGAGATTTCCACTGGGCTCAAAGATTGGCAAGTTTGTAGGTCAAGAAGAGTACTGATTTACAATCCTCTGTTACCTTGTAGATGGTAATTGAGGCCTTAAGAGTGAATTCAAACACCTGGTAAAGGTGTACTGAATTGGAATAAGTAGAGGTACAGGGCCCTGAAGGACAACAGTCAAGGAAGAAGAGCCTCCCAGAGATTGAGAATGAGCTGCCAGAGAAGTAGGGGGAAAACCAGACAGTGTGGTGTCATGGAAAACAGGTGAATGTTTGAAGTAGGGAAAGTGATAAAGAAGTACCAAGTATTGTGAAGAAGTCAATTATTATGATATAGAAACTACTGAAAGGGGTGCCTGGGTGGCTCAGTTGGTTGAGCCTTGCACTTCAGCTCAAGTCATGATCTTCCCGTTCCTGAGTTCGAGCCCCACGTTGGGCTTGCTTCTGTCAGCGCAGAGCCTGCCTTGGATCCTCTGTCCTCCTCTCTCTGCCCCTGCCCTGCTTGAGCTCTCTCTCTCTCAAAAATAAACAAACGTGAAAAAAAAAAAAAAAAAAACTTGAAAAAAAGAATAGTCTATTTTAACGTAAATCAACCAGTCCACCTATTCATTTGTCCATCATTTGTTTTTTAATACTTTCTCGGTGAAAAATATGTTGGAAGTTTTTATTTTTTTCCTGCATCTTATTTGAATATATTTTTCCTGTGTATGCATAGTCATCTATAAAAGGGACTGTTGCATATATAATGTTTTTTTGCTGACACTTAATATGTGTCTGGGGGAGAATGCTCACTTTCTCTCCCTCAAACTCTGGAATATGCGTATCCTCCTGTGTCTTTCTCTATGTTCTTTTTATTGCATGCAAACATCCATGCACATGCATGCTTTCCAAAAAAGTAGATTCCATTCTACATTTTGCTTCTCCAACTTACATATATAGTAGAAATTCCTTCAGGTCACCTGTTATGTATCTAACTGCTATATAATATTTTATTATGAATGTGTCAGAGTTAATATTTGATGGCCATTTATTTTGTTCCCATTTTCTTCCCACGAATAAAGAGTTCAGTAAACATCCTGGCATAATTCTTGGTACTGTTGCTTTTAATTGTGTAGTAGAGAGTTCCAGTTGTGAGATTCTTGTTACAAAGTATGTGTAATACATCTTAAATTTTAATAGGTATTTCCACATAGCTTTCCAGGAAGGCTGTAGCAATCCATGCTCTATCTTTCATGTATGAGAGTGCCCCCTTTTCTACTGCCATCAGGTATGTTTTCCATTAAGATGAGTGAAAAATTTAATTTTCATCTCCCTGACCACTCTTCAAGGTTTTTTCCCCCCATATGGCAAATGTTTACTGAGCACTTTACTTGAGCCAGGCACTGTGAAGTAAACAAATCATTATCGAATAATTACCCAGACAGTATTGACCCATAGCACTCTCCAGGGATGATCCTGAGACTGCCAAATCCCCAAATTCGTGAATAGTATCACAGCTCATGTTTTACCACGTGAAGTAGGACTCAGACATAACTGAAAGACTTAACTGACCCCAGTCAGACCCTTACTGTTACCATATATATGGTTAAAGACATTTATGAAGCTTTTTTCTGGCACAGAACTTGTCTGTCTTAATTAAATATTAATGTTTCTTCACTTCTGTCTCCAACATTAATAGTTGTATTTCTCTTAGGGGCCATGTTTCATAAAACAATAGAATAATAATAAAAACATCTCGTACAGGGTATTTTTGCAGTTTTTTTTTATATGTAAAAGTGTGACGAGGTGGTGATATAAATAGCTATTACTGTGGGTCACAGTCAGAAAAGTTTGAGGAGCACTGATGCCACAAGGAAAAAGAAACAAGTTTTGGTAAACTAGGATTCCTGTGGGCTCAATTGGGACCCTCACCAGCAGACTTCCTCTTGCATACCACTCTTGTGGTATACGCATTTCATATTAATTTCTCTACAACTGCAAATTTGGGGTGGAAGAAGGAGTCTTACGTGTGAATGGCAAAAGTTCAGATTATGAACCCCCGAATATCAGGGACTTACATACAGTGTACTGAGATTTGCAGAGGTAAATACAGAAGAGCCCAGATGTGCAGTGCCTAATGCAAATGAGTTGTAACACGTAGAGTGGTGCGGTGGGCAGTTTCTCAAAGGAGATGATAGAGTCTTCAGGAGCAGTGAGGAATTACATGATAAAAGAGAGGTATTCTGTTCTAGGAAGATGAAATAGGTTACAGAAGGGGCCAGATGTGTACAGAGTGTGTGGACTCTTGCCAACAACAAATAATTGGTTCTTCTAGCAGTTACAGTTGGTGTAGTTACAAGAATGGTGAGAGACGGGAAAGTTTGGCAGGGCCCAGGTTATGGTCAGTTTTGCTGTACTAAGGTACTTGAATTTTTCTTTTTTTCTTTTTATCTTTCGCTAATGAGAGTAGCACTGGCATTATTATAAGCAGTTGACAGTCATGGTGTCCTGCAAAGGTTACCCGTGAATTCTTAAACCCTCTATCAGTATAAGACAAGAATACTGATTTAGTTTCCCGAAGTATTATTTATTTGTGACTTTCATAATAAGTAAACCAGTAGGCCAATTCCTATTTTTTATTTTACTTATGATTTATTTTTGAGAGAGAGCAAGAACAAGCACGAGCTGGCGAGGGGCAGAGGGAGAGAGAGAGCCCAAGCAGGCTCCGTGGCTGGCGCGGAGCCCCAGCGCAGGGCTCGATCTCGCTACTGTGAGATCACGATCTGAGCCAAAATCAAGAGTCGGATGCTTAACCGATTGAGCCACCCAGTTTCTATTTTGAAAGCTAGTATTGCCAAATATCAAGGAGATGCCCTCTTTATTTTCTACTAAACGCTTAGTGCTTACACTTTCTGTTTTTATTGAGCCAGTATACTTCCCTTGTGGGATTGGACTATCTGCCGAAGAATGACAGGCACAATCAGTGGCAGTTTGGGAGCTTAGCCCTTGTAGATTTTGGTTTTATTGGAAAAACGTTGTTGTCCTTGTCTTAAGTATCTGTTCTTATCCTGTATTTATCACAGCATCCAGTTGGTTTACGGTAGGGTCTTAATAAACTTTATTGATAAATTGCTTAAAAACTCTTTGAAAAACAAATTTAAAAATCGACTTGCATTTGTATCAAATGCTGTATGCAGTTCTGTAAATTAGTTATGTTTTTGCCCAGGTAACTTTGAATTTTTTAAAAATCCCATTTTGTTAGCAATGGAGATAAAAACCCCTTGGTGGGATAAGTTGTTTCTTTTGAGATCTCACCCTGTCCTTTAAAGGATAGATTTAGTGTGTTCCTCATTACTCCATTATGAAAAATATTGACATTAAAAGTAAAATATTGACATTAAAAGTAGCATTTTCCTCATGTAGTAGTTTCTTACTTAAAGAGAGGCTGATAATAGATGCTACCATCATTCCCACCTATTTTGTCCTTATAAAGCAAATAAGTAAGTTTCCTTGTACTGTGCTTCATTGTTGTAATTAGGATGATGCACCCATTATTTATTGCCGTGGAACAAGTTACCCCCAAACTTAGCAGCTTAAAACAACAGACATTTGTTACGTCGTCGTTTCTGGGGGTCAGGATTCCACACACAGCTTAACTGGGTTTTGTGCTCACAGTCTCCCATAAAGCAGCAGTCCAGGTGTTGGCTGTGGCTTTAGTCCTCTCCAGGCTGGAGGGTGGAAATCTACCTTCCAGCTCACTCTTTGTAGGTGTTAGCAGGATTTATATCTTGGCAGGCTGTTGGGCCGGCTGTTGGTTGGAGGCCACCCTCAGTTCTTGCCACGTGGGCCTCTGTAGGGCAGCTCACCACATCTGGCTTCCATCAGTTGATCAACAGAGTGGGGGGAAAGAGGGAAGACCATCTTTTTGTAACCTAATCTTAGAGGCGACGTTCTATTACTTTAGTAGTGTTCTATCCGTCAGAAGCAAGTTACTCAAGTGCGCATTCGAGGGGATTGAACAGGATGAATATCAATCAGTAGACTCGCTGGAAGCCATCTTGGAAGCTGCCTACAACTGTGAAAGACCCACATTTACTTCTTTTTTATTATCTCAATATCTCGTGTGTTTAGGTCTTTCCCTTACAGTTGGTTTTTTAAACCTCTTGAGAAAAATAGCATAACCTTTGTATTCCTACTCTGATGCTTCCTGCAGTGGCCACAGACACCTCCTAGATGCTCATGGATCATTTCTTGAATTAAATGTGAGGAGTTCTAGGGGCACCTGGGTGGCTCAGTTGGTTAAGCATCTGACTTCAGCTCAGGTCATGATCTCACAGTTTGTGGGTTCGAGCCCAGCGTGGGGCTCTGTGCTGACAGCTCGGAGCCTGGAGCCTGCTTCGGATTCTGTGTCTCCCTCACTCTCTGCCCCTCCCCCACTCATGTTCTCTCTCTCTCTCTCTCTCTCTCTCTCTCTCTCTCAAAAGTAAATAAACGTTTTTTAAAAATTTAAACATGTAAGGAGTTCTTACATGTAGGGATATGTGCATGTGTACATGTGTGTTTGCACATTTGTATATGTGTGAACACCTGCCACATTCTTTTTTGCCAGATAGATAGTAGCTTAAATAAGAAAACTGCATTTTTACCTTGTTTCATGTTTGCTTTTCTCAGTATGGCAACATTCTCATTTTAACACCACTCAATTCTGCTTGACAGTTATTTCTGTTAAAATTCAGTGTATAGCCTGGCCCATAGTAGTTCCTTAAATTTCTTCAGTGAACTTGTAAAATAGTTTACTTTTTAGAATTTTATTATAAAAATTAAAGCACATTCAAGCATTTGCAAAAATAAAATACTGTAAGGAACCCATGTATATGTCAATCAGCTTCAACAATTATTAATGTTTTACCAATCCTGTTTATCTTCCTACCTTTTTTTTTCTGTAGGTTTTTGTGTAAATCTCAGGCTTTTTGTTATATTACTTATATATATATACTTGATTTTTTTTTAACAGGTAGATTTTTTTTTTAAAGACCATAGCTTCCTTGGGGCACCTGGGTGGCTCAGTCGGTTAAGTGCCCGACGTCGATTCAGGTCATGATCTCGTGGTTCATGGGTTCGAGCCCTGCATCGGGCTCTGTGTTGACAGCTCAGAGCCTGGAGCCTGCTTTGGATTCTGTCTCCCTCTCTTTCTGCCCCTCCCCTGCTTGCGTTCTCTCTCTGTCTCTCTCAAAAATAAACATTAAAAAAGTTTCTTAAATAAATAAAAGAACATAGCTTCCATGCCACTATGCACATATCTAACAGAAAAAACAATAATTTTTTAATATCATCTATTACCTATTACGTGTTCAAATTTCCTTGGTTGTTCCAACAGTAATCTTTTATAGTTGGTTTGTTTAAATCATGATTCCAACAAATTCCATATATTTTATTTGGTAAATATGTTAAGGCTCTAAATCTATAAGTTTGTGGAGTGAATATAAATGGTGAATTTTGCTCGAGTAGTGTAGGACATTTCCTTGTTTGTCTAACCTGGTGTCCATTTCCCCTTCATCAGGGCACTCCTATTTTCTCAGGAGTAATGAGTTCTTCCCCACTAGATACAGCCTGGAAGAACCATCATCTGGGGCATCTGACCCAAGGTAGCCCCATTAGATAGTCCTTCCCTTGAGATCTTGAGCAGAGAGAGAAGGACCGTTGGAATAGCATTTTATCTTAGTGGCCAAGACTTCATTGAGCATGCTGTGGATCATTGGAGTTCCTGCTTTTTAGCTGCCTGCTTCAACTATAGTCCTGCTAGTCTATAGCAGGACTATATTTTCTTTTGCTTGCATCCAGAGACCTCTACTTGATGAAAATAAAAACTCATTCAGAAAGGTTACTATCATTTCTCTCTTGGTGTCCTTATATTGTTTCTTTCCACCTTTTCTCTAATCTGACTTCAGTCTTTATCTTTTATTCCTCGAAGTATTTCTTTTTTTGCCTTTTCTGTTCAGATTAGCGGTGCATTCTTCTTTGTTCCATTTTTATCCAATTGAACGAAAAGGAAACTCCTCAATACTCTTGTAGTATCATTAGAGTAGTGTGTGGCACTGGCATTTGGCCAAATTTGGAACATCACTGCTCTGTCAGGATGTGTCTGCTTCTTTGGCAAACTTGCTTGATTGAAATTATAGTTGTCTGACCCACTGATTATCTTAAAAAAGAAACAAATCTGTCAACTTGTATCTATACCATTCCGTAAAAACAGAGTGTGAGGAAAATTCTCTGCCACAGCTTTTCAGTCGGAAATAGAACCTATAGAATATTTAGTTGGGGATTTGTACTTACCAGTAGCAAAGCACATTCTCTCCCGGAATTCTGACTGCTCATAGCTAAAGATCTAGTTGATTCAGATTCAGCCTCATCTGACTTAGTGGATTGTACTAATGAATAATGGTCTCTTTTGAATGTAAATACTTTTGTGTGAGTCATTGCTAGAATAACTTAGAACATTTATAAATATATTCAGTACTCTGGTACTGATGCTGTAATGGCTTTGTAACTTTAATAAATATGAATTTCCAGAATGCCATATTCTTAGGCAGTACACTTGTCTTTGAAAAGATCCTAAAGAGATTTTTATGAAAAATAACAAAGTAGGGACTTTTTTAAAAAGTTCTTTCTAAATGAACAACAATAAAATTTTTTTGACAGTCTTTTAAGACTCATGTTAAAACTAAGAAAGCTGCCAGCTGTCACAAACTCGAAGAATATAGACAGACACAAGATCAAGTGAAGATCAAGTGAAAAAATGAGTCTTCCAGCCAATAATCAACTCTTTTGCTTGAGGTGATACTAAAATGTTGTCAGAACAAAATAAGAAAAGGAACCGAATAGGAGAGAGAGATGAAGAAAACAAAGAATATTTACTCAGCAACATGGAAGAATTTTTTTGCTATAACTCCTTCACACTGTCAAGGACACTTTAACGTTTATTTATTTTTGAGACAGAGAGAGACAGAGCATGAACGGGGGAGGGGCAGAGAGAGGGAGGCACAGAATCGGAAACAGGCTCCAGGCTCTGAGCCGTCAGCCCAGAGCCCGACGCGGGGCTCGAACTCACGGACCGCGAGATCGTGACCTGAGCTGAAGTCGGACGCTTAACCAACTGAGCCACCCAGGCGCCCCATGTCAAGGACACTTTAAAAATGTTGGGTGAGAGAGAGCTGTATGAAACAGGGGATAAGACAAGAATATACAGTTAAATAGTTAAGGAAAGATTTTTGAAGATAGATCAGTGATTTAAGAAGCTAAAAATTCAGAGTGGCTGCACAGTTGACACTGTAACACACACACACACACACACACGTCTCCAAGGAATAAAGGTTTAAAAATCATACAGAATGCGGAGCAAAAAGTAAGAAAGAAGTGAAGCTGATACGGTTGGAGGACAGAAAAACATAATTCTTATGGTCGAAAAAGAAAAGATAAATAGGTGAGAATTGAATGAGTATTACTTTCTGAAGTTGATAGAAGAAATACATTTAAACATTTTATTCAGAGACATAGGTAATCACTACTGAAATAAAGGCAGGCTCTATAATATCCAAATTGCCATATCAAAAAACAGATATAAAAATCTACAGACCATCTAGTAAAAGAAAGAAAACAGGAATGAAAGCATAACAAACAATAAAGATAAAATCAGATGAAAAATGAGACAGAATATCTATGAAATCCATTTAAATGTATTAAAAACTCAGATTGGGTCAAAAAAAACTAAAATTATTCAAAATTTAAATGAAAAGTACTGGCAGTGACATTCCAGGGAAATACAAATTGAACTTTGAAAGGGTTGCAATATTATGATCCAGTAGAATTAAGTTAAAAATAAAAGTATTGCCTGGGAATGGAACACTTTATAATGCTGAAGGGTACAGTCTGCCCTAAGATGGAACTCTCCTGAGCCAAGTAGTGCATTGAATATTCCACTGAAACATACAAAGGAAATCTATAGGAAACAAAAAGGTAATTGACAAAATATTGTAGCTGTTGTATAGATGTAGATTCATAACTGTTTCTTTGGTATTATATTCCTGGCACACATCCAGTATAAAGGGGTACTTAAATTTCTTTTTCTAATTTTCTTCCTTTAATTGTCCTTCCTCCTTTATAACTGCTGTATTGTTGCTCTTTGAATATGAGGTATTCAGTCCGTCAAACCTGTCACTCCTTACTCTGCAGACCCATCTCGCGTCCCGTTTTATAAAAATAATGGCCGTAAGGCATAAGTAATCTTACCTTTCTGCCTGCCTTCTCTCACATACTGTGTTGTTTCTTTGCATAGTAGAATAGATGTTTCTTATTCTAACACTAATGCCTGCATTTCCCCTCCATTGATGGTGTCACATCATGTCCCATGCTGATTATTAACAGACGGCATCTCTAGCTCAGATCTTTCCTGTGCACACACCCACAGAGCCATCTGCCTCGCGGACACCTATCTCTTTGGAGATGCCCATCAAGCATCTCAAACCTGTCATGCCCCAAATTGAACTCATCACTTTCTTCCCTAATCTTACTCTTCCTGTAGAACTCATTACTTCAGTGAATGAGTCTCCTAGTGAATCCGGGAGACTTCCATTTCTCATACGGGCTGTGGTTGGTGATTGGTGGGAAGTGTAGTGGGTTCACCTGTATTACACATGGGTTGTTTTAGCTATGGACAGAAACATTTTGTCATATGACTTCCAAAACCCGCATGTGGAACCAAATTAATGATAAATCTTGGTGTTTAGTGAAGCAGTCTCTTCACTGTATCAGCCTAAAATAAGGACCGCAGAAGAGTCTCCAGCTAAGCTAAACTGTTTTAAGGCATTGAAAGATGGGCTGTATTTGTACCCTTGAACCAGGTGACTGGTCTAAGTATGCTATTCCCAAGTGCATGTCCCTTCCCTCCCATGTCTTCTGCTTGCTAGTTTCTGCCTGCATGTGCATTTGCCTTTTTTTTTTTTTTTTTTTTTTAAGTAGGCTTCACACCCAGCACAGAGCCCAATGCAGGGATTGCACTCAGGACCCTGAGATCGTGACCTGAGCTGAGGTCAGGAGTCGGACACTTAACTGACTGAGCCACTCAGGTGCCTCTACATTTGCTTCTTTTTAAGGGAGTGGCATTTTACTCTTTATTCCCTGTGTGTCAGATACCACAACTAGTTGTCTTTGACCAATCAGTATCAAATGTGGATGTTTGTCATAGATAAGGAGGTGGCATATCACTTATAGGTATTTTGGGTTTTAATGTGTTGAAATGCTAGTAGTTTAAACTGCTATGTAAGCAGAAGCTTTTAAAAAGCAAGCTTTTGAGTGGGGAACAATTTCTAGTAGCTTTCTTAACAGGCCTTTTACCTGTTTCCAGACTCTTGCCAACTGAGTACTGTAATAAAGACAACTGTTTGAACATCCTGTTTTATCTAGAGACAGTGGCCTACAAGATCATTATTTGTTTTAAAACCTTTTTTCTTTTTGTTTATATTTTCTGCTAGATATTAAGGCTAAGACACACCACAGGTGTAACAGCAAAGAAAAATGTTGCAGCCTTAAGACGTGAAACTTACACAGTGGATTTTATTAAAAAGCAGATTGAAGAGTTCAACATAGGAAAGAGACATTTAGCCAACATGATGGGAGAAGATCCAGAAACTTTTACGCAAGAGGATATTGATGTAAGTACAGTTACTCTGTTGGGAAACTAATTACTGTAGTTTTAACTGTTGAAATTACTTTTCTCCAGCTTGAATTCTTTAGCTCTGTGTAAATTTTAATCAAACTGTCAGAATAAGGACAAATACCACTATGCGTTGCATGTTGGAACCAGGCTTTCGAAGAGAGAGATGCTACTGTGTATTTCAAGCATTATAAAGCCGAGTGAGTTTTAGATTTTAACGAGAAATGGATAACTTTATTGTTTCAAGGTCCTAGGAGTCACTATGAATGCTTATACACAATTTGGAAACATTTATCCAGTTGTGTAGTCTTAAACTCCACTTTCTTGCAAAATGATGATGGAAATATAGTCAAGTATACAGGAAATTCCATAAGTAAACCTGAGTCAAGTGTTTTTTATTATCTTAACTATACATAAATTTTCAAAGTCAGGGCATGTTCTAAATGATTTGAGAGTTGAGAGTTAGAACTCTATTATTGTTCCACTCTTGAGTTGTTCTAACTCTCATAAAAGTAGTAATGATACATTTTTGCTAGACATGTCCCAACATAGTTAACAAAGATACTTAAAATTTAACAACTTTGTAACTTGTTCTAAGTTTTTTTTATTCTATTTTGCATTCCATTATAGTTAACATAGTGTTATATTAGTTTCAGGTGTACAATATAGTGATTCAACACCATACAACACCCGGTGCTCATCACAAGTGCACTCCTTCATCACTTATTTAACTCCATCCTCCTACCAACCTCCCGTCTGGTAACCATCAGTTTGTTCCTTATAGTTAAGAGTTTGGTTTTTGGTTTGCCTTTCTCTTTGTTTCCTTTGCTCATTTTGTTTTGTTTCTTAAATTCCATATAGATGAAATCATATAGTATTTGTCTTTCTCTGACTTATTTCACGTAGCATTATACTCTCTAGCTCCATCCATGCCATTGCAAATGGCAAGATTTCATACTTTTTAATGGCTGAATAATATTCTTCTGTGTGTATGTGTGTATCATATCTTCTTTATCCATTCATCTATCCATGGACACTTGCTCTGCTTCCATGATTTGGCTGTTATAGATAATGCTGCTATAAACATAGGGATGTGTGTATCCCTTTGAATTAGCGTTTTAGTATTTTCTGGGTAAATACTCAGTTGTGTCATTGCTGGATCATAGGGTAGTTCTATTATAGATAGATAGATAGATACATAGATAGATATAGATATATAGATATAAATAATTTATCGTGAAGTTAGCTAACATACAGTGTATACAGTA
Source organism: Panthera tigris (assembly GCF_018350195.1). Lineage (NCBI taxonomy): Eukaryota > Metazoa > Chordata > Mammalia > Carnivora > Felidae > Panthera > Panthera tigris. The sequence goes on along the minus strand of NC_056662.1, from coordinate 55,023,593 downwards.
TGCTCTTGGTTTCAGGGGCAGATTCCCTTGATTCATCACTTACATATGACACCCAGCGCTCATCCCAACAAGTGCCCTCCTCAGTGACCATCACCCATTTCCCCCTACCCCGCCATTAACCCTCAGTTTGTTCACTGTATTTAAGAGTCTCCTATGGTTTGCCTCCCTCTCTGTTTGAAACTATTTTTCCCCTTCCCTTCCCCCATGGTCTTTTGTTAAGTTTCTCAAGTTCCACATATGAGTAAAAGCATTTATCTCCCTTTCTCTGACTGACTTCTTTCACACAGCGTAATACCCTCCAGTTCCATCCACATTGTTGCAAATGGCAGGATTTCATTCCTTCTCATTGCCAAGTAATATTCCATTGTATATGTAAACCACATCTTCTTTATCCATTCATCGGTTGATGGACATTTGGGCTCTTTCCATAATTTGGCTGTTGTTGAAAGCACTGCTATAAACATTGTGGTACATGTGCCCCTATGAATCAGCACTCCTGTATCCTTTGGATAAATTCCTAGTAGTGCTATTGCTGGGTCGTAGGGTGGTTCTATTTTTAACTTTTTGAGAAACCTCCATACTGTTTTCCAGAGTGGCTGCACCAGTTTGCATTCCCACCAACAGTACAAGTAGGCTTCTTTTTCTCCACATCCTCTCCCAACACCTGCTGTTTCTTGTGTTGTTGGTGTTAGCAATTCTGACAGGCACGAGGTGATAGATATCTCATTATAGTTTTGATTTGCATTTCCCTGTTTTCATGTCTGTTGGCCGTCTGGAGGTCTTCTTTGGAGGAATGTCTGTTCATGTCTTCTGCCCATTTTTAATCGTATTATTTGCTTTTTGAATGTTGAGTTATAGAAGTTCTTTATTATTTTGGATACTAATGAATTGCAAATATCTCCTCCCATTCCATAGGTTGCCTTTCAGCTTTGTTATTTCCTTCACTGTGCAGAAGCTTTTATTTTGATATAGCCCCAGTGGTTTATTTTTGCTTTCCTTTCCCTTGCCCCAGGAGACATATCTAGAAAAATGTTTCTGTGGCCAATGTCTGAGAAATTACTGCCTGTGCTTGGTTCTCTTCTTGGATTTTTATGGTTTCAATTCTCACATTCAGGTCTTTAGTCCATTTTGGGTGTTTTGTTTTATTTGTTTTGTTATTGTTTTATTTTAAGAGAGAGGGGGCCCAAGTGAGCGAGGGGCAGAAAGTGGGAGAGACAGAGAGGAAGAGAGAATCTCATGAGGGAGAGACAGAGAGAGATTAGGAGAGAGGGAGAAGGGCTCACCCAAAGCAGGCTTGTGTTCACCAGAGCAGGGCTCATGCTCACCCAAAGTGGGGCTCGAACTCACAAATCGTGAGATCATGACCTGAGCCAAAGTCAGATGCTTAACCGACTGAGCCACCCAGGCACCCTTTTAATGCATTTGAATTTATTTTTGTATATGGTGAAAGAAAGTGATCCTTTTGTATGTAGCTGTCCAGTTTTCCCAACGCCATTTGTTGAAGGGACTTTTTCCTATTGGATATTCTTTCCTGCTTTGTTGAAGATTAATTGACCATATAATTGTGAGTTTGTTTCTGGGTTTTCTATTCCATTGATCTGTGTGTCTGTTTTTGTGGCAGTACCATATGATCTTGATCACTACCACTTTGTAATATAATCTGAAGTCTGGAATTGTGAAACCTCCAACTTTGCTTTGCTTTTTTAAACTTGGCTTTGACTATTCAGGGTCTTTTGTGGTTCCTTATACATTTTAGGACTTTTTTGTTCTGTGAAAAATTCTGTTGGTATTTTGATAGGGATTGCATTAAATGTGTAGGTTGCTTTGGGTAGTATAGTTAACAATACTCGTTCTCCCAATCCATGAGCATGGAATGTCTTTCCATTTCTTTGTGTCTTCTTCAATTTCTTTCATCAATGTTTTATAATTTTCAGAATATAAGTCTTTTACCTCTTTGGTTAGGTTTATTCCTAGATATCTTATTGTTTTTGGTGCAATTGTAAATGGGACTGTATTAATTTCTCTTTCTGCTGCTTCATTATTAGTGTGTAGAAATGCAGCAGATTCCTGCACATTGATTTTGTATCCTGTGACCTTACTGAATTCATTTATTCTAGTTTTTTGGTGGAGTCTTTAGGGTTTTTTATATGTAGTATCATGTCATCTACAAATAGTGAAAGTTTTACTTTGGATGCCTTTTTTTTTTTTTCCTTCCTGTTGTCTAATTGCCGTGGCAACGACTTCTGGTACTACGTTGAATAAAAGTGGTGAGAGTGGACATCCTTGTCTTGTTCCTAACCTTAGGGGGAAAGCTCTCAGTTTTTCCCCATTGAGTATGATGTTAGCTGTGGGTTTTTCTTTTATGGCCTTTATTATATTGAGGTATATTTCATTTAAATCTACTTTGTTAAGGGCTTTTATCTTGAATGGATGTTATAATTTGTCAAATACTTCTTATGCATCTGCTGAGATGATCCTTTCTGTTATTGATGTGATGTATCACATTGATTGATTTGCAAATATTGAACCACCTTTGCATCCTGGGAATAAATCCCACTTGATTGTGGTAAATGATTTTTTTTTTTAAGGTATTGTTGGATTCTGTTTGCCAGTATTTTGTTGAGGATTTTTGCAAGGATGTTTATCAGAGATATTTGCATCGATGTTTATCAGAGATATTTGCCTATAGTTCTCCTTTTTTGTGGTGTCTTTATCTGGTTTTGGTATCAGAGTGATACTCTCTTTATAAAATGAATTTGGAAATTTTCCCTCTGTTTTTTGGAATAGTTTGAGTAGAACAGGTCTTAACTCTTCTTTAAATATTTAGTAGAATTTGTCTCTGGAGCCCTCTGGCCCTGGACTTTTTGTTTGTTAGGAGTTTTTTGATTACAGATTCAGTCTTCTTGCTGGTAATCAGTCTGCTCAGATTTTCTATTTCCTGTTTCTTCAGTTTTGGTAAGTTATATGTTTCTAGGAATTTTTCCATTTCTTCTAGATTGTCCAATTTGTTGGCATATAGTTTTTCATAATACTCTCTTACAATTGTTTGTATTTCTGTGGTGTTGGTTGTTATTTCTCCTCTTTCATGGGTAATTTTGTTTATCTGAATTTTTTGGGTTTTGTTTGTATGTTTGTTTTTGATGAGTCTGGGTAGAGTTTAATCAATTTTGTTGATTTTTTTCAACAAATCAACTCCTGGTTTCATTGATCTATTGTTTTTTAGTTTGTATATCATTTATTTCTGCTCTGATCTTTGTCATTTCCTTACTTCTGCTCGTTTGAGGTTGTATTTGTTCTTCATTTTCTAGTTCCTTTAGGTGTAAGAGTAGATTGTTTATTTGTGATTTTTCTTGCTTTTGAAGTAGGCCTGTGTTGCTATAAACTTTCCTCTCAGAACAGCTTTTGCTGCATGCCAAAGGTTTCAGGCTGTTGTGTTTCATTTTCATTTATTTCCATGTACTGTTTGATTTCTTCTTTGATTTCTTGGTTGACCCATTCAGTGTTTAGTAGCGTGTTATTTAACCTCCATTTATTTGTGCTCTTACCAGTTTTTTCTTGTGGTTGGTTTCTAAATTTATAGTATTTTGGTCAGAAAAGATGTATGGTATGACTTTGATCCTTTTGAATTTGCTGAAGCTTGTTATGTGGCCTAATATGTGATCTGTTCTGGAGAATGTTCCACATTCACTTGAAAAGAATGTTTATTCTGTTTGAGGATGGAATGTTCTGAATACATCTGTTAAATCCATCCGTTCCAGTGTATCATTCAAAGCTGCTGTTTTCCTTGTTGATTTTCTGTTTGGATGATCTATCCATCGCTATGAGTGGGGGTGTTAAAATCTGCTACTATTACTGTGTTATTATCAATTAGCTCTTTTATGTTTGTTATTAAGCATTTTGTGTATTTGGATGCTCTCATGTTGGGTACATATATATATTTACAGTTGTTATATTGTCTTGTTGGATTGTCCCCTTCATTATTATATGATGTCTTTCTTTGTCTCTCTTCATAGACTTTGTTTTAAAGTCTGTTTTTGTGGAGTGCCTGGGTGGCTCAGTCAGTTAAGTGTCTGATTCTTGATTTTGGCTCAGGTCATGATCTCACGGTTCATGAGTTCAACCTCTGCCATTAGGCTCTGTCCTGACTGTGCAGACAGAGCCTGCTTTGGATTCTCTCTCTCTCTCTCTCTGTCTCTCTCCCCACCCCACCCTCCCCCCCGCCCCTCTCCCGCTTGCTTACACTCTCTCATAAATAAGTAAATAACCTTAAAAAAATGGTCTGTTTTTGTCCAATGTAAGTATTGCTAATCCAGCTCTTTTTTTTTTGACATCCATTTACATGAAGTTTCTTCCCCCTCACTTTCAGTCTGCAGGTGTCCTTAGGTCTGAAATGAGTGTCTTATAGGCATCATATAGATGGGTCTTGTTTTATCCACTCTGTCACTGTATGTCTTTTGATTGGAGCACTTAGTCCATTTACATTCAAAGTAATTATTGATAGATATGTATTTATTGCCATTTTGTTACTTGTTTTGTGGTGGTTCATGTAGTTTTCTGCACGCAGTATGCTCTCACTTGCAAATAGAAACAGCTTAACTTCTTTCCTTCTAGTCTGGATCCATTTTATTTCTTTTTCTTCTCTAATTGCCACGTCTAGACATTCCAGTAATGTTGAACAGAAATGGCAAGGGTAGACATCCTCATCTTGTTTCTGATCTTAGGGGAAAAGCATTCGGTCTTTCACCAATAAATACATTAGCAATGGGCTTTTTGCAGATACTCTTATCAGGCATAGGAAATTCCATACCCAATTTATTAAATATTTTTATTGTAAAGAGGTACTGGATATTGTCAAATGGTTTTTATTTTTATTTTTTGCTTTTATTGAGACGATCATGCCTTTTATTGGTGTGGTATGTCACTGTAGTTGACTTTTTTATGTTTTTATCATTATTAAGTTAGAGTAGTAACAGCTACTTTCATGTTGTAAAACTGAAGAGATAAGCATAAGCAAAAAAAAATATTATGACATAGCAAATCGCAAAGTCAGTCATAAAGGAGGGTCTCATTTTACCGACAGATTTGTTCTGGACTTGATGGAAACAAATGCTGATTTTCTAATTATTATTATTATTATTTTATTTACATAAATTGATGTGGATGTTAAACTAACCTTGTGTTCCTGGAATAAATCTCACTTTGTGTGGGTCATCTTTTTTATGTGTTTCTGGAGTTAGTTTGCTAGCATTTTGTGGAGGATTTTTGTATCTGATTGATACTGATCTGTGGTTTTCTTGTAATGTCTTCGTCTCATTTTGAATTCAGGGTAATATTTGGCTTCATTGAAAGAGTTGGTGGGTGTTTTCTTCTGTTTTCACAAGAGTTTGTGAAGAGTTGGTATTTAAATGTTTGGTTGAATTCATTTGGGCCTGGGATTTCTTTGTGGTTGGTTTTCTTTTTACTGCTGTTTGCATTTAAAACTGGTTCTCCTCGGGGCACCTGGGTGGCTCAGTCGGTTAAGCTTCTGACTTCAGCTCAGGTCATGATCTCACCACTCATGAGTTCAAGCCCCGCATCGGGCTCTGTGCTGACAGCTCAGAGCCTGGAGCCTGCTTTTGACTCTGTGTGTGTGTCTCTCTCTCTCTCTGCCCCTCCTCCACTCATGTGCGCGCTCGCTCTCTCTCTCTCTCTCTCTCTCTCAAAAATAAAGATTCCAAAAAAAAATTAAGAAAAAAAAACAATAAAACTGGTTCTCCTCTCTCTTCTTGGGACCTGTGTGCCCCTGAGTAACTGTTGTCAGCAAGAGGATCCCACTACCCAACTGAGTTTACCACTATGGCATTTTTGAGGATCTTTACTACCTTTCTGGGCATATGGGGCATATTTAGCTTATTGAAAGAAATAAATTCCTTCAGTGGCTTTGTAATTCTGTCTGAGAAGATAACCATTTTCACACTGTTAGTATTAAAAATTAACTGTGTTGTTTGGAGTGGTTATTTCATTGCTTAGATACTTAATCAGAATATTAGTTTGGGATGTTAAAAATACTTTCAAGAGGATTTAACTTCTAGGTAGCAGACACAGTCTATAATTTAATTCATTTACCTGCTTGAAAGTCTAGACTCACTGTGTAATTTTCACATTGGTAAATTAGGTGCCATTATATTCAGATTAAACGATTTGTTATTTTATATATTTTAGAAATTGGTTTTTCCGTACTAGTCCAATTGCTAAAATAATGATAGCTGAAACTATCTGTAAAATGTACTTAAGCAAAAATACTTAAGATTGAAAACAACTTTCATATATGAAGATATCTTTAAAATTTGTTAAGGTGTTCGCCACAGACACACATGGGTGTCTCTATCTAGCGTATTCTTTTTGTATTATTAGAGGAATCTAAAAGGATCCTATCATTCAGTCAGGTTGAAACAATATGTTTTGTTCTGGTTCTTACAATATAGAATTGCTTTCCGGAGAAGAGGTATTTAAAATCAGTATGTGAATGTGAGAGGTGACAGCTTCTCTGTACTTTTAAAACTGCATGTGTGTATGCAGGTGGTGAAGGTAACTTGATGTTATTTTGTGTCCTTTTGCTAATAGAATATAGTAAAAATCTCCCTTAGATTTAGCCAATAGAGTGATAAAATCATGAATTAACATGAAAGCCATCCAATTCCTTCTTTAAAATTTTCTAAAATGAAGCGGAATTTCTTGTGTTGTAAGGAATACATATATCTACGGAATATATAGGACTTTGTTAAATTTAAGTTGATTTTTTTTTTTTTTTTAAAGAGATTCATTGTAGTTGAAGTGATGCTTTTGCAAGATGCAGAACCTGGAATCAGGAGATTCCTTGCAGTGTCACTAACCACTATAATGTTTGGCAAGTCACAGCACTCTGTCACTTGATTTTCTCATCTCTAAAATAATACCTGTTTGCCTACCTCAGAATATAAGTAGAGTATGAGATTAATGCAGCGTGTTATTGTTCTCATTACTGTTAAATGTCATAAGTAAAATCTACTATAATTTGAATCATTCACTAGTTCTCTAATTACCTTTGTCACACACATCTCCCATCCCACCTAAGACTGGATGTCGAGGAGAATAATAGGAAGTGCCGTTGAGTATATTGATTTATCACTGAGTGAATGGAACAAGAGATTACGTTGTAGCCACAGGTTGGGATTTGGTCTCACCTAGCACACTGCCTAAATGCCCGTGTGGAAGTGAATGGTGACCCCAGTGACATAATTCTGCCGTGTTGGACTTCCCTGCAAGTGATTGATCTGCCTCACTAAGTCTCACATTTAAATCAATTAGCTCTGGGCATTTTATTAAATTTAGTGGACTGTCTTTGGCATCTAAGTAGATGTAAAAGCAAAAAAGGACAGACAACCAGCTCAATTCTTTAACCAAAGAATTAAAAGTATATATACCTATTGCAGTTCCTGTTTGTGTGTGTGTTTTCAAACCTATTATTTGTGTTTGAGATTTGGCTGTATATATAACCTGAAAGAGTATATAGCTGATGAGTCTTATGTAGCGTTTCCATACTGACACAGTGCTTAATTATTTCTAAAGACAAAACCAAATAAATTTCAGATACCCAAAATCAGGAAAATGCTTTAAACTTCCAGATAATCTTTTGGAAGAAAACTGTGATTGCTTTTACATATTTAGAAGTTGTAATGCTTTTTTGTAATGTGTTTAAGAATTGAAAACCAGGTACAGTAATTTTTCTCTTATTTTATATGATGAGGAAATTAGATAATCTGCAAAAGTGAAGTTTCCAGATAAGGGAAACTATTTTTAATTATTATCTGTAATGAAAAATACCACCACTTATCAAAAACCTCCTATGTATGTGCAAGATGCTGTCTGGGAGCCTGGTATACATTACCACATTCAATCTTTATAAAAACCTTATGGGGTCAGTATTTACTGTTCAGGAATCCAGAGCTGGCCAGGTCTTTCTGTATGCAAAGCCGGTTTTTCCACACTTTCGAAGATTAATTTTTTGGGTAACATTTTCTAAAATAAATGATGGTCTCCCCAGCCTTATTTAGCAGAGTATAGGGAGTGTAATTTAACCTTACTATGCCTCAGGATTTTCCTTTTAGCATGGTTGTTGAGCTCTGATAACCCTGACTGTGGCTCGTCGTTCCTGTTTGTCCCTGTACTGAATGGCCTGGCTATGCTTTATTGCTGATCCCTGCCATCTCCTTTCCTGTCAAGATGTCTGTGAGTCTGCCTCTGGCTGCTCTCCCCTCCAGCCTTCTGGCATAACTAAACTTGTTAGGCCTGAGAATTAAAACTAACAGCCACTGAACTTGGCGTGAGGACCTGCGTGTCCTTCCTACGAAGTAAAATCGTGAATTTATGTAGGCTAATTCAGCTCTTTGTAGGCATTTTTCTGTGGATTTCTAGGTTTAGAACTTGATTGCAGAAGGCTGAACTTGAAGAGAAATCTGGCCCTACTGAGTGCAGCATATAGAATATGTGAAATTATACCTTGCTAATCTTACATGCTATGTATGTATAACGTGTATAAAGGCTTTTAAAAAGAGTACAGGGCTGGGGCGCCTGGGTGGCTCAGTCGGTTGGGCAGCCGACTTCGGCTCAGGTCATGATCTCGCTGTCCGTGAGTTCGAGCCCCGCGTCGGGCTCTGTGCTGACCACGCAGAGCCTGGAGCCTGTTTCGGATTCTGTGTCTCCCTCTCTCTCTGACCCTCCCCCGTTCATGCTCTGTCTCTCTCTGTCTCAAAAATAAATAAACGTTAAAAAAAAATTTTTTTTAAATAAAAAGAGTACAGGGGCCCCCGGGTGCCTCATTCGCTTGAGTGTCTACTCACTTGAGTGTCCACCTGATTTAGCTCAGGTCATGATCTCACGGTTTGTGAGTTCGAGCCCTACATTGGGCTCTGCACTGACAGTGCAGAGCCTGCTTGGAATTCTCTCTCTCTGCCCCTCCCCTACTTGCATGTTCTCTCTCTCTCTCTCAAATAAACTTAAAAAATATTTTAAAAAAAGATTACAGTTGTGGATTTGCAAAATAAAAAGAGGTATATATGTTATAAAATTTTCTGAATAAAAATAATTCTTGTCACTTTTAATATTTACTTAAAAGTTACATTATTTAGAAGTTTATTATTAAAGCTACAGCACTGTATATTGGCTAGCATTTTTTTGTGTGGGTGCAAAATTACTTTGCTGTATTTAATGCTCAATCTTGGTATTGTATTGATGTGACAAAAATTTTTAGTTTGTGAAATAACAAATTAACTAGAAAGAAATTAGTCATGGGCAAAGTAGATTTTCTGCATTTCGAGATAGTTTAATTTTTGCCTACTATTTTAAGTTCTTTTGAAAAGGAAGAAGCCACTCGTTGCACTTCCCCACTGAACCACTGTGATGCTGCTTTACCTCCAGCAGATCTGAGAGGGTCGGTCCCCTCTCACAGTCAGTAGTGTATATGGTCACTTGCTGGAAATACTTAAATGCTATGCTGAATGTTTTGAAAATCTGTCTTAATCCTGTGGTTCTCAACTCCTGTTCCTTAAACCTTTCACAGATTACTGCCAAATGTTGATCAACATGTAAAACATATTTTGGTCTATAACCGTACGGTTACCATGAGGAGGATTGAACTGTCAGATTGAATAGTGAACCGAGTGGGTTCTGTATTCAATGTGAAACGGTTCCAACTTGGCCAAGAGAAGACTATGTGTACGGAGACTGTAAAGAAATAAGCCCCCAGCGTGTAACGGAGGCAGGGCTGCATCCGTTTTCCTTAGTGACCCAAGGCAAAAGGCTCGTCCAGTGACATTGTAACACATTGTTATGCTAGAGTAGACAGTGAGTTACAGTTATTTCAAAATCATGCTATCAGCACCCAAAGAAGTTGAGGACCACTGCTATTTACATTTCCCGTTTTGAATTAAGTAGTATCACTTACCAGTTTTAAGTTGGAGACATTTCGGTTGTGTTAAACGTTATGGATACAGAATTGCACTTGCATTTACTAATGTCTTTATTTGGGAATTAAAAGTTAAGTTCTACATTACTATAGCATTTCAGGAAAAAAGCCAGCAAATTGATATATAACACTGCTGAAGTCTACCAATTACTTTTTAATTGGTATTATAGACCTCATTCTGAAACCAGAATGTTTTATTCTCCTAAGTGTGAATATGCTGTATGAAGTTTCTCTAATTGATTTGCTGTGCCCATTCCATTTGATGTATCATTTTTCACAATATTTCATAATTTGTGCTCACTTCTAATGAACAGAGTCGTTAGGACAGGCATGTCTAAGTACAACTGACAGCTAACATTAGGTGCCAGATGCAGTTTATAAAGCTATGTAGAACTGTAGAGAACAGTTTAAATAAATTAGCACCTGTACATTAGTCTCACTTGCTGGTAATTTATAAGCGAATCAGTAGAGATGACATTTAGGTAAGTCATTGATCAAGTTAACAGCTGCAAACCCACTGCCCAGCTGGGATACCTAATTAATAGAGATTGCATTGCTGACCCGGTGCTCCTCCTGGGTTGAGCCTGCAGTCCTTTTATACTTTGATTTAAGCCTAAGAATGTAGTTAAATACTTTGCCTTCGTTTTAGAGAACGCTTGAATTACCCAGTATTCTAGTTAGACACCTAGAAATGTAAGAAACATATTTACGAGATGAGAATTACCTTACCCCGTGACTTATGTGGATGAATTTTTTAAAAATTTACATTCTTTATTTTTGTCAGTATTTTTTTGTTTTAGATTCAGGTAAACCATGCTGTCGTCCAATAAATATTTTTAAATCTTTATTTTATTTCGAGGGGGAGGGCGGAAAGGCAGGGGGAGAGAGAGAGAGAGAGAGTGAGTGAGAGTGAGAGTGAGAGTGAGAGAGAATCCTAAGCAGGCTCTGCACTGTCAGCACAGAGCCCGATCTCACAAACCGTGAGGTCATGAGCTGAGCCGAAATCAAGAGTTGACTTAATCGATGGAGCCACTTAGGTGCCTCTAAACTTTTAAAGGTTTCTGTACTTATCATTAAATGTATGCTCCACTTTTTTTATCTCCAAAAGAAGCAGAATTTTTGTGGTTTGTTTTTTTGTTTTTGTGACAACCAGCTATTGAACCTGCATCACGTATATAACATTGTTTTCAAATTTGACGTAACACCTAAGATTTAAAATACCTAAGAACTTTGCCAAGTTGAATTCCAGAACTTAATATAGGAAATGTTAATCTAGAACTTATTATAAGAAAATACTTTTTTTTTCCCCTATCCCTATGGCTCAGAGTTTCTTCTGAGTGAACTTAAGTCTGAAAGATTAAGTCATCAGCAACCTTAAATCAGAGTAAGGCAGTGATTTGGCATCTACTTCAGGTATATAATCGTAGACATTGATGATGTTTGCACACGAGTGTTAACTACAAGCTACACCCAGAATCTGGTTCCTACTAAGAAAAGGTTCTCTTGAAACCCAAATGCTAACCTAAGACAAATACCGATACTGAGCTAGTAATATTGTTTTCAAGCTTCTTGAAGAAAATTGATCCCCTACTGATACACAGTTGGCCTTTCCACAACACAGGGTTCAGGAGTGCCAACCCCCTGTAGAGTCGAAAATCCTCAGAGAACTTCTGACTCCCCTAAATGTCACTTAGCTACTTATTAATGGCCTACTGTTGACCAGAAGCTTTATCAATACCTTGTATCGATACAGTTGATTAGCACATACCTTGTATGTTGTGCGTATTATACGCTATGCAGTTACAATAAAGCAAACTAGAAAAAAGAGAGTGTTAAGAAAATCACAAGGAAAATACATTTACAAGTACTGCACTGCGTTTATTAGAACACAACTCAGCGCGTACCAGGGACTCACAGGAATTGAAACCTGTGTCGTTCACTGGTCAAATGCATATATTTCTGTTTTTTGTTTCTATGGAAGAATTGGCTGTTTCTTAGTTTATGTAATAGTTTTTTATGTAGATTGCTTAGAAGTGAAACAATGCTTATTTCAGATGATTAGAAAACTTCTGTTAATTCTACTGTAGTTGATACATGTGGTTCAAGTGGGCTAAACCACAGTTCAGATGTGAACTGCCAGTTCTCCTCTAATTTTAAGATACTTGAGGTCCTAGGCCATGTCCTGCTGGTGCTTTTTCTCTAGTGCCCAGTAAGTGCCACACATGTGCCAGGAACCCTGGAACATTACAGGTGACGAGTTTACATTAGCAGAGAGTCAAATATTTCTCTCACTGCCTTCCTTCACTGATTTTCTGGTTGACTTAACCTCACCTATCTTAATATTTCAATTCTCCGTTTTTTATCATGCTAATATAGATATTTCTGAATAACATCAGGAAAACTTTTTTTAAAAAGTATTTTAACACTTTCTTTGCCTTTGTTTCTCATTTTCATTTCTGGTACTTCTAAAACTTTCCCAACCAAATCTTTACCTTAATTTAAAATTAAAAGAAATTTTTTTCAATGTTTATTCATTTTTGAAAGATAGACAGAGGACAAGCAGGGATGGGGCAAAGAGAGAGTGAGACACAGAATCCGAACCAGGCTCCAGGCTCTGACCTGTCAGCACAGAGCCCTATGCGGGGCTTGAACTCCCGAACCGCGAGATCATGACCTGAGCCGAAGTCAGGTGCTCAACTGACTGAGCCACACTGGCGCCCCACCTTAATTCAAAATTTTGTGTGAAAAAGCCCTTCTGCCCGTAACCATTCTTGCTGCTGCTTCTTTGTTATACTTATTTGAAATACGGTCCTTAGCCTTATGTTGAATTAGGAATACTATTGTTAGGTATTGTGCATTTTGGGAAGCCCCGAGGACTCAAGGCATGAGTCCGTGGAAGACTTTATCTTCTATGAGATGTTTTTCAGGTGCGGGGCAGAGGCTGTCGTTGTAAGGAGTGAGGGTGAAGCTGTATGCCATCTGCAGGGAGAGCTTGGGGAAGTCTCTCGAGCCTGTGGCTTTGGAGAGAAACTGATTGAGGAAGCCAAAGGGGCAAATTAGTGGCAGTATGGAGAGAGGTGGAGAGGTAGATGCCGTATTTGGAAGGGCTTGCACAAATCCCTTTTTGCTAAAGTGTCAGGTCCCCGTGCCCTAACAGACCCCCGTAGGGGTTTGGGATGTGCCTGCCTGGCCTTGATTACACACAAGTCATCCTGGTCAAGGAAAGTGAAATCTTATCCCTGGGTAAGGAGACAGTCTGAAAGGCAGGAAGCAGGAAAGCTGTCGTGTTCCCTGGTGGGTCTCGCTCTCATTGCAGGGGCCAGTACCCTTACAGCTGATGGCAGAGCTTCTGTAACGAGATGGCAATGACTTGGGTGACACCGTGCTCGGAGGTTGGTGCTGGCACAGCAGACTGTAGCACACACGCACGGTCTCATACTTTGCAAACGTGCACAGTGTCCAGGAGCTGTGTCACTACCAGCAGCGGTAGAGAAAGCTGATGGGTGCCTGCCTCCTCTCACCATTTCTGCCTTTAAGGTGGCGGTGGGGACCTGGACTGAATGCGCTGCAGACACTGGGAGAGGGTTCCCTGGAGGGCATGTTGCAGACGAGGCTCTGTTCTCATGGGCTCTGGAGGATGACCTTGTTCCATCAGGTGGGCGTTCCGAGGCCACAAGAAAGAAGGGGATGCTTGTCATTTTGGTTGTTTTTTTCTTCCTTTTGCTTTGTTCCTAGGAGGAAAGAGGTGCAAAATAAGCAGGAGTTTTCAGTGTTGGTCACAACTCGGTATTTACATCTTTTTCTTTCCAGTAGCAAGTTAAGATTAACTGGAAAGGAACAGACGGGGGTGGCAGGAGCCGCCAACTGTAATAAGGGCCCCTGAATTAATAAACATCACAAGAGGACTAATTGGGTATCTGTCGAGTCTTGTGATATTACTTTCATTTTCACCTCACGTGAGTGTTCGTGTGTGTATGTATATGCCTAGGTTTTCCTGCCACTTACTGTATATAAATGTTTCTGCCTCCTGTCCCCAGCATTTAAATTCAGGCAGAAATGGGGTATAGAATCCAAGTTCTGAGACACAGTTAAGTTAAAGTCATTCTGGTTAGTAGCAGAGGGCCTCAGTGGTATCAAGAGAAATGTCAGGAAATTCGACTTTCTACAGCTTTCCCTGATGCTGAGTTCCCCATCCAAGCCCCCAAGGAATCAAATCACAGATCCAGAGTATTAAAATGCCCTCACCTCACAGAAGAGAAGACTAGGAATGGCTATCAAGTTCATTAAAATGAACTAACGTTAAAGTTTAGTTCCTCAGTCACACTTGCCACGTGTCAAGTGCATCATGGCCGCGTGGGCTACTGGCTGTTGTATCAGCCAGCACAGATTATAGAATATTTCCATTATCGGAGAGACTTCCTTTGGACTGTGTTGACCAGAAGATTGCTCCGTCATTTCCCCCCAAGTGAGAATTTGTATTTTTTGCCTTGTCTTATTTGAAAGAAAGAGAACACTTTGGAAGTATAAGTAATATCATTCTGTGATTTCATTTTATATTGTCTTTCATTAAAACAATTCAAAATACCTGAAATATTGGTTTTGAAAACAGTTCAAAAATACACCGAAAGAATCAATAGAAATTTAGAAGTGTAGACAATAGTTGCTTATATCTGACTGAAACAGCAGTTGCTTATATCTGACAATAGTTGCTTATATCTGAACTGAAAACAATTTCAGTTCAATTGTAAAAGAATAAGATTCATCACTTGTATGTGTGTATGTATCTGTGTATACACACACACACACACACACACACACACACACACACACACACATCTATGTATTTATGTAGGTTTGTTAAACATGGGGGTAGGAACCAGAACTGAAAAAGCGAAATATTCTAGGCTAATAGCAATAGCAGTAAACATGAATTTGTATACTTTTTCTTGTGAAAACTTCAGTCATACAGAAAAGGAGACATCATTGTACAGTGCATACCCGATGACCGTCACCTAGTTTAAATAACTTGACATTTTGCCATATTTACTTCACCTTCCTATTTTGTGGCTGAACTACTTTCTCTTCAAGTCAATTACAAACATTAGGGTACTTTAGCCCTTCATGCATGAGTGCATATCTCCAAAAAATTGGGATGTTTTCCCGTACAACCACAATACCATTATCACGTTTAACAAAATTAATTTGAATATAGTCTGTAGCAGGGTGTGAGAACATTTATATATTAATCTGTATTTCAGTTTCCCCAATTGTCTATAAAATGTTCTATTTTCTAGTTGATTCACTTGAGGACTGTGCAGTCAATTTGGTTCTTGATTTATCCCTTGAGTACAGTGTTACCCTTCTGTCTGTGGTTTTGCTTTCTGTGGTTCCAGTGATCTGTGGTGAGTCCCAGTCCAGAAGCACATGATCCTCTCTCTGCCATATCAGAAGGTCATTAGTAGCCTAATACTACGTTACAGTGTCTACATCCCTCACCTCACTCATCCCATCGTGTAGGTATTTTATCATCTCAGACTATATTATCACCTAATAATATGGTGAGGAATTATGAATTAGTAAATATATGTTAATTTGCTTTTAGCTGAGATTTTTTTTTTTTAAGACAGTGCTACTTTTCCTCATCCTTTCAGGAAATTGCAGAGTATATCTAGCAGATTCTTTATTGGCTTGCTTTTATTTTTTTTAAAACTGAGATTGCCTGTAAGACGTAGACACCCCTTGCAGTCAACACTTTATTTTCAAGTTCTGCCAATTAACTTCCTCGTGACTTATCTGAGTCTTAGTTTTCATGAGAAATCCAGCTGTGGGATGGAATTCTTTACATTTTCATTCTCTTCTTGGACTTCTAAGTTAATGGTAAGTTTTATATTTGAAAATGATGCCAGTAACAGCTTGAACCGAATTTGAAAGTTGGTTGGATTTCCTCCCTGTAATTATGGAGCGCTCACCCCCAGCTGAAGAGCTGTCCTTTAGTCCTCCCCGCTAATACTCTCCCCCAGGCCTGGAGTCAGTAGCCCCTTGGCCAAGATGTCTGACCAGCCTTGTGTCCGACTGTGGGAACCAGGCCTGAAGTCTAGGTGGCCCACACGTGCTGTAGGCTCTTGGTGGCCCTGCTGAGACTGGTTAGATTTGGAAAGATCTGGCTGACTTAATTTTTAATTTTTAACATTTTCCTCAGTTTTTTTATTTTACATTTTTCAAATTTCCAGGAAATTTGAATATTCAACGAATACAAACATGCACATACATATATACGTATACTTTTCACATAGATTTGCCAGTTAACGTTTTGCCACGTTCCCTTTCTCTCTATACATTAAAGCTTTTTTTGAATAAGCCATTGAAAATGCAGATATAACACTTAACCCCTAAATGGTTCAGCATGTACCGCTAAATACATACAACCTTTATACCATTTTTTCCACAATACCACTATTGTACCTAAATGCAATTATAATAATTCTATAATGTCATGCATTATATAGTCTATACTTAAATTTTCTCAATTTTCTCCCAAATGCCTTTATAGCCAGCTAGTTTTGTAGAACTCAGACTATTTGTCTTCTACAGTTATCCCACATTCTGGCTTTCTACTTCCTTGTGATTAGATTTAGAGTATATACAGATAGTTCTCCCATGATATTGTGTACTTCTTGTTCCCTCACACCGGGAGGTACATCGTGAGTTTGTCCCACTATTGATTGTACATCTTATCCCTTGGTTAAAACTAGTAACTGCTAGACCTCTTTATTGTAAAAGGAACTTCTTCCCCGCCTTGTAACTGGCAGGTAATCTCTAGGGTGATACTTTGGATTCATTTGAATATTCCATTCCCCAGTAACCTTTCAGCCAATGATTTTAGCATCCACTGGTGATCCTTGGCTGAAATTGGTGATTACCTTGAAAGTTATAAAACAATGATTTTCTACTTCCGCCATTCCTTCTATTTTTATTTAACTGGTATTCTTTCATACAGAGGCTTTCCTTTTCTCCTCGCCCCCTACTTCAGAACTCTGGAAAAAAGAGAAAGCCAGTGAGCCTGTGTGTGTGTGTGTGTGTGTGTGTGTGTGTGTGTGTGTTCACAAGCACACTCTTCAACATGTACATATTGAGCATGTTACAAGGCATAGTCATTGTTCTTTTTGATGTTCGCGTTGTTGTCCCAGGTATGGCCAGTGGGAGCTCCTTGAAGCTGGCTTCTCTGTCTTTTTGAGCACTTCCTTGTTTTCTGGCACAGGAAAGTGTCTCAGGCTTATTTTATACTTTTCCTGCCTAAGGCCTAACCATTTCTCTGCCATACGCTGTTCCTTGTACTAAGAAATTGTATTTAGAAACTAAGATCTGGATGCTAGGGGCCACCCATTGTTCCTAGAGTTTCATTGCTTCTATGCGCTTTCAGGGGACACAACTAAAAACTAGTATCTTTTAAATATTAGAGTAATAATGTAGGAAATAATATTTTTTAAAGATCATGAGTGTGTATTGATTTGTCTCATTCAAACTGACATTTCTTTTATATTTGTATCTCCTCTACAGTAAAATTTTGGTCACTGTAAAATTAACATATGTATTTACTTTATGCTATGTAAGATACACATAATATTTCAGAATTTTAGTATTAATATTCCTGACGCTAAGCCTTCCAAATAAAGTTGGGGATTTCTTTGCAATTGTTTTTGTCATTAGAAGTTAGGTTTATTTGTTTATGTCTGCATTAAGTTTTAGAGTTTGTTTTGAAAATTTTAGTCTTTAATGTATATGACATATTCACGCTTCAGAGGACTCGTCCCTGTGCCCCTCACCTGCTGCTGCCCACCCCTTAATAGATGATGTTTTTTTTTAGTTTCCACTTTACCTTTCCGTGTGAAAAGAAGCCGATGTATATCCCCCCCCCCCCCGTTCCTGTGTGTATTATCTTATTTCTTTTTCTTACACCAAAGGTCACACTCTAAGTACATTTCTTTTGCATCTTGCTTTTACCTGTCTTTTTTTTTTTTTTTTTTATGGCTGGAGTGCTTGATGGCAAGGGTGTGCCATCATTTATGCAACGAACCTTGGCGGGGGGTGGGGGGGCGGTGCTGAGTGTTTCTCATATTTTATTGTTATAAATCCATGAATAAGCTGTATGTTGGTTTTGCCTGTGGGGGTGTAGCTTGTAAAGGAATTCACCATGTTTTTTCTTCTAGTACTTGTTTGATTTGATTCTCTGTGTTTAGCCGTCTGACTCATTTGAAGTTTATTCTTGTGTATGCTGTTGGGTTTGCATCCACTTTTATCATTTTCCAAATGGCAGTCAGTTCTCTCAACATCACTTATTAAAAAGTCCACCTTTTCTCCTTCAGAGAAGGAAGGCAGAGGAGTCTCTGGTTTTAGAAAGAAAAAAAGTTCACAAAATGAGCCCTCTGATGTTTGATCTAAGAGTGTCTTCAGTGTCGGTTTTATTGCCAAGAGGCCGAATGGGAGAATGAAGCTCGACCCAGAGTCACAGACGGGCTCCCTAATATAATGGAATTTACAAGCCCCAA
Source organism: Panthera tigris (assembly GCF_018350195.1). Taxonomy (NCBI): domain Eukaryota; kingdom Metazoa; phylum Chordata; class Mammalia; order Carnivora; family Felidae; genus Panthera; species Panthera tigris. The sequence continues at coordinate 55,005,065 of NC_056662.1, read as the reverse complement.
ATTACAGGCCCCTACTTTCGGGGGCAGAATCTGGTCTAGCACATTTCCTGTGAGGGTGGGCAGAGAGGCCCATCGTGAGAACAGCCTCTCTAAAAGAGCAGCACTGTGTTCCCATGAGCTGCCAGATCATTTAGAGTTCAGATACAGAGCTAATAAGATCCAAGGCCACAGACTTCTCATCCGACACCCTTCAACAGAAATGACAATGCACGTGGTTTGCTTTTCATTGTGAGGAGCGGTGCTGGAGAAGACGACGCTGGAATGAATGGCTTATGCAGTTGTCAAGGTGGCGGCGTACGGGGAGGCGAGGGGCATTTGGAAACGTGGGGGTGAGATTTGTCACAGGCACCGGGGATGTTACTGGCATAGGTTGTGGAGAAGGGCCGGCGTGCTGAGTGACCTGCAGTCCAGGGGAAGGGGAGGGCTGCCTGCACCAGAGCTGTCCCACTCAAAATGCCAGTAGCATCCCCATTGAGAAACAGACATTTAGGAGAACTTGGCTGGAAAAAATGTAGCTTAAAAGCCTCTCACAACTTCTAGGAAGAGTTCAAAGAGTGTCAGAAAACGTCGGGGCTGTCACGGTGGATGAGACTTAGAGCCTGCTCTTTTCGGTGTTCGGTCTTTGATATTTGCACCGCCAGCGGGGAGTTCGAAGGGGTGCTCTTGAGCACAGAGGTTATAGACGAGTGCCTCTCGTTTGCTTTCAAAAAAGAGAAGTTTGCAGTATCACCTCTGTGTTTCAAAGTTGTTAATAACTAGTTTAATAGTTACAAGTTATTTTTCTTTGGGGGGATGTGGATGTGGTGATTTTACTATCCCATTGAAAAGATTATGAGATGAGATAATGTGTATGAAACTCTTAGTTTGCAATCTGGCATGTAGTAAGCACTCAGTCACTTGTGTTTATATTAACTGTTAATGAACCTTTGTGTGTCTTTTCAGAGAGCTATTGCTTACCTTTTTCCAAGTGGTTTGTTTGAGAAGCAAGCCAGGCCAATAATGAAGGTAGTTATCTTAATATTTTTTAAAAATTTCACTTCGGTTTCTATGTTACAGTAATTTACCTAATGTACTTTAATTTATTTTACAGCATCCTGAACAGATTTTTCCCAAACAGAGAGGTAAGTTGGCTCAAGAATGAATGAACAGCTCTTCCCGTACTGCAGTGTTACGTTGCGTATCTGCAGCCGCTCGCACACGGTGGAGATGCGCTCCTGTGTCATGGCCATTGTGAAGTCAGCCAGTGATATTTTATACCTAATGAGAAATGACTGCAATTTGCAAACTGTTTTCTTAAAGTAAGTTACATTACAATCAGGTCAGGTTAGAGTTCATGCCTATACTGATGTCATACTAATCTCTTTGCATTCTAATATGCTTTTTTGAGGAAGAGTGGGGAACAGATCTGCTGAAGCCTAATGCAGTTTTTTTTTTTACTTGAAAACTTAAAACTTTTGTTCATTTTGGAAGCATATTTTCACTGAATATAGATCCTCCCCCCCCCCTTTTGATCTTTCCTTACTTTATCGATATAATTCCATTGTCTTTTGTCTTGCATTGTTTCTGATGAGCAGTTAGCCATCATTCTTGCCTGGCCCTCTGTTTTCTCTGGCTTCTTTTAAGCTTTTCTCTTTATTTTTTAAATGTGTAAAATTAAATCTTGAAGAAGACATACAAACCAGGAAATCATGTATTTACTGTTGTCTAATTTACATTAAAAGCCTGTTCCCCTGTGTGGACTGGTGGTAGTTGTCAATTAATTTAAAAAGTACTAAAGCCAGAAATCACTTCTTAAAAACACTTGCTATAAATTTACATTTATTCATCAATCTTTTCCTATAACCCTAGAGGGTAGTTTTCTTTGAGTAGGTATCTGTTTCTCCCTGTTTCTCTGGCATAACCCTGCTGTCGTTGACGTATCATCAAAGTGTTTTAGGTTTGGTTTCCTCACGGTGGAGCAAAGAACTTAGACTTTCCAAGAAATCTGAGTGCAAAATATTTCTTCACTTCTGCAGACTTTTTCTCTAACCACACTGAAGATGGACAAACTTGGTTTTTTGGTAACCTGCCTTTCAGTTTTTCTAAAGCATTCAACTTCGTTTTCATAGATGCGAAAACTCTTTTCTGTTTCCACTCATATTTCATCCATTTATGTAATACTTAACTCACGTAACTACAGAAGGAGGTACAATTGTAATAAACGGGCTTGGGAACGAACACAACTGACTCTTAGTAAGCATGTAACTCGGCAGCAAAAATGTGCCCGGTAGAGAAGAGCCCGGTAGCCGCAGATGCTCGATGTGCAGGCAGCATTCATTACTCAGTATCTAATTAGAGCTGATTAAATAGAGATTGGTAGGAGAGCAGATATTTCTATAAAAAATGTATTTGCGTTGCCTTGATACTTCTGCTAAGTCTTAACCTGTGTGCAGAGCCAGGCCTTCTTTCATTCTGCTGCTTCCCTTCTCTCTTCGAAATGAGAACTTGTATTTTGAATCCCGTTACAAGTATTAGGGGTCTTTTTATAAATACATTCTGTCTTTTTATATTTTCTCATTTTTTTGACGTGGTTGATTGTAAACTATAACACCAATTCAGTTAATAGCTCTTGGAGACAGCATACGTGAAGGCTGTGTTACAAGTACAGGTCAAATTTAAAGATGCAGCTCGCTTTAGAAATAAAACTGCATATACAAGGCATACACACCCAAAAATGTGTAACTTTTTTTTCTTATTTTTAGTGGCTTGTCTATTTTTCAACCTCACAGGCTCCTCACTTACGTGTCTTCTTCTCTTTGTTCTGTGTATCTCTACTCTTTGCATCTCTTATGCATCCGCCCCTCTGAGGCTGTTTCTTTCAAATCTCACCAGCTTCTCAGTATTAAAAGTTTGTTATTACATCACTTGGAATGCAACACTGAAACTTCTAGAGATCCCTGCAGAATGCTTGTTATTTTGGAACTGTGTCAGTAGCAGTAGGATTTTATTACACTGCAGTTAACTGTATTTAAACAGGACTCCTTGAGAATTAGCAAATTTCCTTTTGCCACCTACCTACCAGTGTTGCTGTACTTTGTAAACATAGGCAAACTGATTTTTTTATGTTTAAAAATACCAGGGAAATTTAGATTTGACTAGACTATGATGTTTGGAAAGTGCCACCTCTTTATTAAAAGATGGAAGCTTCCAGATTGAGTTAACATAAAAATCCTGCTCTGCTGTTACAGGCAAGTGATAAAAATATCGGAAAAAACAAAGATATATACCAGATTGGTGACAGGCTCAAGGAATAGCACCTAATACTAGATGAAATGGAATTCAAGGAGGTCGGGGAATGGTTCGATGAGACAAGAATGTTAATTTATATTGATAGGATCTAATATCCATTAAGTGGTTTTGACGACCATGAACCTTTTTGTACCAAGCATTTAGCATTGAAATGTTCATAGCAAAAGCTGTTAACTAAGGCTCTAAAGAATTTGAATAACACAGCATGATTTTATAGCTACACATACAAGTACAAAGAATACATTTTTCTGTATGGATGCTAATGGAATATTAATAGAATTATATAGGTCATAGAGAAAAATCTAACAAATTCCAAGAATTTATATAGATTAGATTTTCTGACTTAAAATCAACAGAACCATAAAACTGTTGGATTAAGGAGGAAATCCAAATTGAGATTACAGATTATTTAGAAATGTAGAACAACGAGAACGGTTCATAGCAAACCCAGTGGGATATGGGCAGGTGTTATACAGAGGCAAACATGTATTTGGCAGACATTAAGAAAGACTAGAAGTAAATGAACTAAGTATTCAGTTCAAGAATGCAGGAAAAGAACTCTATTGAAGGAAGAAATTTGAAAGAAGAGGTAGGATAAATAAAACCAACTGGTTCTTCGAAAATTGATCAACTTCTGGCAAGTCTGGTCAAGGAGAAAGGAAAACATAAAAGGACAGTATGAAAATTTTTAAATAATATTCAGAGCGTATTATTACAGTGTAAGATTGTTTTTGGGTAGCTTTATTCTAATTTGAAGAGTATCCTAATTAATAAAAATGACCAGTATTTATCGAAACATAGAGCAAGTCAGGCCCAGCTCTTAGTGCTTTGTATGTATGTCCTCCTAATCTTCACAACAGTCTTGTTAAGTAGATACCATCGTGTTCCTCATCTTACAGACGAAGGAATTGAAACACCAAGGACACACAGCTAGGAAGCGACTGAAGCAGAATGTGCACAGGCCCCAGCAGTCGTTGCTCCAAAACACTGCCACACCCCACTGACTCTCACACAGGTAGTTTAAAGAAAAATATGATTCCCCAAATTGTCCTAATCAGGAGAATACTGGTTAGACTCAAAGCTAGAGAAGTCACAGGTAGTCAGAGAGGAGCAAAGCCCAGAGGTTATGTCCGTGAAGTCTGTCATACCTTGGCTAAAGCTTGAACTTTTTAACATGTTGCAGAGCAGAAAAAAAGAATGAAAGCTTGCAGAGTCACTTTAAAGGCTCACACAATTATTAGATCTAGACATGAATTGCATAAATACCTGTAGTCTGTTCTCACTAAATAAAATGATAGCAAACCAAATAAAGCATTATATGAAAAATGTGCCAGAACCTTTTTATCCCCAGGAATATAAGGATGGCTTAATATTAGGAATTTATTAATGTGTTATTTGAGTCAGGGGAAAAAACATTTTCATAGATGAAAAAAGGTAATTTAACAAAATTCAGCGTTTTGGGTTTTTTTTTAATGTTTATTTTGAGAGAGAGAAGGAATGTACGCATGCATGAGCTGGGGAGGGGCAGAGAGAGAGAGGGAGGGAGAATCCCAAGTAGGCTCCTTGCTGTCAGCGCAGAGCCTGACCCGAGGCTTGATCTCACACACTGTGAGATCGTGACCTAAACTGAAACCAAGAATGGGATGCTTAACTGACTGAGCCACCCAGGCACCCCCAGCATTTATTTTTTGATGAAACTCTTAAACCGGAACTAAACAGAAACTTTCTCAGGTTGAGAAACAGAAACACATTAAATGAAAAAAACCTGTCATTGGATTCCTTTACCTTAAGTTCAGAAATAAGTACGTGTCCACTTGGCCCTGGTACTCGGTATTGTTTTGAAAGGCTTGAGCAGTAGGGTTAAAAAAGGCATCGAAATTAGGAATAAGTCAATTATTTATAGAGGTTAGGACTGCCCACTTAGAAAATACAAAGCCACAAACTTAAAAACTACATTAGATTTACAGTAGAATATCATTATTTAAATATCTGAATATTGGAAACATTCAAATTATCAATTATTCTAATTTTTGAAAATGATACTCTGTTACAAAAACATGCCGCAGCATCAGTGAAGGATGAAATGCTAAGCATGCAGAGATGATATGAGCATCCTGCCAGTTGATGACGAGGATGATGAAACCACACAAACCAGTGTGAGGATGATCTAATAAGTAACATGATGGTCTCATTGGTAACAAATAAATTGCGATTTTTTTTTTTCTCTGCTTGTATGTATTTTGGTGGACAGGAGCTGTTTTAAAAACACCAAATTGCAACATTACAAATAAATTCATGTCTGTGTGTACACATACAAAAATATGTGTCTGTGTGTATTCTATTTTTTTAAATATTTTTCTTCTGTATACTTCTTACTCATCTTTGTTCTAATCTTCCATCTATAATTAAATTGTTAAAGGCTGCCCATAACTCCTTTTGCTAAAGTTTCCTTTGTCATCTCTTGATTGAAAGGAGTTCGTTTTCTAGTCGATTCTTCAAAGAGGGCTCATAGATACAAAAATTTTAGAGCTCTTATGTGTTTAAATTGTTTTCCTATAGCCTTGATACTTAAGGACAGCGAGGCTGGAGGGAAAAATCTTTGGTTCACGCTTTCTTTTCTTGAGTTTCTTGAAAGTGCTGCTCTGTTGTTGCTTTGCTTTGGCTGTTGTTCTTGAGAAGTCTCATATCAGTCTAGTTATCTCTCCTTAGGAGTCATTTAACCTCTTCCCCTGGTGGTCCTAGAGATTCCTTATCTTTGTTTAGTAACTTTATGAGAGTATGTCATTGAATTGACTAGTAAAGGTTAGCTTACTGTGCTGCTGATGAGCTCTTTCAGTATGTAGATTCTGGTCCTTTACATCCAGAAAGTTTTATAGATGTTAGTTCTGTTCCATTTTTTTTTTTTTGTCCTTTGGGTCTCCAATTATATAAATGTTATTCCTTCTTTGGTTGCTTCCCACATCAGTCGTGGTCTGACTCCTCTTCTTCCTTTGTCTCATTTTCATTTTCTTGATTGTTTTTCTACTTTTTCCCCCAATGTCCTTTATTATATTTTAATCTAATTCTTCTTTGAGTAACATATAAGTCAGTCTACATTTCTGATGATTTAAATTTTTTTTTTTAATTTTTATTTATTTTTTGAGAGAGACAGAGACAGGATGTCAATGGGTTAGGGGCAGAGAGAGAGAGGGAGACACAGAATCGGAAGCAGGCTCCAGGCTCCGAGCTGTCAGCACAGAGCCTGACACGGGGCTTGAACTCAAAAGCTGTGAGATCATGACCCGAGCCGAAGTCGGACGCTCAACTGACTGAGCCACCCAGGTGCCCCTACATTTCTGATGATTTTAGCTTTTTCTTCTGTTTCTTCTCTGATTAAGTTGTTTCATTTCTTTTAGTTTTTTGTCCATTATGATCCCATGTTTCGAAGATTTGATTCAGGGTATGTTCCAGTAAACCCAAATGCTTGTTTGAGGATACTTAATTCAGTTTAGAGTGTTGCATTACACCCTTTCCTTCTGTTTTGCCTTTGGTTTGGGTAACATTTTATTCTGTATACCTCTTACTCATCTTTGTTCTAATCTTACATCTATAATTAAATTATTAAAAGCTGCCCATAACTGCTTTTGCTACAGTTTCCTTTGTCATCTCTTGGTTGAATGGAGTTCATTTTCTAGTAGATTCTTCAAAGAGGGCTCATAGACACAAAATTTCTTGAGCTGAACATTTGGATTATTCTCATTTTCTGTTTTAACTTTGTAGCAGTCTTTAAAAAATAGATGGAAATAGGTGTCTGCATTTCTGTGGACAGAAGTGTCCTATTTCTTAATCCACTCAACGGAATTAAAAAAAAATTGTATCCATAAGATGACAGAATTGGGTCAAGACTTAAAAAGTTCATTATGAATTAAGAGATTTAGATTCTAGAATAGAATTAAAGTGGCTAGTTGAAGGATAAACATACAACTATCAAATAATGGGTAAGATTATACCAGTAAGTCACAAGAAAAGCAAAGGAGAGAGATCAATAAACTATTTTAAAATTCAGAACTTCTGAATTGGAAAAAAGACACTATAAATTTAAAAAGCAACTAGAGGGGCGCCTGGGTGGCGCAGTCGGTTGAGCGTCCGACTTCAGCCAGGTCACGATCTCGCGGTCCGTGAGTTCGAGCCCCGCGTCAGGCTCTGGGCTGATGGCTCGGAGCCTGGAGCCTGTTTCCGGTTCTGTGTCTCCCTCTCTCTCTGCCCCTCCCCCGTTCATGCTCTGTCTCTCTCTGTCCCAAAAATAAAAATTAAAAACGCTGAAAAAAAAAATAAATAAAAATAAAAATAAAAAATAAAAAGCAACTAGAGTGCCTAGGTATCTCAGTTAAGTGTCAGACTCTTGATTTGGGCTCAGGTCATGACCTCATGGTTTATTAGATCGAGCCCCACATCGGGTTCTGCCCTGACAGCATGGAGCCTGCTTGGGATTCTCTCTCTTCCTCTCTTTTTGCTCCTCCCCACCCCCTCAAAATAAATAAGCTTAAAAAAAAAAAAAGAAAGAAAAGCAAGCAACAAACTAGAGAAAATTTGAAACAAGACAGAGGTCTGTTATCTAGAATAAGTACTCTTAAAGTTAAAAACAGCTTAAGAGAAAAATAGTCGATTCATTAATGAAAATACAAGCAACCAGTAAACATAGGAAACTATCAGATCAGAAACCATGCTCTATAAAACAATGAGAAGAAACCATTATCCCTTATCAGATTGGAAGCTGTAAGTATTATGTGTCGGCAAAAAACTAGAAACAATCTAAATGTTCATCAATTCAGGATAGCTAACTAAACCGTCAGAGAATCCTACTGTGGAGTAATATGCTGATGATCGAGAGAGGTAGTTCTAGTTGTGTTAGTACAGATAAGACACACTGTTGGGTGAGAAAAGCAAGTGAAAATGCTGTAGTATTGTCTTAGTCCATTCAGGCTACCACATACCAGGTGGCTTACAAATCACAGAAATTTATTTCTCCCAGTTCTAGAAGCTGGGAAATCAAAATCTCACTCTAGTGAAGGCCTGCTTCCTGGTTCATAGACCACTGTCTTTCCCTATGTCCTCACATGGTGAAAGGACCAGGGATCTCTGGGGTTCTTTCTGTGAGGGCACTCCTCATTCTATTTATGAGGGCTTTGCCCTTATGACCTGATTACCTCCCAAAAGCCCCACACTGAGATACCAGCACATTGAGGATTAGGTTCCAACATGAATTTGGGGGGCAGGGGAAGACAAAGAGTCTATAGCAAGTATGTAGGGTAAATACAGCTTAATATCACTCATGTTTTTAAAAAAAACATGCAGACAGTTCTATTTCAGTAGGTGTGTGTATATATATGTATGTGTGTGTGTGTGTGTGTGTGTGTGTGTGTACACACACACACACACACACACACACACACACACACACATACACATACACATACTGAGAGAGTCCAGAGCTGTAAACTTTAACCTTGCCTCTGGCAAGAGAATTCTAATATTTAATCTGTATGAGAGGAGTGAGTAAAAGAAATGTTCAGAGGGAAATTTATAGCATCGAATGCATATGTTAGAAAAGAAGATCTAAAATCACTTATCTAAGTTTCCATCTTAGGAAACTAGACAAAGAGCAAATTAAATCCAAAGTAAGTAAAGGAAAAAGAATGATAAAAATTACAGCAGGAGTCATTGAAGTTGAACACAGGAAATCAGTGGAGAAAATCAACAAAAGCTGGTTCTTTGATCATAGATTGTATACATCCGTTTTATGTTATCGGTAAAATCGATGAGCCTCTAATCAGGCTAACTAAAAGAAAGGAGCGAGGATACGGATTACAAATACCACAACTGAAAGAGAGGATACCACTACAGATACCAGGACATTCAAAGGATAATCAAGGAATACTATGAACAACTCCATACCTACAAACTGGATAACCTATGTGAAACGGACCGATTCCTTGAAAAATACAATCTGCCAAAACTTACTCCGGAAGTAGACACTTTGAATAGGCCTATGTCAGTTAAGAAAATTGAATCAGTAATTAATATCCTAGAAGACCTTGGGTTTGGCCATGGCTTTTTATATACAACACCAAAGGATAAGCTGGATTCCATTAAAATTAAAATTGTCTGCTGTGAGAAAGACACTGTCAAGAGAATGAAAAGCCACAAAGAGGTTGTAGAAGATATTTGGAAAAGACCTATCTGATAAAGTACAGTTACCTAAAATACACAGAGAACTCTTCAACTCAACAGTAATTTCTTACTGTTGATGACCCAATTTAAATACGAGCCTAAGTTCTTAGTAGATACCACAGAAGATCTATGCGTGGCACATAAGCATATAAAAAGATGCTTCGCATCAGCGAAATGCAAATTAAAGCAACCCTAAGATACCACTACACACCTTTTAGAATGGCCAAAACCCGGAACACTGACATTATCAAATTATGCCAAGGATGTTGAGCAGCAGGAGCTCTCGTTCTTCGCTGGTGGAAATGCAAAAATGGGACAGCCACCCTGAAAGATATAGTTTGGCAGGTTCTTACAAAATTAAGCATCCTCTTCCCCTGTGATCCCAGCAGTTGTATTCTTTGGTATTTATCCAGAGGGCTTGAAAACTTAAGACCACACAAAAACCTGCATACAGATGTTTAAAGCAGCTTCATCTGTAATTGCCCAAACTCGGAAGTAAGTGAGATGTCCTTTGGTATGTGTATGGATAAACTGTGGTAGGTACAGACAACGGAATATTATTCAGCACTTTTGAAAAGAAAGGTGCTGTCAAGCCTTGAGGAGACTTAAATGCAAATTACTGAGTGAAAGAAGCCAGACTGAAAAGGCTACCTACTGTATGATTCTAAGTATAGGACATGCTGGAAAAAGCTGAACTATGGAGACCGTGAAAAGGTCAGTGGCTCCTGGGGATTGAGGGGAGTATGTGGAGCACAGAGGATTTTTAGGGCATTGAAACTACTCTATGATATTATACTGGTGGATCCAGACCCCACTGAGTATACAACACCAAGAATGAACCTAATGTAAACTATGGCCAGACTGAGTACGTTCACTTGTAACAAGATACCACACTAGTGGGGGGGGGGGGGGATGTTTATAATGAAGGTGGCTATGCATAGGTGGGGGCAAAGATAGTATATGGGAAATCTCTACCTTCCTCTCACTGTTGCTGTGAAATATTCTAAACCAAAAAGTCTACTAAGAAAATAGTGAAAGGAGAGTATATTGTGTAAAGTTAATTTTATAGAAAACATAGTTAAATGAGGGAGGGGGCAGTGTCCAGAACAACAGAAACTTAAACACAGACACAAGTTAACAAAAACATGCAAGAGATTTATGTTGAAAATTATGCAGCTTCAAGATCATAAGTGAAAATCTGAATAGCTGGGAAGAAAGACTTCATGTTGTTGTAAGGAAAGATTGCAAGGTTGCTTCTTTTCAAAGTATTAATTAGCGTAATTTTCATCAGAGTCCTGGTAGGACTTTGGGGGAAACTCAGAAACTTTATTCGAAAGAGTAAATGTGCAAGAAGCAGCGAGAAGTGTTGAAAAAGAAATAAGAATAATGAAGGAAACTTACCCTACCAGCTATCAAAATGCAGCAAAAGCTTCTTTGAATCGTGTGGGGTAGTGGTGCAGTATTCTGACAGACAGACCAGTGGACCAGATTAGAGGACTCAGCGTCAGCATGCTTGTTGATGTGAATTCTAAGACAGTTTTTCAATTTTAAGATCTTTGACAGCGGGATTCATTTTACAATTAACGTAAACTATGATGATCAGCTTTTTTTCCTTCTCTCTTTATAGAACATACAGGATAGGGCATCTTAAAATCTGGGACATCTTTAGATTGAATGAAATATCATGAAATCAAATATATATACATGCATGCACATACATACGCACTCACACTCATGAAATGAGACCCAATTCAGAAACCCCTCCAAGTTTTACAGTAGAGTCGTATCTGCAGCCATGAGATTTATCTTTCTAGGGCACATTCTGACTTGAATGCTTTAGCGACACAGTGAAAACGGATTGCAGAGTAAAGTTCTAAATCTTGGAAGATATGCAGGATTTCATGAAGTCTATGAAAATGATGTGGGAGAAGTATTTAATTCATCCATAGCCATTGACAAATAAGAATTTGGTTTTCTTTTTCAAGCTGAGATCCCTATCAAGACTTTCCTTCATAATTTATTAGAAATTTTGGTCTTCATTTTACGTATGTTCACTTAAAGTGGCCTATGTGTAATGTCAGCTATCCTCAGAAGACAAAAATATCCTACTTATTGTACAGGTGGTATTTCAACAAAGCATAGTATCAGAAGAGTAATGGGATAATGACTCTTTGCTGGACAAAGTAATAACTTGGATTTCTGCCTCACGAGCACAAATTTCATAGAGGTGAAATTTCTGCACATGAAAAAAATAAAAATTCCAGAAGAAAATATAGGAAAATAGTTTTTAGGAAGCCAAAGTCTTGAAGCATGCTCGCTCAATAGGATTGATGTTGTCCCTGAGGTGGCATAAAAGGGTGCATAGGAGGTGAGAAAAGTCTGAGCTGTTACAATGTTTATGGTCCTCCAGAGGACCACCATGTACATCAACAAATATGCAGTGTATTTGTGGTATTGAAATTTCATGGAGACAGAGGCAGTTAGAGCGGGAAATGTCTAACAAGACTTCTTAGTAGAGGTGATAGTGAAAAACAGTCAAGAAATGGTGCCATGGAGGAAGTGACTGTGTCACACGTGCTATGTTTCACACATGCTATATGTACACATGCTATAGACACACACATATATGTACATTTTAAACTTACTGGTTATGAAAGACCTGTAAACCAAATTAAAAGGTGGGTGACAGATTGGGAGAAAAGAGTTTTCAACTTATGTAATGGACAAAGGAGTGTACCTTTAACATATTGGTGTTCCCACAAATGGTTAACCAAGAAACAACTCAGTAGAAATAAGGGCAAAGGGCGTGGAGTTAGGTTTGGTTTATGTAGTGCAGGGACTCCATTCCTCAGTTTATTTGGTGTTTATTAGATGTGAATGACCATCTGTATTTCAAAAGGAATTACACATAACACCTTCAGGGGCCCCTTCTGTTTTAGACGTTTAAACTCTCAGAGGTATGTCACCACAGAGTTGGAACAAATAATGTGGCATGGAAAAATCCATTTAGTGTTTTCCTTTGTTATAGTGTGCTTTTTCCTAATGTCCTGAATGTACGATGTCATTGACTTTATCCGTTTTCCTTTTAAGGAATATGGGGGCGTACTGTATTTACAGCCAAACTTAAATTTTTTTGTTCTAACAAGAAGATTTGGGCTATTTTATATGTGTTTATTTAAAACAAGTTCTAGAAATTCTCATGGTGAAATATATAGGAATATGTTACCAGATATAAACGTTGTTTTATGTTAACGAATATGGAATTTTAAATATCCTGAATATTTACATGTTAAACATGCTGAACTACATATTAAAATACTATATATTAATGCTGTTTTGTTATTTTAAAAGTTAATCGGAATTATAGACATGTCTTACCTTCAGTTAAATACAGCTCTTTGGGCTCTCTCCGTGTATATTTTTATTTTTGTTTATTTTTTTTCCATCTGGCTTTTCACTAGCAATCCAGTGGGGAGAAGATGGCCGTCCATTTCATTTTCTCTTCTATACTGGCAAACAGTCGTATTATTCACTAATGCACGTAAGTATATTACATTTATGATTAATAATATGAACCATAAGGTAAGTGACTAATTATATCAGAGATTAGTCAGCGTCAGAACTTACCTTGTATGTTTCATATTGAACTAAAACTAAGACGTCTGAGGTAAGGCAGTGTGTTGAAAAGCTTTATATTTTATTAATTCGTTTTTGCTAATGGTAAACATCACAGAATTTATATCAGGGCGGTTTGACCTTCAAAGGCTGTTACTTCCAAATTAAGATCATTTTAGGGGATAGGTGCTCAGCTCAGTAATAAGGCCCGCGTGTGCGTCGAAGGTAAAGGGCGAAGCAGGAAAGAGGACAAGTATATGCTGCTGTCAGGGGCTGTAAGGCCTTTACCGTGGGAGAGAGTCCAATTGTTGTCTGTGCTTTTTGTTTATTCGTACATAATTTTTGCTTTTCAGAAGCGAAGGCAGTGTAGGAATCTAGAATTTGTGACTCCACAAGACCTAAGAAATGATTTTATTACATTTTGACTTGCAACCACATTTGAGTGTACTGGGACCCGCTTTTATTTTGTTTCAGAGCTAGAGGTGTCTGATGGCAGATTTGGGAAGTCCCTAGGGTACCACGAATGAAAGGCCTGGATGCTAATATCCAGTTTTCAACAGCAGAACCCGTTTCACCATAAGAACACGATGTCAAGTTTTATTTTCTTCATTATGTGATTTTTAAAAGTTGCGAAAACATTCACCGGGCTTCCCCCGTCCCCCGTCAGATTTCAGGTTGCTTGACTCCCAGGCACACATTCACTCTGCTGTTTCAGGACGCCCCGGTGTTTATTTGTGCGCCACAAACCCCAGGACAAAAATCCCCCCTTGTCAGGTACATTTATTTCTTGGGGAAAAAGAAAAAAAAAGAAAACCTTCTTTTCGCTCTTTGTTGACCTTGGGCAAATGAGCTTCTTGCCCTGGCAGAAATGAAATGAATGATAAATGTAGAGGGTGTCTTTGCTGAGTAATGGAGCCGCGGCTGGCGCTCCGCCGAGCTCCTCCGCGCCGCCCGAGGCTGCCCGAGGACCCCTGCTGTTCATTTAAATAGGTATGTCAAATCTGCCTCCCAACGCCGCTGGTTTGATCTGTGGTAATATTTGTGAAGGTTCCATATGGACTTGAGCCCCCTGCAGTGCTAAGAAATAATGTACAACGCTTCATGGTGCAGACGCAAATTTTCTCTGAAAAGGGATGCGGTGCCGCGTTTTAGCTGTCGGAGGGGATGATGGAGCTGACGCGCTCGGCCTGTCAACTTGTTACACGGATGGGTTGCACGCAGCGAAGCTGTGGAAAATCTGTGCCTTTTAACTTTTCTACTTAATCACGGTTGTAGCATTGCCTTTAGACTGTATGCTACATTAATTCTCTTCCTGCCTTCTGCCTTTCATCCCAAGTTTCACGGAAAAAAGTAAAGCATGCAGGTCTTGTAGAGGAGCCTTATCAAACAGCTGTCATCTGACAAGCCATTTGCATTTGTTTGGGCTGAAACTGAGCGACCCAAGGGCAAGATATTTTGTTGCATTCCATCATAATGAAGAAATTACACATTGCAAAAGAGGCCCAACTTTTATTTTGGCTGCCGTGTGTGTTTTGGAAAGGTACCGCTCCGGAAACCGGTCGGTTTCTCCGTAGATGAAACACTACCATAGTCTGACTCCAAGGTCGAATTACATTAATAAATGTGTTTTTTTGGTTGTTTTTTTTGTTTGTTTTTTTCTTTTTGAGTAATACAGTTTGTGTCGCAGAGAGCAGAGTTCTTTGGGCTTTTCTGTGTCAGTTAAATTCAGTAGTTTCGGTCCGGTTTATTTCGTCGGGGGGTTTGACTCCCCTCGCAGCGTGGGGCTTCGCTTACACCCGCGAATCACAGATCTTCGGGCTTAACTTGAGCGTTTAGTTCAGCTAATTAGTAAAACCTTGTATCTCCCAAACTTTCGCGAATGGAGTTTTAAGGTGAACTTCTGTAGGGAAGAAAGGATAAATGCTTTCCTAAACATACGCCAGTCACTTCAGCGTCATGTGTGGCCAGTTTTATTATGAATTCACAACTGCAGTCCTACCAGCCTCGTTTTCCAGATCATGCCAGATACCCTTTGTTGCTTCGAAACAGTACGTGACTGAATGAATACTCACTGACTGGCCACTTTACAGAAGTGGTTCTGTGGGGGAAGGCCGCACTGGGTATAAAGTAAAAGGTTCCAACTTGAAGCCGCTTCGTGTGTTTGCCGGCTCCTTTGTTCTGCCTTCTCTTGGAGGGGGATGGATGGTGTTCCATTCTGTGGGAGAGCGAGCCCCGTGCTGCTGTCCCACGCATCAAGGACTTGGCCCCCAGAGACCAAGGCAGGCACTAAACACTTGGAAATGTATCGTCGTCGTTACCGTGTCCCTTTGGTGTAATTTCTTACCATGTGACCAGGTAAAAAGACCCTAAGCCAGTCTCGGTTTTCATCCTTGGCCAACTGTAATTGTGTGAGGCATGGCAGTCAAAACAAAGCAGAAACAGAACTCAAAAAAACTCCCCACAGATCTAGATCCTGTATGCAGTTCTGCCAGGAGACCTTTCTGACATCAGTTAACCTTTTTATCGTCTGTAATAATGCCCGTTCCTGTTTTGAGTATTTGGTCGCCGTTTGTATGTGTATGAAGCTTATCTATTACCTTACAGCGGCTAATACGAGAGAGTCCTGGTGTGGCTTACGGTGAGGGAGAACATATAATGCTTTAGTGAACACTGTCTCCCACTGGCCTATCATTAGTCCATCCGGGCTTTGTGGAGACGCGGGAGGATTTTGAGGGAAGATGAGGACGAGAAGAAAGCAATTTATTGTTCCCAGAAGTGAAGCATGATAGGAAAGCGTAAAGTGGAGGAAACGTGCCGATCCGTGGCAGTCTCAGACTTTGTAGATGTGTTTTACGTTCTAAAGGATGTTACCCCCTTCGTTGGAACTCCCTTTTTCCTACAGAGACAATGTATGTCCTCAGGTTCCTGGGAAAGTAAAAAAAAAAAAAAAACAACACTTCTTTTACCCAGTAGTGAATAAGGTGTACCTATGTAATGCAAAAAGTATAGAACAGTACAAACAGGTTGTGTCTTAAGCAGTAAAAAGTGGTTTAAGGAAGAAGAAATAAGACACTCAGGGAGTTTCTCCAAGGATGGTTGAGTACTGAAAAGGGAGCTGCACGCTTGCTTGGCACTGGCTCATCTGTCTTTTTTCACCCAAAATGGATGGCTTTCCATTTCCTTAATAGCCATGTGACGAGTAGCACTTGTATACTTTTCAGACATGATTTAGAGTTTCAGTTTAGGGTTTCAGCCGCGGCAAGAGGAAGCAAAGGGAGAATGAGAGAACTTTCCTGAAACAGCCAAGCCCAAGTGTAAAGGAAAGGGAAGAGTTTTTAAAGAGAATACACGTGTTTGTGCAGAAAAGAAAATGCTGTACCGTGGACCGACTGAGCTGGGAGTAGCCGAGGGCTAGATGAGGAGGACCGCGTGTACATAGTTAACGGACGGGCCGGAAGGGCGGTCTGCCTTTGGGTCGGCCAGCCTGCCGGGGCTACGTACCCCTTGTCCACAGCAGCCGGAGCCTGGCCAGGCCGACCGTGCTGGTGGCAAAGAAGGCTGG
This sequence comes from Panthera tigris, assembly GCF_018350195.1. Classification (NCBI taxonomy): domain Eukaryota; kingdom Metazoa; phylum Chordata; class Mammalia; order Carnivora; family Felidae; genus Panthera; species Panthera tigris. The sequence continues at coordinate 54,988,390 of NC_056662.1, read as the reverse complement.
ACCCATGAGCAAGACAACTGCACCTGCAGCCTGGACAGTCATGGTCGAGTTTGGGCAGGGCCTTTAATTGTAGGGAAATGTGAATTCCGGGTCACTCGTTAATGCAGACACACGCTTTTGAAAAATTTTAAGTTCGCTCACTAAAAGTGAGTTGAAAACTATTTAAATTTCATTACGGGAGGTGATTATTTGACTCTGAAGTGGGAACCCTCTGTAAAAGATGATTCGTTAAGTCCGGGCGTGTCTACTGCAGCCTTTCCCAAAGTGGTTGCTGAGAAACACAAGTTATCAACTATTCGTCATGAGAAAGGTTCTGAAACTGAGTGAGTTTGGCAGTGCTGGGTATTGCACCCTGGGGAGCTCTAACAAGGAGCTACGCGACAGCACGATAAAGTCCTTCAGTAAAGAAACCTGTTGCAGTGACCCACTGCTGCTCAAACAATGGGTCACGAACCCTTCCTACCCACAACACCTGTTAACGCCCCATGAGACCAGTACTTGGGAAAGGTGGCACTGATGTTGCAAACAGGTGTCAGATACATTAGGCATTTGCTGAACTTTGACAGGAGCCCCCTCACCCCAATTTTTAAGATACGATTGTGCATCTCTAAAAACGGCTCTGGGAATTGTGCATCTTATAGAAACCTCATGTTCAGGACTAGTTTAGAGTAAACAATGGATGATTTTCAAAGTATTTCTATAAATTGAAGGGATTACATGGCCACATAGGGAATTTGTACCCAAAAAAGTATGAAACTAAGGAATAAGTAGATCATTATGTATTTAAACTATTCTGCTGAAGTGAAAAAAAAACAAAAGGTTAAAATTTGAAAGAAAACCAAGTAATTCTAATCCTGATAACTTATGCATAAATGGGATTCATTTGCCTTTTGAAGGAAGGCTGACTTATTTAGAAATTCTCTGGTTTATTTTAAATGACTTCGGTAACCTTCTGTGTTCATAAAGCACGAGAACAGCAGCCCCAGAAGCATGCGGCTTCATTATGTGAAGATTCCAGACTCCCAATAAGCCAAAGTCCTGGGCACTTAGTACGACAAAATTCTCACGTCGTTTACATCTTCTTTGTAACCCTGTGGTGAATATTTAAAATTTTTGGTATAATGTCCTTATCTTTAAAAATGGAGTTAAAATAGTGATCCTTCTCACAGTGAGGTATTATGAAAGAACTCCTTTAAAACTATGCCAAGTGCTGATTTTTAAAAAGCTCCGGATTGGTGCTGACATTATCTCTGCATGCTCTTTTAAGACTCTGTAGCCCTATTGTGTTAACAGAGTGATAGCAAGGGTCTAGGGTAGTATGTCACCTGGAATATTAGGTAAATAGCAGTAACTGTGACAAATGAATTATATATTATGTTTGTTTCATTTCATTTTGTATATGCCAATAGCCAAAAAATGGAGAAGATTGCTAGTTAGGGAATTGAATTCTCTGTGGGTTTTTTTTTAAACAACATATTTAAGTTGGTTACTTTTCTGTTATTTAACTAGTATCTAAGACGGTAATTACTATTAGTTTATTATTGTATGTATCAAAATACAGTTGACTTCCTATACCACCCCCACAAGAAATTTTTATTTGTTTACCTTGCCTAAAATTGGAATTTCTACATGATTAATACAGCCAAAACAGATTTTAGAAGGATACTAAAAACCATATTGCTTATGCTCGGGGAGGGCTTGGTTTAAGTATCCTTTTTCTGCAACCTGAGCATCTGGTATTTTCAAATTAGGCACCTTCTAAATTTGACTCATACATTATGGAAATCTGATGACACGAGGGGTGGATAGGCTTGCTTTGATTTTATGAAATATTAATCATAGCTGTGATTAATGATTCAGCATTTCACATCTGGGTTATTCCTGTCATATTTGAAAATTATACTATTAAATACAGTATATAAACTTAGTGTAGGTGGGGTCACTCTGATTCTCTAGTGTCCTTTAAAAATTAAGTGGAAACTTAACAATATACCAGAAGCTACCAGTGATAATCTGTGATGTTGACAGTTCCTGGCATATTTTATACCCTCAAGGATTTTTAGATACACGTTAGCACACATCTCTTCAGGGAGCTGAAGCTATACAATCTACTTTCCAGAGAGCTGTTGTCTCTAACTAACCAAGATAGAATCTCAAGAGCGGTTTTATTATATAGAGAAGAGAAAGAATAAATAGAAATGGTACACCAGTAAAACTGTTTCAATTGTTAGACTCTTGAATGCCACACCTCCCTCCCCCCGGCCCCCCGCTGTCACTTCTTGACCGTTACTACAGGTCAAGCACTGTGCTAAGTACTTGACATGTGTTTTCCTGTTTGAAGAAGTATATGGGGTGGTGTAATGAGAATCGTGTAAATCGATGGGTTACAACCATCAAAGTATAAGCATCTTCCCTAAATGAATAGAACGTACCGTCTTTGAAATTTGGCATGTACTTTTCATGGGTGTTTTTTTCATATTACACACTTTTTGTCTGATTATTTCACTTGGACTATTTAACAAATTATTATGGAGCTAAATATAACCCTGGAAGGTAATAATAGTATAGTGAAAAAAAATGGGAAGAAGAGTATGGGCCTAAAAATTGACCCAGAGTCCCTGGAAAATGGTGGTGACTTTAGCAGCCTACACACTGACTTGAAATTTGACTGTGAGGCAGGCCTATTATTATTATTATTATTGCCTTAGTTATTACAGAAAATAACAAAAGAGCCTTACAAACAGGGAGGGCATCGTTACTACTATTGTTGGTGTTCTCTTGGACAATTTTTTTAGCTGTGTTTGAAAGATACAACGTGTCTGACTTACGTATTCTCAGAATCTCCAGACTCTGGAGCAGACCAGAGAGACTGGCGCCACCCCTTTCCCAGACGCCGAGGTGCGGCAGCGTGGCTCATGTCCTGCCTGCTGACGGGTTCGTGCCAGGTGCACGGGGAGGTGCTCTCGGCACTGTGTCTGTTCTGCTTCGTAAAGTGGGGCAGGATTCGTTTTGTAGGTTGTCGTTTCTTCCTTTGGTTTACCTGTTCCTTTATTGACCTGTTCAGAGCACTTGAGAATTACTTTCTAGAAACAGTTGCACAGAAATGATTCTGATATGGTGGTATCCAGCTGGGGTCACAACCCGGTATCTTAGCCTTTTAAAGTGAGTTAAAAGCACCCGCAGCACAAACAGTCAAATGAGGCTTCGCCATAATTCTTGCGAGAGAAGTGGTAGACTTTTGTTGTAAGTTGAGTAGCAGGCACACATGCTACACGTGGGTGGTTCACATTTGCCTTTGCTTTCTTTGGGGTAGACTGCTGTAGTTGTGCCGCTACAGGTGATACGTTTGTACTTCGGATGTAGTTGTAGACATTGTTACACTTAATGTGCACACTAGAGTACGATTAACTGATTTTGTCCCTTCGCTGTATTATGTTGAACTAGACTCTTGGTACTTCTAGCGTTCACATCCAAACTGCAGTGTATTATCACTTGGGCTCATCATTAAAACAGGTCGCTGGGGGGCGCCTGGGTGGCTCAGTCGGTTAAGCATCCGACTTCAGCTCAGGTCACGATCTCACGGTCCGTGAGTTCGAGCCCCGCGTCGGGCTCTGGGCTGATGGCTCAGAGCCTGGGGCCTGCTTCCGATCCTGTGTTTCCCTCTCTCTGCCCCTCCCCCGTTCATGCTCTGTCTTTCTCTCTCTCAAAAATAAAATAAACGTTAAAAAAAAAAATTTTTTTTTAAAAAATAAAAAAAAACCAACAAAACAAAAAAACAAAAAAACAGGTCGCTGGGCGCCCCCTCAGACGTTCCTCATCTGAAAGTACGGGCTGGGACCTGAGAGGTTGTATTTCTAACCAGTGCTAGGCTTGTGTGCTGCTGCGTCTTCCCTGGGAATTTACCTTTGAATTACTGACCCAGCAATGGTTTCACTCTGTTTGAGATACTCACATACACTGTTAATGTACACACCGGTACATACACACACCGGGGCAAAGGGACACGTACCCTTTTCCTAGAACAGACTCTGTCAACAACCTTGTGATTGTGTGTGTGTGTGTGTGTGTGTGTGTGTGTGTGTGTGTGTGTGTAAGAAGTCGCATCTCACAAATTTGGAATTCTCAAGACTGAGATATGAATGGACATATCCATTGGTAATAAGCTGTGTCTTCATTACCTGACATTAGATAATGATATTGGAAGCTGTGTCTTCATTACCTGACATTAGATAATGATATCTCAAGACTGAGATATGAATGGACATATCCATTGGTAATAAGCTGTGTCTTCATTACCTGACATTAGATAATGATATTGGAAGGGGTCATTCCCAGAAAGAAAATAAAAGTCATGTCACCTCCATCTCATGCTTTGAAAATGTCTACTCATTGGGTATCCGTATGGTAGATGAAGGTAAATTATAAATGCATGGGGGCACCTGGGTGCTTCAGCTGGGTAAGCGTCCAACTTTGGCTCAGGTCATGATCGCGTGGTTCAGGAGTTTGAGCCCCGTGTCAGGCTCTGTGCTGATGGCTTGGAGCCTGGAACCTGCCTCAGATTCTGTGTCTCCCTCTCTCTCTGCCCTTTCCCAGCTCATACTCTGTCTCTCAAAAATAAGTAAAACATTTAAAAAATTTTTTAAAAATTATAAATGAGTACACACATAGTGGATGTGAGTCCTCAGTTAAATTTGCTCAGTCAAAAAAACTGGGAGACAATTTGTGTGATTCTGCTTTTGTCAACTCATTTCTTGGAAAATGTATTTTCTAGAAAATCTTCATTGCCAGATTATTGCTTTTTACAAGTTCTAACAAAATGGCAGTTTTTCCCGTTTGCATTATAATTTAACAAGTGACATAATACTCAGTCTTTGTTAGAAAGTAAATTAATGGAAAGAAATCAAATAATGAAAAATAAACGTAGTAGCAAACTTTTTAAGATACAGACTAACATGGTGAGGACTTAAATATTATGTAAATATTGAATATTAGATAAGTAGTTCAGCTACAAATGCCATAACTTTTATTGGTTAATTCCCTAAGTTTAAAGTGCATATTGCTATATAAATTATGATTTTTTTTTAAAGGAAAATTTTTGGTCCTACTCATGGAACTTAAAGGAAGATAGTTCATAGCTTTGTTTTGTTTTTACCAACTTCACTGGAATTTTTTTATATAGAGTTCTTTACAGAGTAAATTTCTTATAGGGTTATTTAAAAATCAGTTAAAGTATGGCACTGCATGTGATACAGAATTCTCATTGAAATTACTGTCCTTTAGTTTGAATGAGAAATAGTATAACTAAAAAGCACTTTCAGTATTATTTGCTGTGCAGCTAGATTATGTGAGGAGGTCACTTCTGAAATGAAGGCTGCTCACAGGGAAGGTAGGAAGTAGAAATAATGTACTGTATCTCTTATTTTAGTGTGTATATTTTATTTGCCACAGGAAGCATATGGAAAGCTACTAGATGTAGAAAAACGTCAGAATCAGTTGCAAGCCAAAGGTCTATTTTCAGAAAAAACTAAAACCAAGTAAGTTCTTCTCTTGCATTAAAACATATGAAAAATTTGGGGCTCCTGGGTGGCTCAGTCAGTTAAGCGTCCGACTTCGGCTCAGGTCATGATCTCACAGTTCCTGGGTTCGAGCCCCACATTGGTCTCTGTGCTGACAGCTCAGAGCCTGGAGCCTGCTTCGGATTCTGTGTCTCCCTCTCTCTCTGCCTCTCCCCCGCTCATACTCTCTCCCTCTCTTCAAAATAAATAAACATTAAAAAAATAACATGAAAAATTTGAATGAAAAACATGACACTTGTCATTGGTGTTTTTAGGCATATTTAAAGCCTAGGAATTTGTTTGCTATTTCAGCATTAATCATTCAAGTTAGGAGTCAGAATAATAGGTGAGTTTTTTGTTTGGGGGGAAGTAGATATTAAAGTTAAATCTGCATTCCAGATTTATGTATTAAATGACAATTTCTATATTTGAAGATGATGTCCTTAGAATTTTTGTTTATATAGCTGCCTATTCACTGAAATACCAAAAACAAAGACTTGGACTTCCATGTGGCAGTGGAATCAGATTAGATCTACAGTGAAAGACTGTGATGGATTAGATCTGTCAACCTGGTTGTTTTGGCCTATTCACTTAACTTTTTCTTAGGCAGAAGACAAGTGTTTGAGCATCCCTTGTTTAAGTCGTAAATCCTTCCCCTAGCTCTTTGGACTTAACACTACTTTAGTCCATTGACAGGCTAACTTTGTGTCCATAACTTCTCTTTTGAAGTGAATTATGAAAAGTAAGCACCATTTAAATTTTTAAGAACCCTGGTACCTTTTAGTATCACATGAGTTCCACAGTGGCATGTTTAAATCCTCAAACAAAACATTTGCTAGACTGCGTATCTTTTCTAAAGTAGAACAAGGGCATGAGCTAACACTTCTCAAAAATAGTTTACTTGGGTTTTAAGGCTTTAGAATACAAAAATTTGTTTTCTAATCAAGAATCGCTACTACATGTGTGATCTTTTGTGATACAACTCTAATTGCATGGTTAATTTAAAAGAGAATATATGTGATATTTTAACAGAGACCTGATTGGCAGCAGATGGCTGATTAAGGAGGAACTAGAAGAAATGTTAGTGGAAAAACTGTCAGATCAAGATGTGAGTAATTAATCTTTTAAATTTAAGGGGACCTGTGCCATAAGAATGCAGACAATTGCTGTATTTAGGATCGTCATAGTAATGTTTCTCAGATGCAGGTGTTCCTAAGACAGTTTTCCTTTCTAGAACATATTTACAGCTGATTTCTGCCACAGGGCCTTACTGTGGTCAGGAAAGTGACATGCCTGGTGTCTAGATCCTCGTGTGTAAGTGCCTTTGTGGCTCGGCCAGTTGTTCTAGGGGACTGTGGCAGATGTCAGTTTTCACTTTCTCCGGTAGAGCAGATAGCTGATTGTATAAGCTAATGGTAAGTAGAAGGAATCCTCAGAGGTTAAGTCAGAAAAGAACGGAGCACACAGTTGGTTACTTTCATGCAGTTTGCTGCTCCCCGGCTGACCCGCGTGCAGGATCTGTAAGGACAGTAGTTTTCATCTTGGAATCTGTAACACCACCTGCATCAGTCATTTGAAATGCCGGTTAGAAAACGCGGTTTCCCAAGATTCAGACCTACCTCAGAATTTCTAGGGGTGTCCTCCTGGAATTCCTATTTTTAACAGCTCCCTGGGGAGTATTCTACCCTATAAAGTTGGTGCTCCCGCATTAGGTTTTAATTGGAGCCTTTTGCTAAATGTTCTAATACATGCCAATGTTATCAGAGGAAATTTGATGTTTTACATATGTGGGTGTTCCAAATTTAGATTATTCTAGAAGATTTGAATGTAAATTTCACAGATTGTTCCAAGAAGGGTTTTTTTCTTCCATGGCACTGGCTAACATTGTTAGTACCTTGCCACCCGTGTTGATTTTAAGTCATGTACTTAAATTGCTCTTTTTCTCATTTAACATATTGAAGAAATTAATGATTTGGAAACGTTGCAATTTGCTTAACAAGGTGTCAGGCATTTGGTGAGCGGGGGATCTGGAGTTAATTTCTAATATCCTAACTGCCAAGTCAGTATTGCTGCATGGATCTAACTGAAAAATCTCTCTTTACTTCTTCATTGAACGTGTCATTTCATTGTGTCCTCTGTTTTCTGGCTGCTTTGATCTTTATACTACAAGTTTGGGGTTGTTAGTTTTTTGTTTGTTTTCTCCCATTTTGAAGACATCCCAAGGACTTCATTACAGGTATGCAACAGGAAAGACAAAATAAATAGATACATTTTATATACATGTGTGTGTGTGTATATATATATATATATATATATATATATAATACGTGTATATCACATGCATAGATAGTATATGTAGTGCATACGATAGTCTTCTATACTTTTAGGGTCCTGGATAGCAACAGAAATCCTGAAACGGATGGCTGGTATCCAGATGAGGGAGGCAGGGACTTCTTAAACCTTCACCCTGGTCCTGGAGAAAGGCCATGCTGTACTTGTAGGTACTCCTTTGTACGTTCACAGTCAGTGTGTGGTGGGATTGAGAGAAGCGCTGAGAGCCAAGGACGCAGGCCTGTAAATGGAGGGCGAGAACGGAGCTTTGTCAGGCCGGGTACCACAGGTGGCAAAGTATGTCACCCTTACTCAGAAAACTCCCTTCTCTTGTGCGGTAACAGCACAGGAAGCAGTCATTGGAGCCATCTGTGAGATGGTGAGATTTCTCCACATTTCAAATTATTAATGGCGGATGTTCACAATGAAGTCAGAGGTGACAGAGGAGTATGATTTTTAGGGCTGACAAAAACATACATAAGGTTATCAAAAATTGAGTCTCACACTGCACATTAACTAAGGATCTCCGGTGTTAGTTGTCTCCTTCTGCGTAAACACTTTAGATAGTGATTACTGTGGCTTCTAATTTTAAGGGGTTAATACCAAGTTGTTTACTTTCTAATCACATGTTCAAGAACTATTAAAAAAAACGCACAGAGTAGCAGGGATAATTTATTTCAAGAGGTTGCCCTTTAAGTCAAGTATCTCTTGAATTTTTAAATAGCTTGATTGTTCGGTTTTAAAGGAAATCATAAACATTAAAGTAACACAGCTTGAACAGCTAAAGATATATTTGCCAAATATATTATGAAATATAATTTAAGAGGTACATTTTCTCAAAATCAAACTCTTCCCATTTTACGATACATAACTTACTGGAAATTATTTTGGAACCTCCTCTTGATCCAGTTATTAAAAGAGTAGAAATTACACTTGAAGATCATCTAAATATGTTTTTAAACGAATTTAAGTCTCCATTTCATGTAATTAGAATACAGAGAAATGGACTTTTCTTTGCATGGTAAGTGTCTTTTGTTTCTTAAGAGAAAAGCCTGGGCACGGCGGGTACGCAGGGAAAGCGTTGCATCTGCATGCTGTTTAAAAGCAGCATGTGAAGGTGCACGGGTGTCATCCTGTCAAAATTCATCAAGAAAAGCAACATCGGAAAGATCAAGTATACAAAAATAGAAAAAACTTAGCAAATGCAATTACACTTGCATCTTCTAATGAATTTTTATTTTATTGTCTGCAGTATGCACAGTTCATTCGACTGCTAGAAAGGTTATTGACAGTGGAGTGCAGTGCCGAAGAAGAAGAGTTTGTGCAGAGGTTTCGTAGGAGTGTAACTGTTCAATCAAGAAAACAGCTGATTGAACCCTTGCAGTATGACGGGCAAGGAACGGCCTTCAGCACAAGCGAAGGTAATGACACTCTGGGGAGAGAAAATAAATTTCGTGAAAATGGAGAAACTATAGTTATTTTTATTTGCTCTTGCTCCCTGGTATTCATTTGGTTCATTTGGGGGTTTTTTTCTTTGTGTTTTTTTTTGTTTTGTTTTGTTTTGTTTTGTTTTGTTTTGTTTTGTTTTGTTTTGTTTTCCACTGCTGCCACATTGGATTTTCTGATTTTCAAGGCTCTACTGAAGTTTTGAAAATCTGAACCTTTTAAGGCCCCAAGAAAAAATGTGGATGTGTGCCTACACAATCACGTTAACACTTTATTTTCACAGATCTATGTTAAATCTTTTTATTTTCACCTTTTCAACTGCCAGAAAGAAAAAATGTTCCTAATAAAGGTTTCCTGTGTAAAATGAAATTGCTCGGGAAATCTGCTTGTCAGATACCGAATCCGTGAAACGTGGTCCTTGCCTCCCTTCTTCCTTGTGGCCAGGCGGACGTTCACTTTGCTGCTGCTTTTAAGGACCGACCCTGTTACATGATAGACCTGCAGCTCTTCAAAATTGAAGAAACGAGTGATTTCAAAGAAATGGGACCTTTCCTGAGGAATCCTTTCATTTCTACCGATGATATTTTTTCATACCCCTCATATATTTGTAAAAGCTGTCGGATTAAATACACTCTGATGGATTGTAAACGACAAACACTGTAAATTGGTTGTTTTTCTCAAGTAACATAAATACATAGGAATTATCTCACTGCTTATTGAAACTGATTGAAAATCATTGTGGTATTACTAAAACGCAATTGAGGAACAAAACTACCCCATAATAAGCTTTACTACATGGATTATGGTGTAGTCACCTGTTTTGTTTTTGTTTGACTTACAGTAGTTCTAGAACTTCCCTACGCCCCCTGTATATACTGTCATTCTGGGGTGTGGGGGGGGGAATCTAATGTTGTTTTATCGGTCTCAAAGCATTGGCCTAACGGCCAATATCTTAAAAGACTTTCCCTGGTAGAAATTTTATATTTTAAAGGTAAAAGAAAGAGTGCAAAAGCAGAAGCCATTGTTTATGAGCATGGAAGTGGAAGAATAAAAGTAAATGGAATCGATTATCTGCTTTACTTCCCAGTGACACAAGACAGGTTAGTTTCTGCTTTTGCGTTTGCTTTTCGTCTTTATTCTTTATATTAAGGGGGCTTCTGATTTTCCGATTATGTATGTCTGAATGATGGTTTCTCTTTACCAGTGTGATTAATTTATCAAACTAGCTAGAGGGAAGCTACCACTATTCTTTATGTAGCTTTTCAGGTTTTGGAAAAGCATCTCTAGAATTCCTCATCAGTTGAATCTTCCTCCTCTCTTCATCAGCTCCTACTGGAAGTGGAGTATTTGGGATGTAGCTCACATTCTGGAATGCAGACTATGCCAGAATGAAAGAAGAGTAGACTACCACCTTGTGTTTCCCTAGTTTTGGGGGGGGGGGTGGTGGATGCACACAAAACAACAAAAACCAACCTTGGCCCTTACATGGAAAATATTAGACAAAGTCTGCTTTGTCACTTTGGATTTTTTCCTACTCAGAGGAAATTGATTATATATTGAGCAGGCAATGAAACCTGACGTTTATGTGTTAAAATAGGAGCTCATCAGGCTTTGCTTTAGTTCCCAGGGCTAAATATGGCAGCTTTATGTTTGGAACTTTGTAGCCCATGGAGAAACAGACATTAATCATAAACAGGTATCAGAATTCAAGTCCTGGAAACATGCTCCTCTTTGATCTCTGTGAGTCACTATCCAAAGGCCTCTTTTGGAGACGGTTATTATTTTTCTAGTAGTTACTGTCCTTATGCACGGGTAACACAAGTTCTGCATGATCAGGCCCTCCTCTTTAATCCTCCTGTTCCCTGAATGTGTACTGTGCTATTTAAGGTGAAAGGGGGCAGGAGCTCTTACGATCCCCATGCTTATGTAAGGAAAAGAGAACCCTGTTAGTGTAGTGCAAGCTTCTGGACTGCATACTTACTTCAGGGAATGTATGTTTATTTTATTGCCATATGTGTCTGGGTCAAAGAGTAACCAAGTCCGTTCAGCTTGTAGTTCACGGAGTAAACTAATTCTGCCGTCCCTCTTGCAGGGAGATGGGTGGAGGAAGCCCTTCTTTCCCTTCAGAAAAGCCAAAGAGAGACCCAGAACTTGAGCATTGGGAACTGCTTGGAGCAATGGCATTTGACCCTGACTGCCAGTTTGCTTTCAGATAGAGCTCCCGATGATTTAACAAGTCTCAGTTTATGGCTTGGTCTCATAATTAAATGGTAGCCTTACAATCCTTAGAACTTGTTTTTCACTCTGAATTCAGCAGGCATCTGCTAAGGATTGTCCGTGTATGCAGTCCTGTTCTGGGCGTTGTGAAGAGATCAGAGCTGTCGAAGATAACGATTTCTGTCATTAAGAAACTTCTTCTCTGGGAAGCCTAAGGCTAGTCTTGGTGGGAATGGGCCCCCAGACCATCTCGTCTTTAAGCGGTTGCAGGGATTTGGGGCAGCTGTGCTAGCTGTGGGCTGGCCTTTCCTCATGCGGAAGCAGCTCGAGAGCTTACAGATTCCGCAGCGAGGCGACCACTGACCAGTAGGAAGACAGCTGAACGGAGAATCAGATGATCTTGCTTCTAGTTCTGTTTTCTAGTTGTGTGACCTTTGCCCAGATACTTAAAGGTCACTTGGCTAGTCAGTAGGAGAGAGTTGGACTTCATCTCCCAGATGCTCTTCTGAAAGTCCGCTGGACTGCTAGCTGTCTCTCTGGGGCCCTTTCTTCAGGCTGTGTGCACAAACATAGCAGACAGATCATTGGGAGCACTGACTGTGTTGCCTTCCCAGGGTTATCAGAAAACTTGTTCATTCGTTCATGTGTCACTTACACATTTGTTACTATGTGCCTAGCACTGTGGGATACAAGGATTAATAGCCCTTCTGATTTGGAAAGGCCTTGGCTCCATCAGCCAACCATTAAAACAACTCTGAGTTGATCATCTGTACAAAAGAAACACGTTCCTCACACAGCACTAGCCATGTAATAGGGGAGATAAGATTAGCATTCTGAGTGGTTACAGAAAAAAAAAAGTATGTGTTTGTACAGATGCTAAGTTACAGGCTTTTGAATTGGTGCCATAAGGGGTAGTGTTCAGAGAAGAGAGAAAGGAAATCGTTTTATTTTTATTTTTTTTCAAAATAACTTTGGTTATATAACAAAGAACAAAACAAATTTGATTCTTTTTAAAAAAAATTTTTTTTTAATGTGTATTTATTTTTGAGATAGAGACAGAGCATGAGCAGGGGAGGGGCAGAGAGTGAGGGAGACAAAGAATCTGAAGCAGGCTCCAGGCTCTGAGCTGTCAGCACAGAGCCCGACATGGGGCTCGAACTCACAGGCCGTGAGATCATGACCTGAGCCGAAGTCGGACGCTCAACCAACTGAGCCACCCAGGCACCCCAAATTTGATTCTTTTAGCCCAGGATTTCCTCTGAGATGCCTGCGAGAAGATGAAGGCTGGTTTTGCCTATGTTCGTTTGCAGTCCAGAGGAGCGAAAATTGATAGCTGTAGATAATCATTTCCCTTTGGGTGTTTTTTCACCTGCGTATAAATTTAGTTTTGTTCCTCCGTGTGCACCAGCTTCCCAACCGTCCAGGCCCTTCACGATGGTCTGTCTTACCTTGACCGGTCCATCTCAGTCACCGTAGTATATCTGGAGTAGATGGTAGAATGTATGTCTTCTGAATTTTAGTCTAGGTTTCTTTATGTAAGCATTTGTTAGGGAATCTTAGAGTCTTAGGAATTAAGACAGATAAATGTTTATGCTCCCAAACAAGTGGGTGACCAGAGCTTCTCTTACTAATGTCACGTACCTGTCACTGACCGCTTACCTGCGTTGGGCAGTGCAGAGACCTTCTGTGTGCGATGGAAACAGCATCCCTACTGAAGCAGTGCTATTGCAAACTCCAGTTAACTATGTTCTTGGAAGGTCTTGTTCAGAGAGAAGGTTCTGCCCATTTATTTGCATGCGATTATTTTGCTCATGCAGTCCAAGGAGTACAGTGTGAATGTCCCGTCCGCATCAGTCTTTCAGCATCACTGTGGGACAATAAGCTTTATTTGGGGTCCAGAAAGCCACACTGTCAGATAAAGCAAGCAAATGCAATATAAATTGGCTTTGCTAAATATTCAGTAGAGGTATTAAGGCAAAATAGCAGGGGCGCCTGGGCGGCTCAGTCGGTTGAGCGTCCGACTTCGGCTCAGGCCGTGATCTTGCAGTTCGTGAGTTCGAGCCCCCCATCAGGCTCTGTGCTGAAAGCTCAGAGCCTGGAGCCTGCTTCTGATTCGGTGTCTCCCTCTCTCTCGGCCCTTCCCTTGCTCACACTCTGTCTCTCTCTCAAAATAAATAAAGGTTTAAAAAACTTTAAAGAAAAAATAGCAAAATCCAAGTACCCGACAGAGGCAGTGGTAAACACTGTACCTGGTACATAAATGATGTTCGGATACTTGCTGGGTTGAGCGAGAGAAGCTCCAGGGTCGTGTCGTGTCTGTGTTCCGGTCTCTAATCCGGGGGTGCCTGCCCGTGCCCGAGTGGGCACTCCCTGACTGCTGCGGGAAGCAGGCCTGGCTGGGGTTGTGCGGCGTCACCTGGCACCCGGCGGGTAGTGGGACCCCGCCACTTCGAGAACTGGTAATAGGAATGGGTGTTTCGGCGGGGGGAGCGTGGGGGTGAGAGGAGTGGAATGTGGTGCCAAGAATTTTAAAAACCAACCACGCCAGGATTAACAGCATACACTAGACAGGTATTTATGGTACACCTTGTTCAGCGAGTCCAGATGGCATTTGATGTTGCTTGCCGACCGAATCCAGACAGATTCAGCTGACGAGGGGAGGTCCCCCACTTTGAGACTTCTTTACGAGGTTATCCTTGAGCTTCGCAAGGTTCTCATGAGAGAAAAGGGGTCAGCAGTGAGAGAGCGTATATCGCCGTATCCAGGAAGAAGGAGTCAACCTCGCATTCCAAGTATCAGAAATACCAGTCGTCCTTCACTTAATAGGTTTGGCCGTGAAGTATGATCTCTGGCAAGCCTCATACGCTTTGTATACATGTTGAGAATATGAGCAGTTCCTAAAGCGGGTATCTTTACAGTAAACTTCCTTTCCTTGTGGTGCGTTTTAGAGAACAGCTGATGTTCCCTTTCCACTTCCTGGACCGGCTTGGAAAACACGATGTGACCTGCACCGTGTCGGGTGGTGGGCGGTCTTCGCAGGCGGGAGCCATACGCTTGGCGATGGCCAAAGCCTTGTGCAGTTTTGTCACCGAGGAAGAGGTCGAGTGGATGAGACAAGGTACGCTCTGAGGTGGGAGTTGGGGGTGGGGGGCAGCTGTCTCCGCGCCATCTGTAAGTGGTCACGGAGTCCCGCACCAGTTACTGGAAATCAGAGAGTACTTGGTATCGCAGATTGCTGCCTTCTCTTTTCGTGCTCCAGGATCATAACAGTGTTTTACGGTTTTGATTTCTGTGAGGTGAGTTTGAATTAAAAAAAGAAAAGGAGGTCCTCCCGGCGTCCAGGAAGGTTTCTTTTGGCCTTTAAGGCCTAACCTCTTATCCAGTGTAGCAAGCGCTACTCCATTATGTTTCACAGGTGAACCGGTGATGGGTTTTTTTGTTTTTATTTTTTTAATGTTTATTTATTTCTGAGACAGAGCATGAGCGGGAGAGGGGCAGAGAGAGAGGGAGACACAGAATCTGAAGCAGGCTCCAGGCTCTGAGCTGTCAGCACGGAGTCTGATGTGGGGCTCGAACTCACAAACCGTGAGATCATGACCTGAGCCAAAGTCGGTCGCTCAACCGACTGAGCCACCCAGGCGCCCCCCGGTGATTGTTATAGAAATTTGTAACCGTTTGGTGTAATAACCAAGCCCATACTGTTTCCAACATCATTGGAGATTTTTGTTTTTCCACTGTGATGTGGTTGTGAATTTTATGTTGTCTTATTCAATGCAACACTCTTGTCACCCCACCATGAATACAAGAGTCTGTGCAGTGTGAGAAAGAATACACAGTCAATATGTCCATTAGGGCCCCACTTTCACACTTAACTACAAATCAGGGCAGTTCTAGCTGAAGGTCACCCTCGAACTGTTCACAAAGGGAAGAAAGCGTTGCAGGCGCTCCTAGCTGGCTGCATGGCCTGGGCGAGTCACTTAGCGCCTCTGTGCCTGCACTTCCTCTCTGGGCACGCAAGCTGGCCTCTGCACCCCCTGCCCTCCCACAGGAGCCGCTGGGTCCTCACTCCGTGCTGCAGATTAGCACCGCTTAGGGCTTAAGTTAGTTGAGTTTTTAAGTCTCTTAAAAGTCCATAAACAAATTGATTTTTAAGAAACCCACTGATTTGTGGGATTCATATCTAGTCATTAAAGTAACTTGTAGGACCTTACTTAGCAGTTCTGCTAGTTTGACTTACTGTGTATATTAAAAAGTAATAAAGTGTTATTATTTATAATTCAAACTAGAATTTAGACAAGTCATGTCTGCATTTTGTCCAAAATACTGTTTTATTCCATGCCTTTTAAAGACAAGTAAATGCAAAAACTTACATAACAAGTGATTGAAGTTTCCTTTGCTTTACGGCCATTCACATACTCCTAATAAGATACCTAGACCTGTATGCAGTGACAAGAAGTGCTAGTTTTGGAAGAGTGAGAAAGACACTGAAAGACTGGGGTCTGTTTACATATTTGCAAAAGCAATGTAAGAGCTTTCTTATCACTGGTATTCTTGAAATCTGTGGTTCCAGCCACCACTGGGGCACATTATTTGGGGCATATGTTTGAGAATAACTCATTAATTGCCTAGAAATCTTAATTGCTCCTGATGATTAAGAGAGTGGAAGCTCCCAGAAGTTTCTTTTCTAAGATATGTTTGATAAGTCATACTGTATGTGTTTGTGTACTCATGTTCTTAATCTATAGTGCCCATATACTCCCTCTTACTTCACCATACAGTGCTGCTTTTCTGCCTCTTCTCCATTCGAACTTCCACACCTGTAATAATAAGTCGGCGACGTAAGTCCAGTCACAGTGAAGAGTGCCCGCCCACATAAGAGCAGACTTAAGTTGAACAGGCTTAAAAACTACAAGAACCCATGGTCCTCATGGGATAAGGAGAGCAGACTCAAACAACGTAGCTGGTGTTTGTCTCGAAATGGGGAGAATGTCCTAAAAGAGTGAAAGCAAACTGCTCTCATGAGATTTATTCCAGGCTGGTAAATTATTACAGGTCTGGTTGCTTTCCGGCTAGGCAGCGTGCTATTTCCATGGTTCATAAAGGCCTCTCTCTCTACACTGCAGCTGGACTGCTGACTGCCGATCCACGGGTCAGAGAACGGAAGAAGCCAGGCCAGGAGGGAGCCCGCAGAAAGTTTACCTGGAAGAAGCGCTAAGTGTTCTTTCACAGGAGAGGAGAGGAAACGCTGTGTATATGTGCCCGGCATGCGGCAGACATATGATAAATATTTGCCGGCCAGTGTGAGGGCAACACTATCGGGCGTTTGAGTTGTGAGACAGTTTATTTTTAAACGCTACTTCGTAAAGGTTACCCTGTAAATACAATTTTTAAAACATGTTTAGCTTCATTCTGCTGCTTTATTTTTTAAACTTTTTCAGAAGGTAGTTTTAGAAGCATGATTCATAGAATTTTGGCATATTAGATCTGAAAGGAACATTCAACAAAATCTAGTCAAGTAACCTCATTCTGCAGACGAGAAGGCCCGGCCTCCAAAATGAAGGGACCCACCAGCGCTACACTGCTAACTGAACAAGAGAGGTAGACCAGAACTCGCTTCTCCTGCTGCTGTGGTTTTCCCGTACGGAGGCTGTTATCCCATATTTTTCAAACTGAGAGGTGAGGATGCTTGTTCAGAAGAATGAAGTAAGCTCTGAGCGTCTTTGTCAGGAGCCGGAGAGGGCTGGGCTGCCAGGTGTCAGAGGAGTGGCTTCAGACAACAGGCCAGTCTCCCACCGGCCCCTGGCAGCCACCATCCTCCTGTTTCTATGGGTTCAACTTCGTAAAGATGCTACATAGAAGCGACACCGCGTGCTGTTGGTCTTCGTCCAGCTTCTTTCCCCAAGCGTAACGCTCTCCACGTCGGGTACACGCTTTCAGCTACAAGGTGAATTAGTTCCGAGGATCTAACATGGTGATGATGATACTGTACTGGTACAATGGAAGTTTGCTTAGAGAGTAGACCAGAAGCACTCTCACCAAAAAAGGTGGGGTTGGGGGTGGGGGGGTGCGTAACTCTGCAAGGTGATGGTTGGGTTCATTAACTTGATGGTAGCAACCCTTTCACAATCCGTGTATATGTGCACTAGCCACCCCCCCCACCCCCCACCCCCCCCGGGCATTTGTTCCAAGACGCCCAGTGGATGCCTGAAAGCACAGATGGTACCAAACCCTGTACATACCAGGGCTTTATCCTGCACATAAATATCATGATAAAGTCTAGTTGATGAATTAGGCATAGCAAGAGATTAACAGTAATAAAATAGAATAATTACAATGTGCTGTAATCAGAGTTACGTGAATGTGGTCTCTTCAAAATACATTTTTGCACCGTATCCCCCCTTCTCATGCTGCCATGAGATGATAAAATGCCCACGCGAGGTGATGCAGTGAGGTGTGTGCCCTGGGCCTTGGGACATAGTGTAAGGCCACTGCTGACCTTCTGATAAAGTAGCAGGAGGGTCGTGTGCTTCCGGACAGGGGTTGACCTCGGGTATCTGAAACCACAGATAAGGGGGACTACTGGATACCACATCGTCGCACTGTACATCTGAAATATATTACTACAACTTCGTCAGTTCTACCTCAGTCAAGCTGCAGAGAGAGCCAAATGGAATTAGAGTCTGTAATCACTGCTATAGTGTAAACAAGAGACTAACCCAGGGGAGGGAGGTGCTCCCCCAGCCCACAGAGGTCTCAGCAGAGGTGTCCGAGGCAGGAGATCCAGAGGCTCTGAAGGAAGGTGGGGAGGCCGGGAATTCAGAGGCGGAAGAGCAGGGGTGGGGGCCCAGGTGTGGAGTCCTTGACTGCAGGTGACCCCTCCCCGCCCCCGGGGCGGCCGCGCAGTAGCCATCCGCAGGTCAGCAGCGGGGAGGGCTGCTTCCCCGGTACAGCCTTGGTGCCTGTGTTGGGTCTGAAGGATCACATTTAGGTTTTTGGCCAACAGCTGGACAGACTCCTTAGTCATAGCTAAATGTTAACTTGAGTTGGTTATAGGATTCCTGAAGTTCTTTGAGAAACTTGGATCTTAACTTTATTGCAATTTTGCAGTAGGCTTCTGGCGGGGGAAAAGGTAATTGGTGTCAGAGGTACCTTAAATCTATTTTAATATGGTTGTTTTAATAAATACAATACTTAAAGAATTAGACCCTCAGTGTTCAGTTTTCCTTCTGTAGAGAGTTACCTAGTACTGGTTTCTTTGTAAATTTGGCTTAAAAAAATCTAGGATAAGGTCTGAAACGTGTACATACTTCAGATCCTTGAAGGGTACGGTAACATGAAACGTGGGAGGCGTGTCACCGCATCGGACCCAATGCACTTTTCATCTCCCACGGAATCGCAGGAAACATGTTCTGTTTTTTTTCCTATGCAGCAGTCCTTCTCTTGTGAAGCCCTGGCAGGTTGTGCTCAGCCCCTGCCTGTCCGAGCATGCTTTCTCTCACCTTGACAAGAGAGAAGTGACGCGTGGCCCTGCCGTGCGGTACGCGTCTGCTCAGGGCTTGTAGGTGTCTGTGGGGCCACCAGCGCGGGGCTAGCACCTGCCGCCCTCCTGCTGGATGGGCAGGGCCAACCGCGCATGCGCCGGCCGGAAGCTCTCCTGGCAGGTCCCTCGCTGTAGTGGAGGAGACAAAGTGGAGGAGGTCTCGTGGGAAAGCGGTGAAGTCACAGTGAAGCCGGGAATGGAGCCACTGACCAGGGCCCTGAAGGACAGGAAACCCAGCAGAGACGGGAGTGGGGTAAGACATGGGATTGCAGACTTCGGCAGCAGGAGACAGGCAGGAGGCAAGTTCACAGACGTTTGGATGTTAGGGGAACTGAAGGAAACCTGAGGGCCGGGGTGCTGCCGGTGGGGTAGGTTGCCACGGAAACCCAGCCAGGTCTGCGACGGCGGGAAATGTCGGAGAGATGTCCTTGCTCACCGCCCAGGGGGATTCATAGCCTTTGAGAGAATAGCAACGAGGGCTGAGATTAGAACAAGGATTTCAAACTGTTAGCCACACGACTCCCTTATTTTAGCTATTAGGTAGGATCATAGCACATAGTACAGTTGTTCTTTGAGCTGCACGGGCCAACTTACATGTGGATTTCTTTTCAATAAGCACAGTACTGTGAATATATCTTACGATTTTTCGTAATAACATTTTCTCTAGCTTGACTATAAGAATATATAATAAATATACATAAGATGTATTAAACAAGTGTTTGTCATCAGGAAGGCTTCCAGTCAACAGTAGGCTATTAGTAGTTAAGTTTTGGGGGAGTCAGAAGTTACACACGGATTTTCTCCTGCATCGGGGTCAGCGCCCTGAGCCCTCATGTTGTACAAGGGTCATCCTATAACAGAATATGAGTGTTAAGTGCCACCTTCCTGTGAGGCAGCTCTAGGGAGCACGCTCTGAAATCTGTCCCTCATGCAGATCACAGTTGTTGCAGGAGCAAGAGGGACTCGAAGTACGGGACCCCTCCGGAGACTACAGTGACACTGAGGGAGCAAGCAGAGTGACCAGAAAGGGGATGGGTGTGTGGAATGTTCCAGAGATGGCCTGGACAAAGGTGACAGACTGCTGTAGGAAGCAGGGGCTGTAGATACCAAGCAGGAGAGTAAGCGGGCATCTGGTAATTCAGAGAACCACAAACCCGGGAGGGGCAGTTGGTGGCAGAGGGGACAGTGACACGACAGGGGCCGGCTTGGGTTTTGCGGAGTTTCCGGTGTTTGGGGACCGCTGAGTGGTGCTGCCCGGCACACACTTGGGAACCGAGAGGCTGTAACTCGGATCTTGCGGATCTTTCGGATCTTGCGTGCGTCAGGCTGGAGACCTATTGGGGAGGCCGTCACATGGTGGGGCATTTGCGGTGGGGCTGGAAGGGACGCACAGCAGAAAGAAGGCAGAGACTCCGCTCTGGGGGAATAACCGCGGGCTTTAAAGCCTGAGGTAGGGAGAAGAGCCAGAAGCAGCACCAGTGACGGTGGAAGAAGGAGGACATCTGGGGGATGAAGCTGTTGGTGTCTTCCCCGTGCGGGCCAGGCAAGTGCTGGGGGTTTGTGTGCTCGGCAGATCACCCTGCCCTCCGAGTCTCAATTTCCTCACGTCAGGGTGGGGTCACGGTCTGCCCTGGCAGCGCCCGGATCAAGTAAGTTAAAGTGGGAAAACCTGCTCCAACTGCAGCCCAGGCACCGGGCCATCTCGGAGTGTGGGGATGGGGCAGCCGACCAAGAGGATTAAATCGGCTCCAAGCCCTTGTTTCTTTGCTCAGCTGGAGGCAGGCTCTTTCGCAAACAAGTGGTTAGGGCAGGAGCAGCAGGCACTTGGCTTTCCAGCCTCTGGTTCGTGACCTTCTCAGCCACCTTGGTCGGAAACTTGGGGAGTGTGTCCGAACACCCCACCCACTGCGTGTGTGGACAGCGTTGGAAAGGGCTGACAAGAGCCAGTTTCTTAAAGTAGGCATTTGACAAGATTATGGCCTCGAGATAACAGCAAGAGCTAATGGCTTCTGTAGTTCCTACTCAGTGCCAGATACTGTTCTAAATACTTGGCAAATTTAATCCCTGCGGGAACCCTGTTAGATAGACACAGAAAAATCATCGCCCAGGGAGGTAAGTAACTTCCCCAAAGTCACACAGTGAGGAAGCAGCCAAGCCAGGTTGAAATCTGGAAAATCGGCTCCAGCATGTGTGCTCTGAACCCACCGAGGCAGGACAGGATGGAGCACGTGAGCCGCCCCGACCACCTGTGCTCACACGGCCCACATTGTTTGGTGCAGTCAGAAGATTCGACAGAGGAGGCGGGGCTTCCGCCAGATCCTAATGGACTGGTAAGTATTGATTACTTCGCATTTGTACTATACCCTACGTAGAGCCTACATCACATCCAAAGAGGGGTGTCATAGCCACGCCATCGAGATGGGATCACTAGGACAACAGTGGTGGGCCAGATGCCTGGGGAGAAGGTTCTAGGCGAGGCATGGACGACAACAGCAGTCCAGGGACAGAGCCCGAGGAAGGTGAGACCCCCGCCAGTTTGCGCACGATGGCCCAGCCTCCACCCCTCATTGTAATTGGTTATCTCAGTAGAACTGCTAAGTAGTTCTGTCTTTTGCTCCCCACACTTCTGGGCACAGGTGAAACCTTCCAGTCCTTCCCAAGGTCTTGTGGCTCTGTCATTTTTCCTGGGCGTAGGTCCAGTCCATCGCTCTCACAAGATGCCCAAAGGGGTCCCTCCCTGTAATGGTAAGGACCACTGGCAGAAGGTTTTTGTTTTGTTTTGCTTAAGGAAAACAAGCCTGGCCTTTGGGGACAGGCCCGAATGCAGTGGGTGAGGCAGAGCAGGTGTTGTAGGACACTGGGGAGAGGCGCTGCACCCGGTGGGGGCAGAGGGTTGGGGAGATGGGTCCATGGGTGTCCACTTAATACGCCTTCCACAGGTGATACATTGGATTCTCATTCTGCACTGTTACATGATACAAGTAACTGCAGGGCCACCCTGAGGCGGTCCGTGGAGGTTTCAGAACAGTCTCTGGAGTTCGTGACTGTGACCTCGAGCAAGCTGACCACCTTACCCCTCAATTGCTCACTCGCGAAGTGGGGAGAACAGTGGCACACGTCCAAGGATCACAAGGAGTCCTGAAACCACAGGAAGTGCTCTATAAATGTTGGCTGTGACTCTCATCAAAAGATCCCTCTTTCGCCTCTGTCATTTGGCTAACCAAAGTGCATGGTGACCCACGAGCTTAGAAGAAGTGGTGATGTCAGCAGGTGGTTTCCTTGAAAATGAAGGACCACGTCATTCGGTAGGTGTTTTCCTCCTCGTGTTCACCAACTACCCAGAACAAACTGAAACGCAATGGCACAAGTGGTGGAGTGATTTGATGTTGCAGAACAAGTGTCTCCATGTCTGTGAAAAGATCCAGGCCAGACTGGATCCAGGGACACACAGACATCGGGTGTGTTCAGCCTGGGAAAGCCCCCAGGGCCACAGTAGAGGGCACCTGGCGAGGTACTTGGAGGTGTTTACGAGGAAGGATCAGTAGGTTGTGTTTTGCAAACACTGAAGTCAAGTGCCTTTAATAGGCTGTAACACAGTCCCCAGAATTAACAGGCACTGAACTATAAAAATAAAAATCATCACCTCACAGAAATTATTGCCCCTTTGGTGAACAACTGTGTGGTGAAAAACAACAGAAATTTCTCCTATTCTAAGCCTTTGGCTAAAACAATCAACGCATAACTAAAAACCGGAAATAATTTTTGAACACTGACCTATAAAAGCTACTGAACATCACTACTGTGCGCAAAGTCTTAGCAAAGAATTTTTGCTGTCATTTCACAGGAAGTAGAATACAAATCATTACTGAGGTGCAAAGTGTGAAAAGGATTTTCAAAGAAGAATTCAAGTGCTATCATAGTATTACTCGTCCATCAATCATAAACCGTTAGCTTCTTAAACTAAAGCATCAATATGGGGCACCGAATGGCTCAGTCGGTTAGGCATCGGACTTCGGCTGAGGTCATGACCTCACAGTTCATGAGTTTGAGCCCCACGTCAGGCTCTGTGCTGATAGCTCAGAGACTGGAGCCTGCTTTGGATTCTGTGTCTCCCCCCTCCCATGCTTACTCTCTGTCTCTCAAAACAAAACAAAAACTAAATCAATGAAATTAGTATCATATATATCATATATATATATATGACATATATATATATCATATATATCATATATATATATGATATATATGAAAGGAACCACAGATCAAGTATTTCACTAGGATTAGAAGACACTTCAAGTTTCCTCATGTAAGTCATAAATGATTATGGAGCAGAGGCCTGTATTAACCATGTGTTTCTGATGCGTTCACATCCTGGGGCCAGACCTGCCTGCCAGGGAACCTTTCATATGCAAACCAACCGGTCCAGCCTCCACACCCCCAGCCACCACCTGTTTTGGCTGTCACTCTTGAGGACACCCTCCTCCTGCCCTAATCACCTCAAGGCCACGTGTCCCAGCGGCTCCTGGTGCTGCCCTGCATGGCCCAGTGTGGCACTGCGTGCCCCTTCCTCTCGGGAACTGTGACAAAAGACTTTCCCATGGCAGTCACCTCCTGATCAGTTGGCCTCACCATACCCGAATCATAATAAAACCTACATGGTCAACAAGGCTTCAACCATGAAAGACACTGCTATACTATGACCTCTCTGTTCTACGATTGCGGTAACTTCTCTATGTTAGTGCTTTTTGTTATTCAATTTACCACCCTTTCCTAGGGTGGTAAATTACCTTTTTTTTTTTTAATGTTTATTTATTTTTGAGAGAGAGAGACAGAATGTGTGCAGAAGAGGGGCAGAGAGAGAGAGAGAGGGAGACACAGAATCTGAAGCACGCTTTAGGCTCTTAGCTGTCAGCACAGAGCCCAACACAGGGCTCAAACTCACAGACTTCAAGATCATGGCCTGAGCTGAAGTCTGGAGCTTAACCGACTGAGCCACCCAGGTGCCCCCCTGTTACTTTTCATTAATTCACCCTTGCTTCAGCTTTAACAAAAGTTAGAAGCACTTCGGGATCTTCTCAGAAAACTGTTCATGAGAAGTCCAAATTCCTTTTGCATTTTCTCAGCACCTGGTTGCACTCATCCTAAAAATGATTGAAACCTCTCCAGGGGAGCCAGCCTCACAGTGTAAGGCCTTTACCTCAAGGTCAGGAATGAAAAGATTCCTGCCCAGCTCTTCACAATCGTATGTAACCTTCCTGGAAGCCCTCCGCACTGAGGCCACCACGGCTTCTAGAGGAAACTGTTCCCTCACAGTGTCCCCCAGCATTAAGGTGAATTTCTCTTTTATAATTTTCAAGCATTGCTTCTCTGAAGTGAGGGGAGGAAGTGGCAGAGGGAAGGGAGGTTTTCACAGGGGTGTTCAATGGATAGAGTTAAGGAAACAGTATCGGGTCAGTTGGTAGTGGTGTTTGCTTAGGATTAGGTGCTATCAGGACTCTCCTGGCCATGGGCAGCAAAAGCCCCAAACTTGGACTATCTTTACACCGCAAAGGGGATTTTCCAGGAAGCTCTCAGGATATCCGGCCTATTTGCAGGAAGAGGTGCGCCGCCATCTTGCAGGAAGGGAGTAGCACCTCAGGTTTGTAGGACGCCATGCTTCCAGAACTCTCACTGCGCCCTCTGCTTCCTTCCCTTCTCGCACAACTGCTACTCCCGCAGGCAAGAAACACTCCTGCTGGCTCTCGTATCTCCTGCTTCTCAAGGCTCTTCCAGCGATGCCAAGAAACCACTCATGAGCCCACCTCCAGTTGGCTGCAGGGAGCGGGGCTCGTGTTGGAACTGTGGCAGCTCCCACGGAAGGCCGTGGTTGGAGCAGGAGACGGGACAACAACTAGAAGACAGCAGGTCCTATTCCCAGAAGGCAGTGGTCCCACAGACAAAAGAACCGTGCATCCCAGGGTCACCCCTGGGCCATCTTAAAACAGAAACGGCCACTGAAGGTCTGTAGGAGGCAGTCTGAATGCTCTCTCTGCCACACAGTTGCTGGGAGCCCCTGACCATTAAAGAATATGGCCTCTACCCACCTTTCTGGGCTTATTTCTTCCTTCCAACACCCTCCCAACAGCCATCTGAGGTGCTGAGGCCTGGCCTCACCATCCCCCCTCGATCTCCTCTGCTCTCACAGCACTGGTCCCATGCAGTAGTCACAGCACTCAGCCGGTATTGCCTGTCCATGTATTTTCTTCCCACCAGACTGTAAACTCAGCAACGGCAGAAAGAATGTTCAGCTCATCTTCGTGCCCCACGGCCTGGCTCACAGAAGGGACAGGAAGAGTTCAAGGACTTCATCACTGATTCCTCATAAAAAACGGTCACGTAGTTTCAAAGGTAGGGATCTGCCTATCTGCCTTGTGCAGTCTGGACTCTTCTGTGGCCCCACCCACATTCACTGAGAACTCCTTTGGGTCCGGCCCAAAGGCCAGAAGCACCTGGGGCAGGCAATGAGGCTCACTTACTGTCCCCTACAGCTTCTCCTACTTTCCAGGGTTATGAAAAAAATGATCAAGTTAGAGCTGTGTCCCCAGAGTCTCAACTAGAGAAAACAATTAGAAGGCAGGCGATTGCTGTAACTGGTATAAACAGTTGACTGTGAGGGAGTGAGTCAGAGCAGAGGGCACAACCAGGACAGTCATCAGAGGTGACAGCCATGGGGCCTCCACACTCTGGGCTCACGGGCTCTGAGCCCAGAGGGCCTGGCCCGTATTAGGTGCTTGGGAAACCATGACTCTGCCTTCACCAAGCCTCAGCTTTCTCGTCGGACAAATGGAGTCACTGTCTCTGCTTTCCGGGGTTCTGTGGGCACTCAACAAACATGGGCAAAATACCCAGCAGAGTATCTGATTGTGGGCACGTTCTTGGTGAATGTGTGTGATGGGGTTCAGGATGGGCCGCCACTTTGGCATATTGATTTTTTGGAATTAAAGTTACTTAAGAAGGACACCCTGACCCTCCTTTGTCCCCTGAAAGCAGAAAATGCTCCCCATGTGAAGGCTACCCTCCCTGCACCTGGAGGGTAGAAGGCATCCTTGTCCCCAAAATAGGGCATTCAGGGCCACCAAGGCTGTGCAAACAAACCTCGTTACTTCTTCAATTATTTGCTACCCCCAGCCTCCCAGAGCTCTGCCCGCAGGGTCCCCTAAAAGCAAGACAGTGAGAGCCCTTTCCTTAGGAGAAAACATCTGCGTGCACTAGTTCCTTGGGTACAGCGACTCTGGTAAAGATTTGTCAGGAGTACTTTTGCCCTCTGTTGATTCTCTTCTTCCCACAGATGGTCACTGCTTTCTTTTGTCTGTCTTTTGTGTTGTTTGTCACAGGGAAGAAACCCCCACGGTGGAACACAGACATGGGCCCCATCGGCCGGCTGTTCCAGCGGCCTGGCACCGATAAGTTCACGGTTCTCGCCAGACCAGCGTCTCTTTAGACCGACTTTGCTGTGGGTCCCCTATGTAAAAAGTGAATGAGGTCTTCCTCTGTCTTGTCCTGTGTCCTGAGAGCCTGGCTTTGTGACCAGTGAGAGTATTCCTGCTGGCATCCACCATCTAGAAGGTACGTGTACCACTGTGCATCTGGTGGCCAGTCCAAGAGACTGGGGATCCGAGACACGAGGTCACAGGCAGTGGTCTCTTTGTCCTTCCATGCCGGCTCTCAGGGGAGTTTGTTATTAGGGGTCCCAGCCCATAGGGGGCCTTTGTCACCCCAACTTTCATTATTTTGAAATAATGTTAGAAAAGCCCCATAAGCCCCATTCCTGGGGCACCTGCCCCATGTCACAGATTAGCGGGTCTGTGACTGCAGGCGTCCCATGTTCCCATGACAGACCAGAGACACCGTTTTCACTACACTGTTCGCCTGTGACAACAAAGGTCTGTGCTTTCATAGGGTAACTCCGGGAGACTTTGGATTGTGGGGGCTCTATCTTCTGTACTCACTTTGGAGATGCCACTTGCATCCATGACTAAGACTTACTGATTTATTCTAAGCCTCGGAAGTTACCTCCAGGTCTTTCCATTAAAAAGGCTTATTGGATTGAGCCACATTTGGAATAAATATACTAATGGAGACCCCACTCGTCAATGGCCAGATGATGGATGTTTTGAATGGGACAATTTTCTATATTTAAAAACAAACGTGGGACACCTGGGTGGCTTAGTCAGTTAAGCATCCGACTTTGACTCAGGTCATGATCTCACAGTTCATGGGTTTCAGCCCCATGTCGGGCTCTGTGCTGACAGCTCAGAGCCTGGAGCCTGCTTCAGATTCTGTGTCTTTCTCTCTCTGTTCCTCCCCCACTCATGCTCTCTGTCTCTCTCTGTGGAAAATAAGCATTAAAAAAATTTAAAAATTTTAAAATGAAAAAATAAAAACAAATGTAATGAGCTCTCCTCCTACAGAGCTATCTTTCTGGTATCTCTGGGAAGATCGGATTGAGAACAGGACACCAGGGAATACAATGCCTAACATTAGGGGCTCCCTTAACAAGACGAAGGAACAGAAATTAGACTAGGAACAAAGATTAAAATCCACATCTAACACAAATCCCCTGTCCCCAACTTCTGGTGCACCGATTTACTCCCCATCTCCCTGTCCCCTACCCTCCAGAAGATCATTTGGATCTCCAGGCACTGGGTCAAAATCCCCCTTCGCAGAAGCCAGCCCCAGCTCCCCAGGAAGTTCCCTTAGCTTCCCAAACTCTTCCACCTTCCCTAGAAAAATCCCTTAAACACCCAGCTACCTGTTTTAACTTCTCTTTCCCTACAAGGTTTACTGAGGGCGCTCTGGCCTGACTTCCCGGCCCATGGTATACAAGTTATCTGTGGAAATGCTGAACGTCAAGAAGGGAATATATATAGCAGAAGCACCTGGGGCAGGTAATGAGGCTCGCTTACTGTCCCTTACAGCTCCTCCTACTTTCCAGGGCTCTGTACGCAGACCCTACCAGCCTCAGGCCTTCCTATCAATGTCCTTTATGGATGCATCCTGGTACACCCACCACAAAGAATTCACATCCCCTGGACAGCAGCAAACCTTTGAAATTATAAAGCCTTTTACCTCCACTTTCAGCAGATCCTACCAAATTTAGAGAGGAATTAGGAAGATTAGTGGCCATTCACAACCCTACTCCCGGAGACCTTGATTGCCTGCTTAAGAGTGTTCTTTCCTCCCGTGATTATACCGGGGTTATTAGGCAGGCCAGACAGCCCCCTGGAAAAACCCCCTCTCGGAGGAAACAGATGGCCAGGAATTCTCCAAGGCCCTTCTGCAAATGACCAGGATGTGGCTCAGCTGGAGGCTGATATTCAAGGCTTGATAGGAACAATATTAGAGGCTTTTCTCCCTCAAGTGAATTGGTCTAAGGTTGAATTGTGAGCTCAGAGGGAAAGAGAACATCCAGAGGCCTTGGCTGAATGCTTTATACGAACTCTTCAAACGTGTAACTGCACTGAACCCAGAAACTCCAGAATGTAAAAACCTTTTAATTTCCACTTTAGTAGGAAACTTTCTCCCTGATATAAAGAGGCAAGTTCAAAATAATGTAGTTGGATGGGCCAGCCAGCCTATAAATGTCACAATAGAAGCAGCTACTAAATTCTTTGAAAATAGCTGGCAGGAAAAAAAAAAAGTTAAAATCAACTATTCCTTCTCTGCAGTTTGAATCTTTAGAGCGACAGAATCTAACTTTCAAAGCTACTCAAAGGCCACTGTGACCCTCCCTATCTGCCCCTAGACATTCGCAGATAGTATAACAAATACTATTGGAACAATAACTGTCCTACCCTTAAGAGAAAAGTCAAAGAAACAATCCTCTGGGACCTCGGTGTCCCCAGAAGGTCAGTTTTTCTCCTGTGGGACAATTCACCATCAACTCATAGGTCAGCCAATCCTCAGTCACACCCAAGCCCACTGTTAAATTGAAAATAGAGGACCTGGAATTGGATTTTTGTTTTTTAATTTGAGAGAGAGAGGGAGAACTTGCGCACGAGAGAGAGGGAGAGAGAGAGAATGTGTATGTAAGCTGGGGAGACGGGTGGAGGAAGAGGGAGAGAGAATCCCAAGCAAGCTCCACACTCAGCACAGAGCCCAACGCAAGGCTCGATCTCACGAACATGGGATCGTGACCTGAGCCCAAATCAAAAGAGTCAGATGCTTAACTCGGGGACCCAGGCGTCTTATGGGACTGGATGTTTAAACTGACCTTGGTGTGATTTGCCCTACCAGCCCCTCCGAGGATTCATCTCTGCCTATCACCTGATTCTATTCAAGCTACCAGAGACTCCGGGCACCCATTCCATGGCCCCTGTCTCAACCACCTCAACCAGCATGCCTTGCTGGGGTCCAACTGCGCATTGGCAAACCTTTCTGGTACAGAGTTGTTACAGAAGTTCAACGCCACCGTAAAGCATAACGAGACAGGTGCTCATTTCTCTGCCCTCAGACCACATGGTAACTCATCTTGATTTAGATTCCTCTGGAGAGGAGGGGTCTTGAAAAGACGCCCTGTTTGTCTCTGGGCCACACATGGAGGTGAGTCTGGCTTGTCACTGAGTGCCGAGCCAGGTGCGTTTCTTGGAAAGTAAGCCGTTTTCCATCCAGGAGCACCCTATCCCCAGATACACAGAGAGAGGAGTTGAGCCTGTAGGAGATTCGTTGGGAGGAGATTGTACTGGTCTTTACTGTCTCACCCTGTAACACTCCAATTTTGCCAGTAAAGAAAGAAGGTAAATTTGACTCGGACAGGAACCAAATCTATCGACCTCTGGAACACCAAAGAGCCATAAAGTCCTGCACCCCCTCCTTACCCTGTGTCCCTGATCCGGCCACTGCTCTTACCTCAATTCCCAGAAAAGCCATCTGGTTCACAGTGACTGACCTCTGCTTGGCTTTCTCTTTAATCCCACTGTGCCCTGACTCAAGATTTCTTTAGGGAAGCAGTTATCGTGAACTCGCATACCTCAAAGATATTATGGGTCTCCCTCAATATTTTCCCAAGTCCTTAAAGCCGACTGGGATTCTGTAGCCTTCACACAAGGCCCCCCTCTTGTTCAGTTTGTTGATGATCTGTTATGCTGTAAAGACACGAGACCAACCGCTCTTACAGACCCCCTCATCGTTCTAAAGGCACCAGCTGAACGAGGCCATCAGGCCTCCCCATCTAAACTTCAGTGGGTCCAAGCAACTGTTACCTACTTAGGACATGAGATGTCCTCAGGGTGTTCAAAAGCTCACCCTAAAATGCCTTGAGTCAATGTTGTCTCTCTCCCCAAAACCAAAACAGTTACATAAATTTCTAGGGGCAACCAGCTACTGCTACCAGTAGATTCTTAGTTTTGCAGCCCTTGCTAAATCTCTGTATGTCCTCCTCCCAGAGAACACCCCAGAACCAGTTTGCTGACCAGCCTTTGAAGCCATTAACCTCCTCTGAAGCCTTAAAATAGACATCGTCCACACCCCCAGCTCTCCACTTACCTAATTCTGACGAACCTTTTTATCTGTACTGCCATGAAAATAACAGGGCCCCAAGACAGCCTCTGCCTCTCAGACTCATCCTGTGGCCTACTGCTCATGTCTGCCAGGCCCTGTGGCATCAGGCATGGCTCCCCCGCTTGCCCACTATAGCCACCATTTCCTCCTTGATTGACAAAGCCTTTCATTAGGCTTGCCCATTCGCCCACGTTCCCCGTGAGGGGTCTGCCCTCTGACAAGTTCGTAAGACACAGCATCTCTCCACACAGCAACAGACCACCTATGACCAAGTCCTTGTGACTGATGCTCTCAATCCAGCGACCATGCTCACTGCGCCCCCTGCACCCCCTACCATGATGGTTGCCTTGCAACTATAGAAATGGTCTCAAAGCCACCAGGGGACCTCCTAGACCCGCCGGCCCCCCCTCCCCAGAGGCAGCCCAGATTTACCTCTAGTTTGTCATGGCTTCCAGAAATGAAATTTCCAGGGAAATGTAAAAAACGGCTATGCCATAGTGTCCCCACGTGAAACACTGGCACCATACTCCTTCCTTACCTGCTATAAAATCAGCCCAAGCAGTTGAACTGCTAGCTCTCACCACAGCTTGTACGTCGGTGGAAGGGAAAACTGCCAGTTTTCACACGGACTCCAGATAGGCTTTGGGGGTCTGCCGTGCTGTTGGCGCAATTTGGAAATCCCTTGGATTCTTAACCTCTGCAGTCCTCTTGCTGCTAATGTGCGTATGATTGCTGCCTCGTTACAAGCTATTCCCCTCCTTCTAAAATCCCCATTGTTCACTGTTCAACCCACACTAAGGAAATGGATGTCGTATCTTTAGAAAGGAATAGGGCCGACGGAGCTGCTAAGTGTGCAGCCCAAGAAAAGTCCCTTCCTATCTCCGCCCAGCTTTTAAGCCCGCCTTTCTCCTCGACTGATGTCTCCTCCCCACCCCAATCTGAAAAAGACGAATGGATCCTAAAAGATGCCAAAGCAAACAAGTTACCAGATGGATTCCCCATTGGGCCAAATGGACTTTTGTAGCCCCTTTCTTTTGAACTTGTTGGCTTGTATTTCTCTCCCATCGAATGGGACCCATGCGCAGGTGGGGTGTAGGTAAGGAACTAAAAGACAATTGATTCCGCCCCAGCATCCACAAAATTGCTGCCCAGATTATTTCCCGGTGCCCACTTGTCAGCCTCACCAAATTTCTAGAAGAAATTGACATTCCCTGGGAAGTCCTCCCAGGGCCGCAACGCCCTTGGGAGTGTTCCAAATGCATTTTATAGATTTGCCCCCAGGCATGGGCTATTCTCACTGTTTGGTTTTTGTACGTTTGGTGGACAGACTGAATGCTAGCTGACTTGATATGCTGTTGCCGCAGTAGTGTAAGAAAACTAATAACAGATTAATCCGTGTTTTGTCATTCCTTTATGGATCGAGTCAGACCAAGGAATTCCTTTTACAGCAGAGATAAACCATCTGCTTGGAGAGACTTGGAGATACTCGTTACAGTTTTGGACTCCTCGATCATCAGGGCAAGTGGAACATAAAAATTGAGACATAAAAAGGACTCTAGAAAAGACCAGTCAAGAAACTGGACTTAAGTGGCCAGATGCTGCCCCTGGCCCTTGTAAAGATCCAGAATACTCCAAATAGGAGAGATGGATTGATCGCTTCTGAAAGAGTGCTTGGACATCCAATGCCTCCTGACATTTAAAAACCTCCGTTCCTGGGGCGCCTGGGTGGCTCAGTCGGTTAAGCATCTGACTTCAGTTCAGGTCACGATCTTATGGTTTGTGGGTTTAAGCCCAGAGCCTCAGGCTCCATGCTGACAGCTCAGAGCCTGGAGCCTGCTTCAGATTCTGTGTCTCCCTCTCTCTGCCTGCCCGCACTCACATGCTGTCTCTCTGAAAAATACACATTTTTTTTAAAAATTATAAATACGTAAATAGATAAACACAAACTTCCATTCCTGGAGCACCTGGGTGGCTCAGTCGGTTAAGCATCTGACTTCAATCAGCTCAGGTCACGATCTCATGGTTCGTGAACTCGAGCCTCACGTCAGGTGCGCTTGTGCCCTGCTTTGTGTGCGCCCCGTTTCCCTCCCTCTCTCTCTCTCTCTCTCTGCCCCTCACTCACTTGTACCCTATCTCTCTCTCAAAACAAAACAAAAACAAAAACACTTCCATTCCTGGATTCAGTGGACACTGTGGGAATTAAGGGAACCATGTGTGCTATGACGAGCTATATATAAGAACTAACTAGCATCCTTGAGGTGCATCACCAGCAGGTAAAGAGGCATGGCCTCCACTGACAGACAAGCCTCACCATCGCTCTTGACCAGAAGACCAAGAGATCACAAGATCTGTAGAAGGAAACATGCACTGTCACCTCACCGGGAAGGACCTTCCATAGTACTGCTGACCACCTACACGGCAATAAAAAAAAAAAATAAAAAAAAAAAAGTCCTTCTGGATTCATGCAAGCTATGCCAGAAAAGACCCAGCTCATCACTTCTGAGATAATTGGAAGATAGCCCCTACAGGTGACCTTTAAGGAAGCATTTCTAGAGCCAATCCCCAGGCTCCTGAAACAGACGGTGATAGAAAGTGGAAGAAGGTCAGCAAAGTATCCTCCACACAGAGAAGGCACTTTGAGACTGAAAACTGAAGCAAGACACTGTGCGTACCGTTTACGCAGAGTTTCGTTCCAGGTTCTTACTGACGTGGAGATCGGGCAGACAGGAGGATCCAAGAGGTACGTGGCCGTTCTCCATCCCTCGTCTCTGCCCAGACCAACCTGAATCCCCAGCTTTTCTGGAGTGCAGGGCATGGTGGTGAGGTCACAGGGCAGTTTTCTAAAGTGGCACCGTCTATGCACCAGAGGATCTCCACTAGTTACCCAAAGTGGGACTTTCGGCACACGAGCCATCTCCAGTAATACATGCCCTCTGCGCACCACTTTAGGGCAGACCAGAACAAGCCCTCCCACGTTCCAGGCAGGGTGTACATTAACCTCCATGGGGCCTGGAACATGTGGCCCTGAGGGCGGTCGTCATGGGGCATGAACAAGATGGAAGGCCCAAGATGGAGTCAATGTTGTCAGCACTCCTACACTCCACCCCTGCCATCTTTACAGCACGTACAATCTCCTGTCCTTCTTCTGTGATGACCCTAGAGCCAGATATCAGGATGTGACTTGCTCCCCTGTGCCACGACAGCAACATTAATATACCTTTAAGCCCAAAGGAAAAAAAGAATGGTTCCCCAGCGACCCAGTAAAGAGGTCCTTTCCACAGGGGGATGGCGAACTTCAGTGTAAGTGGTGGCCCATGACAGGAGGAGGTTTCCTGACGTGATAGGAAAGGAACATCAGAAATGTGAGGGTAGGGGCCATAAGAGAAATGTTTTACAACAATAGCTTTGACAAATCTTCATTTCAGAGCAGCACAGCAGTTTGGTCCCCGTGAGTCAACACCACCATTGGCTTAGGGATTTTCCCTGGGGGATGATACCATAGATGTCGCTCCTTAATATAATGAGAGGGTGTGTCTATATTGTCATCTTGGTTGGTACCCATACTAACAACCCTGCCTCATCATGAAGAGTTGGAGGTTGAGAAGTTATTTGCAGGTGTTGGGCCCCGACCAATGTCCAGGGGTTAAGAATAATACGAGATGTGGGGCGCCTGGGTGGCTCAGTCGGTTGAGTGTCCGACTTCGGCTCAGGTCATGATCTCACAGTTTGTGAGTTCGAGCCCCGCGTCGGGCTCTGTACTGACAGCTCAGAGCCTGGAGCCTGTTTCGAATTCTGTGTCTCCCTCTCTCTGCACCTCCCCTGCTCATGCTCTGTCTGTCTGTCTCTCTCTCTCAAAAATAAACATTAAAAAAATTTTTGATAAAAAAAATTTTTAAAAAGAATAATACCAGCTGTGAGCCATTGGCCCCAAGGCATTAGGACACCAGGCTCCCTAGAGAGGCACTCCAAGCTAACTTCCAATGAACGGAAGCCTTACCAGGTGGGAGGGCTTGTAGCAATTGCAAACGGAGTCCCTCCTCCAACCAGACAGGCCTCAACCTCCCGAGAGTCCTGCACCTGAGCGCCCAGGCGTGGGGCTGCTGTTGGTTACCCACCGTACGCTGATACCTGTCCTGCTGTGGGTGAGGTGTCACGGCGTGGAATTGCCGTTAGTCATAGAGACCATCCTCTGAGGAGGCCGTTTGGTGACAGAGTCTTGAAAATGTTTGTGATCAGTCCATTCATCCTTTCAGTTAGTCCTGCAGCAATGGAGTGTCCGGCAGATGCAAAGTCCATAATATGTCCCGGGCCTCTGCCCGTTCTTGACCCTCACAGCCGGTACAGTGAGTCCCTTGATTCCTATGTATCTGAGTCAAGTCCCACACATGCCCTCTGGTTTATTAATCCCTTTATAGTTGCAGCCTGGCTGGCTCTCTTACAGGCAAAGCTTGGTACAAGCCCTGCGCATATCTGTGCCCTTCCGATACTGGCAGAGGGCCTGTGCCATCTATTTGCAATGTGGTCTGACCGACGTGCCCCGGCTGTCACCGGCGGTGGCATCAGGGACAGTCCTTGTCAGCAGCTTGTGGATCTGCCTCATGACCACCTGGTGGTGTGGGTGGGTACTGAGTGGACCCTTGCCATACTTGGACGGCTGCATCGGGTTCAGCGCATCCTTCCCAAATCTCTTTCTCTGAACCAAAGCACATCAGAGTGCAGTGGGATGGCAGAGGGACTTCATTTGGGGTGGGCTTTCCCCGGCAGCCGCCATCAGTGTGCCATGTGGGTGCTGGAGGCCAGCCTCCCCCTTCCTTTCCTTGGGGAATAATGTCTGTTAGGGGGAAGGGTGCCATTTCTGCGAGGGGCTTCCCTGGGCACAGGCACTCTTAGGTTTGCTGAACATGTCTTTCATCCATCCTCCCATCTGCAGAGAGGTTTCTGCCATCATCACAAGCAGGTCAGGCAGCAGGACTGCTAGCTGTTGCTGTACGAGATACACAGCTCATAGTTGTTTCTTGATGGGACTATACCTGACTGGTGTTCTCTTCCGTAACTGAGATGGGCCACAGCTAAGGAGGTTCGTTTCCCATTTTGTCCCTGCCACGAGCCCCAGACAGCCCTTCTGGATATGAACTCACAGCTCATTCACAACTCGAACGTGGCATCAGTACCCCCAGGGCCTTTATCATTTTTGCCTTTAAGAAAGCCTTTTGTTGGTTAGCACATCAATCCCATCAACTTCCCTTCCTAACCAAGGTATATAAAGGTCTTAACGGCTGCTCTCCATGGGAAATAAAAGGTCTCCAGTAATCCAATAAGCCAACAAAAGCCTGTAATACCCTTACCGTGGTAGGGATTGGGAAGACTCAGATCTTATGGATAACTGCCTCCCGCATCACCTGTGTCTTACTCAACCAAAGGACACCCAGGCACTGTATTGACTGACCCTGACCTTGGATCTTGACAGCATTTACCTCCCATCCTTGTGACTCCTGGAGTGACATGGCTGCTTGAGACAGGGAGGATACATCATCACAGGTTAACATGACATCTACCTCATAAGAAAGCACCATTTCCTCTGGCAATGTCCATTTTTTCAAATCTCTGGCCACCATCCCATGACAAATTATGGGGCTATGGAGCTACTGTTGGGGCAATGACTGGAATGCCCATTGTTTGCCATTCCACGTGTTGGTAAATTGGTCTTGGGATTCAAGTCCTAATGGAATGCCAAAAAAGGCGTTAGGTCCAGTACGTAATGTCTTAGTAGACGCCATGATTTTCTCTGAATATAAGGCTGTATTAAGCACCGCAGCGTGGATGGGCAGAGCTCCCTATAATCTATTGTCATTTGTCAGGTCCCCTTAGATTTAACCGGTTTACTAAACCCTGGCTGCAGGGACTGATGAATATGACCGCTCATTATGTCAACATCTAGATAGTGTGAAAGAACCTGAACTGGTTTCATTCCTGCCAGTGAACACCTGGTGGAGTAAGTAATGGGAAATGGGTGAACGATGAGGTGTGGTATCCATGACGAGAAAAAGATCCCGCCGCCTCTTCTTCGGGTGGGTGATTTAGGTCTGGGAAAACCTCTATAGGAGCTCAAGGACTGTCCCTCTCCCAGATAAAGACATGCCACTGGACCTTTCCTGGGTCACATACCAGGACGATGTTGCAGTCAAACCCCATGGTTTGAGTCCATAGATGGCATCTTCCAACAGGTCAAGGAGATTGAAAATGACTCTTAGCTCTACCTCCCATGGCACAGATGTTTGCCAAGTCACCAAATGTTTTAGGTAGTTCTCAGGCTACCCTTGTATGACTTGGGGTATCTTAGCTCCTCCTGGATTGGATTACCTGATCATATGGTAAGCTGACTATATGGAAGGCTATATGGGAGTGGACCAAAAGTCTAACTTGGCCAGGTGACAAAACCAAGAGTAAAGTTGCCAAAGCCAGAGTACAGGCTTCCCGTGTCAGATGTTCTGGTCTTAAAAACTGAGAAAACGCAGATGTGTGGATGCTGACATTACTAGTAGGATAGGTCACAGAAAGCCCCAGATCTGAGATATTACAGATTCCACTCTGACCTTACCTTTGAATCACATTGGTCTTTTTATCTTATATATGTAAAGGTATGTATGTAAAGGTACAGGTACGTAAAGGGTTCCCA
Organism: Panthera tigris; assembly: GCF_018350195.1. NCBI lineage: Eukaryota > Metazoa > Chordata > Mammalia > Carnivora > Felidae > Panthera > Panthera tigris. The sequence goes on along the minus strand of NC_056662.1, from coordinate 54,951,087 downwards.
GCTAAATGGTTAGCATGATATGGACTCGAATGTCTGGCTCTTTCTGCCACTACATACTCTTCCTTAAATGTTGGCCAGATTTCGGGACGCCTGGGTGGCTCAGTCGGTTGAGCGTCCAACTTCGGCTCAGGTCATGATCTCATGGTTCGTGAGTTTGAGCCCCGTGTCAGGGTCTGTACTGACAGCTCAGAGCCTGGAGCCTGCTTCAGATTCAGTGCCTTCCTCTCTCTGTCCCTCCCCCACTCACGCTCTGTGTCTCTCTCTCTCTCGCTCTCTCAAAAATAAATATTAAAAAAAATTTTTTTAAGTCTTGGTCAAATTGCAGACTTGGGCCCCCTTGTTCATGAAGTCAGGCCACATAAACATCCCAGAGTAGAAAATCTGCTTGGGTATCACCACTGCAAGGTCTTTGTAGCATTGAAGATCTCATTCCCAAGCTGTGGGAATTATGAATTGGAAAAGGTGATCTTAAACCTTTCCATGGTAATAGAACAAGAGTTCAACACCATCACGTGAACTTGGGAGCTACCCAGTCAGAAGTTAACAGCTTTGGCCTCTGCTGTCCTCCACGTTCATCCAGCCCTCACTGTCCAGCGAGGAGTAGCATATGCAATCATCGGTGAAAAATGCTGCTGTGATGTAAATCAAACAGGACAAGTAGCGTCTAATGTACATCTATTGAAAGAGAAGATGAACTCTGTGCATCAGCTAAATGAAGCACAGCCATTTTTTTGCACTGATCAAGTCCCAGGACTGGGAGGTGGTTTAATGAGCTGTGCACAAAATTACTTCCATTGTTCTTATCTGTCCATCCTGATTCTAATCTACACTCTTTTCTTCCTTCACAGACCTCTTACCACTCAGCTACTAACCTGATTCTGCTCTCTACAACCACCAGCTCAGCTTTAATGTGTGCACTTCCCGGGAAGTTTCAGAGGAGGGAACTGACGGGGTTCAGGGCTGGCCACCCCAAAATATGCCACTTTGGTATGTTGATCATTTTGCGTCAAAGTTACTTAAGAAACAGGGGTGCCTGGTGGCTCAGTTGGTTAAGCATCCAACCCTTTGATTTCAGGTCAGGTCATGATCGCACCGTTCATGGGATTGAGCCTCTGCCTGGGATTCTCTCCCTCTCTCTCTGCCCCTCCCCACTTGTGCATTCGCTCTCTCTCTCTCTCAAAATAAGTAAATAAAGTTTAAAAATATATACAGTTACTTAAGAAACAGTGCAAAACGGACACTCTGACCCTCCTTTGTCCCCTGAAAGCAGGAAATAACTCCTCATGTGAAGGCTACCCTCCCTGCACCTGGAGGGTGGAAGGCATCCTTATCCCCAAAATAGGGCATTCAGGGCCACCAAGGCTTTATAAACAAACCTCGTAACTTCTTCGTTTATTTGCTACCCCAAGCCCAAACCCCTTCTCAATTCTTCACAAATAAGTGTTTCTCTGTTTAAAAGATACCAAAGGCTGTTGGCTTTGGTCACTTCAGGGAATCTCATATTTCTGCGAGCTTTTATATGGACAAAATTAAAGCTTGTTTTTCTCCCATTAATCTGTTTTGTGTCAATGTAATTGTCGGGCCAGCCAAAAAAGCCTAGAAGGGAAGAAAAGTCAGTTGTGGGTTTTTCTGTTTGTTTTTCCCTACAGATGTTACCAGGGTTGACCCAAAAAGTCAAAACTGCTTTTGGGGGGAAAAGTGAGCCCTGACCGGCAGCGAGCATTTAGAGAAGCCTGTGACGTGGATATTCATTCTTTCTGGGCCTCTTCCTGAGAACAGAATCGATAGGAAAACAATCCTGACTTGATGTGTCACTGGGTCTCTGAGGACCATGCTATGATTATTTCTTCATATGTGAGTTGGTTTGCCTTTACTTGGCTTGAAGTTCTTGTTGATGTTCTCTCTTCTTGTTTCTCTTTGCCTTGACCTATCTCACAAACTATGAAAGGCCTGTCAGCTGTGGCCAGACACACAGGTGTTGGAGGCTTTCTCTACCGACATCTTTGCAAACAAATATTGTCCCCGCTAGAGGCCATCATGTACACTGTCAGCGCTCAATTTCTTTCCAAACGATGTGAATTTAAACCACATAAAAATTCTACTAATCCGTGTTAGAGTAATCGGATTAGGTGAAAGCAAAGGACTCTGGCCCTGGAAAAACGTCATGAATCGGCAATACCATACAAAAATGTTGAGAGGTTCACAGTAGCCGAAGGTTCACCCGGGCACTGGGGCTTCTACCCACCACCAAGCTAAAAATTCCCATTGAGTTCATTACTGAGATGGACGAATTCAAAATCGTAAGGTCAACTTACTTAATTTCTGATTTTCTTGCTCCTACCTTTAAAATACTTGTTTAAAAATGCACAGTGGATTAACTTTGGCCTTTGTCTATCGGCTTCCTACCAGCCCCAGAAACCATCACGTGTATGTGATAGGTGTTTCTGACTGTCCAAACGGTATCGCCATCTGAGGTCTCTCCCTGGTCCCAAACTTCCCAGATTCCCTCCTCCACTTGCCTCCCACCCAGCCTGCCTCTGAACCTGGGATCTGAATGAACGAATGGCGGTATGTCAGACAAAGGGGCAGCTCACCATCCAGCAGTTTACCCTTGTCTCCACACGCCGCTCCTTCCCTAGAACTGCCTGGCTGATGGGTAGAGACCCTTTTGGATCTCAGATGGCTTGAAGGGAGAATTTGAAGACCAAAAGTAAGCCACCCAAAACTCCAGAGCAGATCTTTACAAACTTAGCTCCTTCCACACAACGGAGCCCACTCATGGGTAACACTAAAACGGGAGCTGAGAGGCCATACTGCGTGCGAAGCATGACCCAGGGCTTGTGAGGTTTGAGGGGGTGACAGACACTAGTGGCTCGAGACTAAATTGATGGGTGTTTTTAATTTCTTTTTTTTTTTTTTAAGTTTTATTTATTTATTTCGAGAGAAAGAGCATGAGTGGGAGAGGGGCAGAGAGAGAATCCCAGGCAGGCTCCTCACTGTTAATGCAGAGCCTGATACAGGGCTTGAACTCACGGACCATGAGATCATGACCTGAGCCAAAATCAGATGCTTAGCCAACCAGGCGCCCTGGTGTTTTTAATTTCTCACACACCTAATACACATTCAGTGGAGTATCACTCAGGCCTAAAAAAGAATGAGGTCTTACCATTTGCAACAACATGGATGGACCTAGAGTGTATCGTGCTAAGCAAAATAGGTCAGACCGAGAAAGACAGATGCCACACAATTTCGCTTATCTGAGGAATCTAAAAAACAAAACAAAATAATAAGCAAAAAGCAGAAACAGGCCCACGAATACAGAGAACAAACTGGTGGTTGCCAGAGGGGAGCAGGCTGGGGATGGGCAGAGTGGGGGAAGGACAGTGGGAGGTACAGGCTTCCAGTCACGGGATGAAAAGGCCACAGAAATGAAAGGGACAGTTTAGGGAATATAGTCAATGGCACGATAATGGCATGTATGATGACAGACGTTAGCTACACTTGCGATGAGCACAGCACGACAGATAGACTTGTGGCGTCACTGTGTTGTACACAGAGTGATAGGGCATTTGCATGTCAACTGTACTTTGATTAAAAAAATATTTTTTTAACATACCTAGTATATGGCTGTCAGTACTCATTATAGCGCTCAACTCTTTTCGAGTACTGTCAAAACAATTTGCTTAACCTCTGAGCTCAATTTGCAGGGTAAGAAAAACTTGCTTGTGGCTCCGTAAATCTACCCATTTCCTTTAAGTCAGAAAAACTAAAATAAGAGAATTTACACATTGAATCATTGAGGTCATAGTCTATACTTTTGATCTAATCAGCAAAATAAATCCCTAGCCTTAATATTAAGGGGGAGTGTGCACCTGCAGAAAGAACGCAGACTGCCCACCCCCTGATTTTAGCCTGGTGAGACTAAACCTTCAGAGGGGAATTTCTAATCTGCAGAACTGTAAAGACAGTAAATTTGTGCTGTGTTTGGCCATTAAACTTGTGGTAATTTGTTACAGCTGGCGTACAAAACTAATACAGGTGTGTATGGAGTATATGTTATTGTTACTTTTATACCAGAGTCTTGGAAAGAATGAGGTCAAGCTGGCGCCAGACCTCGAGGTAGCCGGCAGAGGTCCCAGAGAGCTGTTCCAAATACATCACGGGGTCACAGGAGGCAAGTCCTTCTGGGAAAGATCCGTACATTGAAATTCCCAAATGAAACCCAGGGAGACAGCCTTCTCTTGGGCTGCTTCTGTAGCAGGTGGCCTGAGGGAAGAGCTTGTGTGGGGTAAATTCACACCTTCCAAATGGCTCCACCAATAAAGACTTGTTTCCAGAAGGAAAGATTTGATTTGGTGATGTGTGAATTTTAACCAAAACAAACTAACAAAAAATGAAAGTCTGGCCAAAGTCGTAGGCATATGGCGCATGGATGGATTGTCTCGGTGCAGCTGCCTGGATCTCTGCACTGGGAGGATTCTGAGTCCAAGTTCAGCTGGACAGGAAAGAGTCCCACTGCACGAGCGTCATGGTAGCACTTCCTTCCCTAGTCTAGTTCGGTCTTCCTATTGTTCATGGGCTGATCCCATCTCGAGAGGAGTGGGAACCCCCTCAGCCAAAGCTCCCCAGATGCTCTTTCTTTATCCAGCAAATGCTTAGTGATCACTACTACCTGTAGCCCCGTGGACGTCCTGAGGATGTTCCCGAGCAGAAAGCAAAATTCTGCCCCTCGCGGGGCTCACACTCCAGCTGGGAAACCAACGATAAATCAGGTGCGTGGTGTTGCGTGTGGTAGAAAGTGCCAGGAAGCAGGAAGCAGGGAAGGAGGGGGTAGGGGTGAGGGTGGAGAGGCTGTGACTTGAACAGGGCTGTCAGGGGGGAGTCGTTGAAGCGGAGACGTGAAGGCAGCCAGGCAGTGAGCAACAGGTACCTCTGGGACCAGAGGGCTCCGGGCAAGGGCTGGGCTTATGCAAAGGCCCTGAGGTGAGATCAGGAACAGGCAGATATGGCTGGAGCAGAGGGTGGGAGGGCGGGTAGAAATAGTAGAAGGTGAGGTCAGAGTCATGGTAGGGGCAGAGCATGGTGCCTTGAAGTTATTTAAGGCAGTGGTTTCTTTTGAAGGTTCGGGGGAGTCATGAGCGTTCTATGCAGAGGCTGCTACACCCAGGAGTGACTGCAGGAAATGGGGAGGGAGGGCAGGGAGGCCGAGTGGGGGGCTTCTGTGCCAAGTTGGGTGATATGATGCTAGCTTGGACCTGGTGCTAGCAATGGAGGTGGAGAAAAGGTGCAGCCTCTGGAGTTTGAAAGCCAAGTCCCAATTCAAGTCGTTCTGGATTTATTGAAAGTTGATGTTACTCTGTCCTGTTACTTTATCAGCGACACTCTTGCCACTAACCTGCCAGACCAATTCATAGTATAGCCCACATTATGACCAGTTGAACTGCAGTAGCCCAATCCTTGTGTGGAGGGGAAAATTTGAAAATTAATAATGAGGAGCTGAGAGAAGTGAATAGGAACAGACAGCCCGTTTTCACTGATGTCAGACTTAAGCACCAGAATCATCTGAAGGCTTGTTAGGACGCATCCAGGTTCCCACCTCCCTGAATTTCTGATTCAGTAGGTCTGAAAAGGCTGGAGAATTTGCATTTCTGAGGCAGATGATACCAGTGTCCTGGGACCGCACTTTGAGAACCACTAGTTCTCAAAGCTAGGAACAGAACCCTTGAATGTCTCAAGTGGAGGAGACGTAAGAATCATTTACAAATTCTTTTTTTTTTAAAGGTTTTTTTGTTTTTTGGTTTTTTTTTTAAGAGAGAGAGAGTGCACAAGCGGGGGAAAGGGGCCAGAGAGAGAGGGAGACACAGAATGAAGTAGGCTCCAGGCTCTGAGCTGTCAGCACAGAGCCCAACACGAGGCTTGAACTTACAAAGTGCAAGATCATGACCTGAGCCAAAGCAGGAGGCTTTACTGACTGAGCCACCCAGGTGCCCCAAGAACCATTAACTAATTCTTAAGTTGCAGACCAAACACTTCCCCAGGGAGGCAACATAAACATGTTGAACAGTGTGAGACCACAGGCACCAGAAGGTCTGGGGGCCAGATTTGGGACTCCCTGGCACTCAGCCTCTGACACCCTCCCCTCCCCTTCCTCCTGTGATGGATCAGGAAGCCGAGGCCCATGGAGGCTGTGGTTACCCTGTTAGGAAAATATTCAGCTTTTTTTTAAAAAAAAATGTTTATTTTGAGAAAGATAGATAGAGAATCTCAAGCAGACTCCACACTCAGCACAGACCCTGACCGGGGGCTCGATCTCTTGAACGGTGAGATCATGACCTGAGGAGAAATCGAGAACCAGACGCTTAACCTACTGAACCACCATTCAGTTTTTATTCCAATCTGCTAACCAAACACTAATGAGCTCTCTCTTGAATCGTGTTGAGATGGTGATTCCGTTGAAGTGAAAACAGGCAAATGAAATGGTAACTACTATGTCTTACATAAAAGAATATACCAGTATTATGTCCCCGTATTTGACTTATAAAATATATGTGTCTAGATATGTCTAGACAAGGAAATTATTGATAAATTCTACTTTTTTCTTTTAGGTATAGTTTGGATTTTTTTTTTTTTTCAGCTCATTCATCGTTTTTATAACAGGGGAAAGAATACAGTGATTTTCTCTGTGACAAGGGTCATTTCTAGCTATGAGTACCCTTGTTCAACCACAAGATGGAGTAGTTTACAATCGAATAAGCAACTAAACGCAGAGAGAGGCAGGGGAATGGAACTCTGCCCCCTTTCAGAATTTAATCCAGGTGATTCGTGTGCATTGTACCGCCTCTTGAAACACATCAGGCCTATTAATTGTATTTTAAAATTCATCTACTGCAGATACATTTCTAAATTCTGATTTTTCTTATGCTTACATGTTGAACTTACAGTTATCTCACTTATTAAATTGATTTCTTCTCATACAAGGTAAATTGTTAGAGAAGACTAGAAGCCAAAATTGTACTTAGCAGCAGCTTATTCTAATAAGAGAACATTCCGGCACACGGAGGTCGGGTACCCATGGCTTCCACCTCAAGCTGCCCCAACAAAGAATTGCTACCGTTGGCCTTCTAGGGCCATTTCAAAATGTATATTTACATCAATGTTTGGAACGGCTAATAAACTCTCTGTTAGTGTACAAAAAAAAAAAAAAGAGAGAGAGAGAAAGAAGAAGACCAATGGTAAGAGACTGAGACCCAAAACCAAGGCATAAGGACCGCATTCCATCCTGAGGCTTGGGGGAGAGGGGCATGGGAAGCAAATGAGAGCGCTGGTGACAGCAAGGTCTTGCCCCTGCAGAATGAAAACGGTTTGTGGATCCCGGATTGGCAAGAGAGTCCTCTCTTCCCTTTCCTGCTTTCCACCCACAACCCCTCCTGGCATGTCACTGAGAATGTCGTTCAAAGTGGGGTTGGCATAGGGGCGCCTGGGTGGTTCAGTCGGTTGGGCGTCCGACTTCAGCTCAGGTCATGATCTCAAAGTCAATGAGTTGGAGCCCGCATCGGGCTCTGTGCTGACAGCTCAGAGCCTGGAGCCTGCTTCGGATTCTGTGTCTTCCTCTCTGTCTCTGCTCCTTCCCCACTGGCGCTCTGTCTCTCTCTGTCTCTCAAAAATGAATAAACATTAAAAATTTTTTTTTAAAAGTGGGGCTAGCATGTTCTCTATGCAAAGCACCCCAATACACTGTGGGCTGTTGATGACCTACGCTGCCTTGGTAGGGAGGAGTTCCCCCTCCCCCCAACATTAGTTACTATCAACAGTCAACCTTGACACTGGATGAGAGGGGTATTCTAATGGAGTCACTACACCACACAAAATCCATCTTTTTTAAAGTTTATTTATTTTGAGAGAGAGCACGTGCACATGAGTGGGTGAGGGACAGAGAGAGAGAGAGGGAGAGAGAGGATCCAAACAGGTTCTGAGCTGCGAGCACAGAGCCCCGTTGCAGGGCTCCATCTTCTGACTATGAGATCATGACCTGGGCCAATATCAAGGGTCCAATGCGTAACTGACTGAGCCACCCAGGCATCCTAAAACCCATCTTATGGGACCTCAGTACCATCAGAGTATAGAGGGGGGGAAAATCAGCGATGTTCTCTTTTGAATAAGGTAATAACTCATAAGATACAAGGATACATTTTTATCCTTCCAAGTAGCACTGTAGCGTTAGGATTCAGAAGGAGTCTACTACAGGGGAAAGAAAAAACAAATCACCCGTAATCTTACCAATATCCCCAGCCAACAGCTAGTCTCAGTTTTAGGAATTCTACTGTCGTATACTTGCGCGTGAAAGCCTATCTCACGTAGTTGCAGTGAGACCTCTACATACCATCTTAAAACTGGTTTTCCATTACTGTCATCGTCACTTTTCTGTGCAGCTCTAAGCATCATAATTAGGATTTTAATGACCTCATAATATTCCATCCATTGAGCATATGTTCCATAATTAACCAGGTTCCATACCGTTAGCCACATGCGCTTTTTAAAAATAATACCGTAAATAATATGCCACAAGCATGGTTGAATGCGGGCTTTTTTTCTTTTCCTTTATCCCGAGGGGAAATTCCCCAAATGGACTTTATTGAGTCAACGGGCATGCACTGTGACTTTATACCTCGTGTCACACAACTTCCCAAAAGGAACCTGCCGCTCACCCGCATGAGTGTGCCAGCTGCACTGTGTCCACGTCGGTGCTGAGCACTTTCATTTTCGGAAGGCTCCAGCTTTCCAACATAGTCTGCCCAGCGGACACGCAGCCATTCTTTACTGCCCTTCTCTGTTCTGGGGGTGTTCACCTTGAGAGTGTATACCTTATCTCAGCCCCCACGCCCTGACCTCCCAGGCCAGGTCCCCCTGGTTATCTTCTGGTCACCCTCAGAACCGTTCCTCTTCTTTCTGTAAACGTGCCCACACTTCCCCAGGGGCCCTCCAGCGGCCCCGAGGGCTGTTCCGTCTCCTCCTTGGGTGTGCTTCCATACCCTGTATATGTTCCAACCTCCCCTTCGTGCCTCACTCCAGGCAGTGTGGCTCCTGCTCCCACCTCTTCAGTGGAATGGCTCTTTCTAAGGTTGCCGGTGATGTTAACTGCAAAAGTCAGTGAACATCTTTGAGGTACTTCTCATTTGCTCTCTGTGAGGCATTTGATACCACTTTTCTGGAAGCTTTCTCCTGCCTTGGCTTCCACGTCCTCCTTCCGTGCTGCTGCTTCATTGCAAATGTCTGCTGTCTTCCCTCTCTGGACCCAGCCCTTAACCATTGGTGTTCCCCCCAAATGAGATAAATGGTACATAGGACAATGCAGTGGGGCATCACACCCTGTCTCTATGCTGTCATGTTGGTTCGAAAATTTACAAACCCTAGTGTGTCCTCTACCCTGGCTTTGTGACTCCCAATCCTGGATTCAGTCTCTGTCTTCTTTTCATTCTTTACACATGAACCATGAATAGGCTCATTTGCTTCCAAGATCGTACTCCTCCCCTATGCTAATGGCTTCCCAATCTGTGCCTCCAAAAAGGTCTTTTTGTTGAGTTTGGCTCTTATCTTACGGGGGCCTGGTGGACACCTCTGTCTGAAGGTCTTGCCGGTACCACAGATTCAGCAGGTACTGAATAGAATCATCATTTCCCTCCTCACCTTACTTGCCAGTTTATTCACGTCCTCGTAGTGAATGACACCACTCCCCACCTATGTGATCGAGGTCAGAAGCTGTCTGTCATTTCAGACTCTTTCCCCTTCCTCGCAGCCAGGGCCACCAGGAGCTTGTCCATCCCACCTCCTAAAGCTCTCCAGTCTCTCTCCTCATGTCCCTCCTTCACTGCTTCCTGAGTTCGCTCCACAACTCTTGTCAGCTCCTGCCTGGATTATTTCAACAGCACCACGAATGGCCTCCATTCTGTAGCCCATGTACCCAGTGCATCATGAGAGCAGGTAGGTTGTACAGGTGGATTTTCTGGATTCAGTCACTCATTCTTCTGCTATCTGTGCAATCTTGGGCAGCTTCTTCAACTTCTCTCCATTTGCTCACATGTAATGGAGACAATAACAGCATCTACCTCAAGGGAGTAGGTGTGAGATGGGATTACAGGAGTCAGTACACGTCTGGTACTTGAGACCGGTACCTGGCATACAGTAGGCACTCATTTAATGTTTATTGCTGTTACCATCATCATCTTCTTCTGCACCGCCAGGTAGAACTTTCTAAAGGAAAAATCTGGTCCCACCTGTAGCCTACTCAAAATCCTTCACTTCAAACATATTTGTCCATCCGCCTTTATAGAAGCGCTATTCACAATAGCCAGAAGGTGGAAACAATTCAAGTGACCATCAATGGATGGATGGATAAACAAAATGTGGTATATACGTGTGATAGAAATATTATTAAGCCTGCAAAAGGAAGGAAATTCTGACACATGCTATATAATATGGATGAGTCTTGAAGACATTATGTAGGTAGAATAAACCAGTCACAAAAGGACAAATACTGTGTGATTCTACTATGACGTACCCAGAATAGTCAAGTCTCTAGAGACAGAAAGTCATATGGTAACTGCCAGAGGTGAGGGGTGGGCAAATGGAGAATTAGTGTTTCATGGGCACAGAATCAGTTTGGGAAAATGGAAAAGTTCTGGAGATGGATGGTAGTGATGGCTGCACCATATGAACGTACTTAATGCCACTGAACGGTACACATAAAAATGGTTAAAAAGAAAAATTGTATGTATTTTTTACCACAATGAAAAAAGAAATCTGAGTGTCTCCCCACTGCCTACAAAGTTGCAACACCACAGCATATGCTCCAAGTCCTTGAGGATCAGTCTCAGCTCACCTTTTCTGGCCTCATCTGCTACCGCTTCCTGAGCTGCAACCATATAACAGTACTCTGTGGTCTCTTGGACCATGAACTTGGACAACACTCAGCCTCTGCAGGGCTCTCCAGTGCCTCACTGTCCATGTCTGTGATACTTGATTCATGCCCACCTCCTATATGTCTGGTCTTGTTGATGGACTTTCATTTGGACGATTCAAAACATGGAATTGTGGAATATTGGAGATTATTCTAATTGAACTCTCTCATTTCCAGGTAGGAAAATAGGTCATCGATTTACCTGAAAGCACACAAGTTGGTGGTGCAGCCAGAATAAGAACCCAGGTTTCCTGCCTCCTAATCCTGGAATCCTGACGTCATACTTTGACAGCCATGGCATTCATGAAAAATAAAGTCCTGGGCTAGGAACAAGGCCAAATGCGGACATGCCAAGGCCACAGACAGGCCCTGAGAACCATAGAGCTCCCAGGCTAATGGGGATTCTATTTGGGGGGACAAGCTTGTTCATTTGTTCATTCACTCATTTGTATATCCATCCATCCATCCAACCACCCAACCATCTATCCATCCATCCATGCATCCATCCTTCAATCCTTACATCTATCCATCCATCCATCCATCCATCCATCCATCCATCCACCCAACCATCCATCCATCCATCCATCCATCCATCTAAACAGTCAGCCAACCAGCCATCTATTCTTTCATTCATCTGGGAGGCAGCGTAGCTAAGAGTCTAGATGTGAATTGGTTAGTCTGAATTTTATCTCTGCCACCAGCTTGTGTGATCTTAGGTTATTTGCTTTCCTGTGCCTCACTTTCTTTATCTGTAAAGTGGGATAAGAATACTAGTTACTTCATAGGGTGGTCATAAGGAATAAATTAACAGGGTCTGGCACCTGGTAAGCTGTGTGAGTCTTTGACTCGGCCCTAAACCAAGGGAGAAATACCTCTAATCCTGGAAGACATAATGCACAGGCTTGTCTGTTGGAGACCCTTCTCCCCGCCTCGCAGGCGTCCCGGGCAGTGATGAAAAGAGTGTCCTGCCCAGGGGCCTGGATTGCACAGAGTGGAGTAGATGGAGTCACAGGAGGCTTTAACTCATGTCAGGGCTCGTGTCTCCAAGCTTGAAGTTAACCAAGATAAGCGTGAGATTTCAAGCAATATTTTGATGTTATGCAAATAAGATAGCAAGGTTTGTTTTAAAAACATTAGCATAAAATTTAAAGTTTCTGGGGTTTTGGGATTTCTGACGATTCATCTACATGGCAAGAGGAGTTAGGGTGTTGTCGGGGAGGAAACGTGCCGCTCTTGGCTGAGGTCTGGCAGAGCCTCTGAATTTAAACCACGGGGCATTGCTCTCCACTCCTTTCTCTCAAAAGCCACTTCAGGTGTTTGAAACTCCTCTTAGAGAATTAAGAAATTAAATGGAAAACTTCCCTTCTTTTCATATAAGAACTTTCCCTGATCATCCACTGATCTGCACCATCAACAAAGCAGAAAAGAATTTTATGAAAGCCATTTTTTAGCTACTGACTGTATGAAGTGGGGAGGGGAGTTAGTTTTGCAAGCACTGATGTATATGGCCAATTTTAATTTTTTTCTCTAACTTAAAATATCCTTTACTGCAAATTGAGGTTGCATGAAAATGCTGAGTGTCCGTGCACATGTTTTTATGTGTACCTAAGTCTTCATTTCTCTGGGACAGCAGCCCAGGATCCCAATTGCTGGGTCAGCTGCATGTTTGGCTTTATAAGAATCTGCCAAACTGCTTGCCAGAATGGCTGTGTCACTCACCAGCAATGCATGAGTGATCCGGTTTCTCTACATCCTTGCTGGCACTTGGTGATGTCGCTATTTTAAATTTCAGCCATTCTGGTAGGTGTGAATTGATATCCTCTTGTGGCTTTAACGTGCGCTGCCCCGATGGCAGATGACATTGAACGCGTTCTCACATGCTCTTCTGCCAGCTGTCTGTTCTCCCCCATGAAGACGTGTCATAACTCCATTCATGTCTTTTGCCCCTTTTCTCGTCAGATTGTTTGCTTTTTACTGTTGACTGTTGAGAGTTCTTTATCTATTGGCAGCTATAAACCTTTATCAGATACGTGGTTTGCTGATGCCTTCTGTTACTCAGTAGCTTGTCCTCTCATCCTGTAACGGGATATCCTTCAAAGAGCAAAGCACGTGACCTCCTGCCTTTCAATGGGGTCAAATTACCCTTTCTTGGGTCCTTTTTTTGATGTCAAGTCTAAGAACACTTCTCCCAGAGAGGTTCTCCTGTTTTTCCCGACAGTTTCAGTCTTTACATTTACATTTTTTAAGTCCTGTGACCCCATTTTGAGGACGTTTTCATTGTATAAGGTGTGATGTCAAGTCAAGGTCCACCTCCTTTTTTTTGTTTTTGCCTGTGTGTGTCCTATGGCCCAGCACCGTTTGTCGAGAAGACCATCCTTCCTCCAGTGAATTGCTTTTGTGCTTTTGGTCACAGAGAGTTCCATCGTTTGATCATAGACCTGCACAGCAGTGTTTGTTTCTGAAGAGAAATCCAAGATCAAATACTGGGTGTTTTCCTTCTGTGTCCTCCTCTTTATCAACACAGAAGGTCCGTGTGAGGTGCTGGGCTGCCAGTGAAGGTGGTTTATGTAGCAGGAGAGGGGCACTCTAGCAAAGACGATAAGACAGGTCTGTGTGCATCGTGTTACAGTTTAACAAGCCTCAAACCCATGCCGAGCCCTTCTAAGGCAGTCAACTTCAGACTGTTTCTCAAACCCTGAGCCCTTTCTGTGAACTTCCTTTTACAGCCAGGAGGACTGAAGAAAATCAGTACTTCTAGTGTTGTCTTGCTTTTATTATTATTTTTTTAATGTTAATTTATTTTTGAAAGAGAGAGGGGCAGAGAGAGGGAGGGAGACACAGAATCCGAAGCAGGCTTCAGGCTCCGAGGTGTCAGCCTGACGCGGGGTTTGAACTCACAAACTCGAGATCGTGACCTGAGCTGAAGTCAGATGGTTCACCAACTGAGCCACTCAGGCGCCCCTTTTTAAAATCACAGATGGCATCTCCTGTCCTGATTAACCCTACCTTTTTCCTTATTCATAAGCTGGCTTTTGCAGGGTCACCAGGGTCATGGGGCAGTGAGTAGGATGAGGTTTCACAGTGACCTATTATCACCCAGCTTTGCTACTTACTAGCCAGATGATTCGGGAGGAGTTATTCACCGAGCGAAGTCTCCATTGCTTAGCTGCAAAATAGACTCGGGGACACAGTGAGGACTAAGGAAGCTATAAATCCAGGGAGCATAGAATAGAGCCTGACATATAATAAATATTGAAGAAATGATAGCGTGCGTTGTTAGCACTTTACTGTTTTGAAAAATTAAATCCTTGTGAGAGAGGATGTTCAAAGTATGTGGGTGAGACTCCTAAGGTAATTCCATAAGGGACAACAGAAAATGTTCTGAATGGGGTGAGCTGACTACTTTGAATGGGTGAACTCTCATGGGCTAGGTAATGTTTGGCATGATTGCTGATGAAATATTTCAGTGATAAACACGAAACTCAAGGTACGATGACCTCTGGGGAGGGCAGGGGGATGAGACCGGTCAGAAGCAGACACGGAGTTTGATAGTACTGGGAATGAGCTGGCGAAGTTGGGTGGTGAGCCAATAGGTGTTTGTTTCATTAACACACACGACCTAAATTCTTTTTTTTTTTAACGTTTATTTATTATTGAGAGACAGAAACAGAGCATGAGCATGGGAGGGGCCGAGAGAGGGGGAGACACAGAATGGGAAGCAAGCTCCAGGCTCCGGGCTGTCAGCACAGAGCCTGACGCGGGGCTCGAACTCACAAACCATGAGATCGTGACCTGAGCTGAAGTCAGATGCTTCACCGACTGAGCCACCCAGGTGCCCCATGACATAAAATCTTTTGAATAGTAATACACGATAAATTTCCTTAAGAATTAGTCTCACGGAGTCATAGTCATACCTGATGCATTTATATATAATATTCACCTAGATGTGTAAAACACAAAAGTCAGTTTAGTTCCACAAATTTCTATTAAATATCCACTACTGCATAAGAAAAAATAAATATATAATATGCATGCATGCTGAGAGGACTTAATGGACATCAGAGGACAAGGTAAGTTTCAAATGTAGTTACCATTCACCAAGGAAGGTTTGTTGCAAGAGGTATATCTTTGAGTTATGAAAAATATAATTTCATGATGGAATGAGCCCATCACTCAGTTTCCACACTTAACTTCCTCATACTCTTCCAGATTCTTCTGTGCCATACCTGGAGGAAACTTTCAGTCTTTCTTTTTTTTTCCTGAGAAACTCAATCAGATATCATTCTGTATTTCCTCGTCCTTCCCTTCTCTCCCTTCCTCCATGCCAGGCAGTGTTCTTGGTACTGAGACCAAATCAGTAAACTAGGCAAGATCCCTCTCTCACAGAGCCTATATTTTAGTAGTGGAAATAAATCATCAATGCTTTAAAAATTTTTTTTAATGTTTCTTTATTTTTGAGAGAGAGAGAGAACATGAGTGAGGGAGGGGCGGAGAGAGAGGGAGACACAGAATCAGAAGCAGGCTCCAGACTCTGAGCTGTCAGCACCAAGCCCGATGCGGGGCTTGAACCCACAAACCGTGAGATCATGACTTGAGCCGAAGTCGGACGCCCAACCGACTGAGCCACCCAGGCGTCCCTCATCAGTGCTTTTTAAAAATAGCTCACAGGGGCGCCTGGGTGGCTCAGTCGGTTAAGCGGCCGACTTCAGCTCAGGTCATGATCTCGCAGTCCGTGAGGGCTGTGAGTTCGAGCCCCGCATCGGGCTCTGTGCTGACAGCTGAGAGCCTGGAGCCTGTTTCAGATTCTGTGTCTCCCTCTCTCTGACCCTCCCCTGTTCATGCTCTGTCTCTCTCTGTCTCAAAAATAAATAAATGTTAAAAAATAAATAAATAAAAATAAACATAGCTCACAAATAAATGTAATTGCAAATAGTATTAAGTACTGTGATCGGTAGCTTTTCTGAAGATCTGGCATATCCTGGTGTGTTTTCTAACACTTCCAAGCAAGTCCCCAGTTTCCAGTGGCCACTGAATGAGTGTCTTACAAATTTAACTCAGTTCTGACACCAGCTACCCAAAGATACGTTAGATCCCACAGGTAAAGGGGTCAGCCCCACAAGACTGCCCCCACTTCAAACACAAATCTCAAGCCCAGGTTGCCACCTGTACTTCTTGTTTTTGTTTTGTTTTGTTTTGTTTTTGTTTTTTTTTTTAAGTAGGCTTCATGCCCAGTGCAGAGCCCAATGTGGCTTGAACTCACAGACCGTGAGATCAAGACCTGCCTGAGCTGAGATCAAGAGTCAGGACGCTTAACAGACTGAGCCACCCAGGCACTTTGTCACCTGCATGTTTAGACAACTGGTTGAAATCAGGGTTTTCATCACCCACCCCCCCATCTTGGGCCTGATAACTTTCTAGAATGGCTCAAAAAGCTCAAAGAAATACTTACTTACCTTTACCAGTTCTTTACAGAGGATGTTATAAAGGATACAGATGAGCAGCTGGATGAAGAGGTACACAGGGTGAGATCTAGAAAGGTCAAGAGCACAGGAGCTGCTGCCCCTGTGGAACTAGGCCATACCACCCTCCCAGCATGCAGATGCATTTAGCAGCTGGAAAGCTCAACAAATCACATTGTTCAGGAGTTTTTACAAAGCTTAATGTGGGGCCCCCAGCCCTTCCCAGAGGTTGGCGGGAAAAGCTGGAAGTTCCAACCCTCCAACGAGTTGGTCTTTCTAGTGACCAGCCCCATCCTGAGGAGATCTTGGGGCCCTACCCTGTCACCTCATTAACGTAAACTCAGGTGTGCTCAAAAGGGGGCTCCTTACAGACAACAGAAGACCCCTTTGTCACTTAGGAAACCCCATGGGTTTTAGGAGCTCTGCACCAGACACAGGGAGAAGACCATGTATATTTAGTATAATTCACAGGATCACGTGTGTCCCAGAGGAGGCGGTGCAGGCTGGAGTAGAGGCCGCAGAATGAAGTGACGGCCTGGAGGGATGATCTAGAAAGTAGAGTCTGTCAATCCTGGCACTTTGATTAGAAGTTAGAGTGGCAGAAAGAAAGATGGAGGTCACTTGCCAAGCCATCCACGGGCAGGCGTCTGATGAGCAGAGAGGGAAGGGTCTGGAGCACCGGAGAAGGGATAGAGCTAGATACCTGGATTGGGGTGGGGAGGGCATGCAGGTGGTATCTGAAGCCACGAGGGAGAATGATCTCTCTCAGGAGAGGAGAGTACGTTGAGTGAAAAAGAAAAGACCTATGAGGTCCAGTGACATTTAAAGGACAAGGAAGGGGTGGGGGGGAGGAGGAAGAGGAAGGGTCTGAAGGACCAACCAGAGAGACAGAATAAGGATAGGTAGATCCTATCCCCAGAGGTCAAGGATAGGTAGTCCTCCATGGGAAGGGAGAGGGGGGATCAGCAGGGTCAACTCAGGGCAGAAGAGAAGTAAAGACTGAAGAGTGTCAGCTGGATTTGGTATAAGTGAGATCGTTGGTGACCTTGGCCAGAACAGGTGCATTGGGTGGGGGGAAGGAAGCCATGGTGGGGGGAGGGAAAGGATCTGAGTAGGGGGCCAGGCAGTGGGAAACAAGAGGGAAGGGTGTGGCCGAAGAGGACGTGGGGCCCCAGGATGGTTTGGTTTTGCATTGAGATGGGGAGGCCTGGGCGCAGTTGACTTCTAATGGGATGGGGGAGTAAGTGAAGACAGAGGAGAAAGCGTAGATGTTGGGGAAGGTGATGCTAAAGATGCTGAAAAGAAGCGCTGGGGATGTAAGAGATGAGAAGACAGGAAGAGGAAACGATTCGTTTCTTCTGTTGTAACAGGAGGGACCCAAGAACACATCGGTGTCCATGCAGATCGATAGGTCCATTTGATGGTAGGAAAGCTGTAGATAGAATGGTGCCTCTTAACAGGGGTAGTACCTCCTGATGGAAAATGTGCAGGGGCTTTCTCAGTGTGTGTGTGTGTGTGTGTGTGCGCTCATGACTGGGAGATGACCCTGGCATTTATTGCATGGAAGCCAGGGATGCAGGGTGACCTACAACGGTTGGGACAAAGGGAAACGGTATTTCAGATAAAACTATGCCACCAGAAGCGACGCTGTTACCGGTACGGCCGTTGCCCATGCAGCGCACTGCTGCTAGCAATCAGCGTGCTCAGCTCCTGATCCTGATTGCCAAATACTGCTCTTTGCCGGCAAGGAATCTGGACTCACTGGAGAAATGGCTGCTTTGCCGGGAACGGACAAGATGAACTTGGGTCCCCTTGTGCCAGTGGCTTTTTGGCCAAAGATGCAAGCCAGCAATCCCGTGCCTGAGTTTTTACCCAAGAGAAATGAAAATTACATCCAAAGCAAGACTTTTGGGTATGCAAACTTCATAGAGCTTCATTCTCCCGAAGCCCAGACTGGAAACAACCTGAGTCAACAGGTGAACAGGTGAACAAACTGTGGTGTATCCGACAGGGCAGTGCTGCTCAGAAATAATAAGGAATCAACCACGGGTTCACCCAGCAATGGGAATAAATCTCCAACACCCTGTGCGGAGTGGAAAGATAACAGACGCAGAAGAACCAGCACTGGATTCCAACATTTATGTGAAACTCGAGAAAGACAAAACTGGCCAGTGCTGATCAAAGCAGATAATGCGGGCGCGAGAGAAGTTTGTGGGTGCCAGAAACTGTCTCTGTGATGGTGGCAGAGGTCACACAGGTATACACCTTTGTCAAAGCTGCCGGACTCCACAGGTACCATGGGTGCATTTCATTTTCTGTAAATACTATTACGGTGAGGTTGGTTTTTTAAAGACCAAACCGGGAAGTTAAAAGGACAGAAAAGGCACCTGATGGGCTTTCTCTGGTCAAACTGGGACCATTTGAGCGTGTGTGTGTGTGTGTGTGTGAGAGAGAGAGAGAGAGAGAGAAAGAGAGAGAGACAAAGAGACAGAGAGAGAGAGAGAGAAGCTTATCTTTATTTAGGGATCCATATGTAGGATGGAAACATACAAAGAAATGTAAGGACATGCCTGTCAGTGAAGTCAGTGGTTGTGGGTGAAGGAGGGAGCCCAGGGTGGGGGGCTTTGGGGGTGCTGATAAAGCTCCACTTCTTGATCCAGGTGGTGATTATATCTGCTCTTTACTTTAGAAGGATCTGTTAAACGGCACACATCTGTACGGATGTTATATTTCACAATACAAACTGCAACCTCCAGGTTCCGAGAAGCAGCCACAATCCAAGTGACCCTTCTAAAAATACTTTCAGGCCATTGATTCCATTTCTCTAATCAAAGGGCCTATTAAGTCTAACAAGGAGAGATGCGTGCATAGTTAAAAATAGAACTGATTCTTCCACAAATGTTATGGAGAAAGCCATTTTCAAAAATAGAGATAGGGCCTCTTAAATAACCCGAGATGAAAAATACCAAGTTGCTGAAAGAGCATAAGTGCTGAAAGATAATAAGTGCTCTCTCCTCATTCGAGCAGGCTTCCCAAATTCCTCCAGCTGTAAAATGTCTACTCTTTTCTAAGAATGGAAGGATGAAAGGGAATGGAGGGCCTCCCTCGTCTGCATGAGCATCCCCCTCACTTGGGGTCTTCAGCGGGTTGCTTCCTCAAGCTCCCTCTGAAAGTACTGATTAAGTTATCAGAAGAAATTTGATTTTCATAAAAAAGGAATCTGATTAGAACCTCGAGGAGAACTGATTAGGGTCTAATACTTTCCGAGGGTGGTGGCAGGGGCTCCGGCGGCCCCTGCTTGGGGCTAATTGATGAGCAGCCCCGTTCGTTCCTTGTGGCTTCCTTTTCTCCCCCTCAGGGCTGTTCTTGTACTCCCCTATCATTACCTTGATAATAAAAGGCCGAGTGATCAAAATTGAAAATAACAGGCAGATCCGATCTCTCCCAGCTCAATCTTGGGTGAAAACCTTTTCATCTTCCGGTGTTTCCTGCCCCTCCCCCGTTCATTTTAATACATTTATTCCGCTTTGCCCAGAAATATTTTGGTCTCAGACAACTCCTATTTATTCATTCTCATGGATGAAAGCAGAAGCCTGGATAATGCAAAATGATACAAATCCAGAAACCTTTTATATTTGACTTTCAAATGTGGGCTTGTACTTACATTTGATTATGTGTATGTTTAATATTCGGGGGATTCAATTCAGACAAAATAAATGAGTCACAGGATAAGCATCTAGCTGGAAAAAGTGTTCCAAGCCCCGTTCCTTAGCCAAAATCTAGCCCCAGGGGACAGGTGGTCTGACTTCTGACAGAAGACAGATGGAGAGCCGTCCACACGCACAGACTTTCTAGCCTGAAGCTGGGTTCGGGGAGTGCTGGCTTCCTCGGACATCCCCGGTGTCCTGCTCACTCCCCCATGCTGTTCATTGTCTTAGGTCAAGTATAATACGTGCTGCTAATATCTAGAAAGG
The DNA here is from genome assembly GCF_018350195.1 of Panthera tigris. Classification (NCBI taxonomy): domain Eukaryota; kingdom Metazoa; phylum Chordata; class Mammalia; order Carnivora; family Felidae; genus Panthera; species Panthera tigris. The sequence goes on along the minus strand of NC_056662.1, from coordinate 54,930,700 downwards.
AGGCTTCACCGCCAGAGAGATTGCTTTACATGGGTGCAAAGAATTGCTTTTCTAATCTTTCCTTCCCAGCCGACCCTGAGTTTCAGTTCTTGGCACGGGTCCCACTCCCACTCAAGGGGGGCAAATTATACACCACGAGGCAAGGATCGTGGGGGGCCCATCCTAGAGTTTGATCACCGCAACGATTATATGTATAACCAGTCTGTCCACCATAGTGGGCAAATTATTACCAAGTGGCTAAAGCGTGCACAGTTCCAACGGTCACACCGTTGGAAGCCACCTGCCCCGAGGGGCATCTCTGGGTCTTCCCTCCTGAAGTCTAACTGCATTGTGTGTCCTCGACCTGACTTGGTAAACTGGGATCTCTGTGAAGACGCTCACCATGGTCCTTCCCAGCTTCCTTCTCCCCTGTGCACCTTCCTTTATAGACGTCCCAGAGCCAATGGGCACTTTCTTTGGAGCAAATGTTTGTGTTGGGGTTTTACCACTGGCAGAGAACGCGGGGACCCTGGCGGGAAAGTGACATGATCAGAAGTGGTCCAGAGAAGGGTCAGATTTTACATGATAAACTGAAATTTGAAGGGGGGGGGATAAAAAAAGGGAAAGGAGGAGGGAGGGGGAGAGAGAGAGAGAGAGAGAGAAACAGGGAGGAGACAGAGGGAAGGAGGGGACAGGGGAGAAGAAGGGAGGGAGAGAGAGAAGAAACGATGGAAGCAGGGAGAAAGGACATTTTCTGTAAACAACTACCTGTTGTGTCTTCTCTTCTCACTGATGGAGAGACCACAGGGGAGGGGAGGAGGCAGATTCTGCCTGACCAAGTTGAAAATGTCCTTCTAGCAGTTTCTATCCTTTGAGGGCATCTCCCTCATCCCTCCGAGTTCTGAAGACAGTGTCTGGGCCCAGGGAGCAGCCGAGGTCCCCTCCCCAGGGTTGCCAGGAGAAGCCTGGGGTCCACACACTTCCCTCTGTGGCTGCGCTAGCATGTCACTCCTCAGTGTGACCCAGGCTGCTGGTCACTGAGGCAGGCCCTCCGGTCTACACTCCGGGTGTTGGCCAGCAGCAGCTGCCCAAATTCATGGCCTGATTCAGCCTCCTCTCTGACACCCTGGCACTCGGAGACTTTCTCCTCTCAGCTCTGGGGCTCGTTCCTTCCGGGGTCCTCAGTTCCCTCAGGCCTCTCCTCTTCCCACAAACTATGAATAGGGACCAGGGGCCAACCCTTGCCCGGACTCCTGCCTTCCCAGGCTGTGCTCAGTGGACAGAAGAGAGATCTCCCCCGTCCAGTAGTTTCCTCCAAAGCTGTCGAGAAGTTTTAGGTGTGGGTGAATTAACTCCAGTCTTACCCAGAATCTCGACTTTTGAACCCCTGCCCTACCCTCTCTCCTACGAGCTCCCCTTCCGGCTCCAGAAGGACTCCTCTGGAGCCCCCCAGTGGGAAAAATCTCATGTCCCAGTCTGCCCCTACTCTATGTCCTCAGCAAACCCTGCTCACAACTCTCGATTGGCTCTTGGTTTGCAAGGGAATCGAATTTTGAAACATAGAAGGAAATAAAAAACAAATAACATTTTTCTTTCTCCCTTCAGCCAGGTTTATAAGAATATATTCTTGCCACATATTTAAAATATCTCATTTGTCATGCAGACCCGAGCACGTACTCCTTTTCTAGGGAGTTTTTAGCCTCCCTCTCAAGCTCTGAATGCCACTGATTCAATGGAAGGAAAGCCTACATCACCTACGTGAAAGGAAAAATGCATCTATTTAATATCACGCAGAGATTATGCCTGCAGAATTCTTCAGGAAGATCACTCAGGATGCAGTGCAAGAAATGAATTAAACATGGGCAAGATAGGAGACAGGCCATTTAGGATGTTATTGCAAAAACCTAGGCTAAGAATGACAATGGATTTAACCCAGGCAGTAGTCACGGAATGGAGGAGACACATTAAATAAGTATTAAGACATTAACATTAAGATCAACATAGCAAGGCTTCATCTGTGACTGTTTGTTCCGGGAGGAGGTAGTTTTTATATGGAAAGAGGGAAGGGGAGAGAGCAGGAGCATGGCTGGTGCACTACAAGGGCAGTAGACCAAATGGAAGGAATCAAAGATTCCATCAGGCTAAGCCGATTAACATGGGGAATTAGGGCTTAATGTGTCAGCTAGGTGTCCCAGGCTGGATTTTCTAGAAGCAGATGCTGATGGGGCTTGGGGCGCAAGACGTTCAATCGAGATTTTCATTGGCTGAACTGTGTCATCCCTTCCCCCTCAAATCCAATTCCTATGTTGAAGCCTTAACTCCTGGTACCACAGACTTGACCTGTATTTGGAGTTAGGGTCTCAAAAGAGGTGATTAAGTTACAGTGAAGTTATTAGGGTGCCATCTAATCCAATATGACTGGTGTCCCTGTAAGAAAAGGAGATTAGGACACAGACACACATGGGGGTGAGACAATATGAAGACACAGGAAGACCACCATCTATAGCCAAGGAGAGAGGCCTCCTGAGAAACCATCCCCGCTGACACCTTGATCTTGGACTTCCACCCTAGAGGACTGTCAGAAAACTTATTTCTGTCACTTAAGCCATTCAGTCTGTGGTATTTTGTTATGACAGCCCAAGCTGACTAATAGTGGTCAACACCTGTGAAGGGGAGGAAAAAGTATAGGGCAGAGGAGAAGCCCAACCACCATGCGAACCCCCACAAGTCTTAGCTAAGCTGGCAGGGAGCTTTGGGGCAAGAACAATTCACCAGAATCACAGAATACCCGTACTTTCGTGCTCCACCTCATTCAGTCGCCAGATGAGGGCTCTCATCTGTATGGCTGTGACCTCAGGCTAGGTGGCTTTCTGCAGCTGAGGTGGACTATCAAGGAGCTGATTGATGAGCAAAGGCTGTCTGCACCCCGTGCTCCTCACACTGGGCACAGATGGTGCCATGTAGGAAGAGCCATTCTCCATGTCTATCACAGTCCACCCCTTGACCTGCCCAGAAAACATGCTCTCCATGTATATTCAGGGAGGAGTGTCTTGCCAGATTCTACTGGGCCTCTGTCTCTGTGAGAAAAAGTACACTCAGAGCCACACTAACTTCCCACCATCATCCCTTTCCTCCACGGACTCAGTAATGCCTACAGTTAGTAAGGGTAAAGTCTCAGAATTCCCGGATGGCCCATAGTAAAAGAAGTTCATAGGCTCAGGGAAGTGACTAAGTTTGAAAGCATGGATTCCGTGCAACCCACACATCCATCTTTTTAGCACACTCCCTGGGAGGGTCTAAGGGACACTCTCCTCACCACAGTGTAAAGAAATGGGCCGTCAGCACCCCTGGAGGACTCTGTGGTGGTGTCCTCTGTAGGCTAAAGGTCAGGGTGGGAGATACTGCAATAGAATAGGTTTCCCGATCCTTTTTTTTTTTTAATTTTTTTTTTCAACGTTTTTTATTTATTTTTTTTGGGACAGAGAGAGACAGAGCATGAACGGGGGAGGGGCAGAGAGAGAGGGAGACACAGAATCGGAAACAGGCTCCAGGCTCCGAGCCATCAGCCCAGAACCCGACGCGGGGCTCGAACTCACGGACCGCGAGATCGTGACCTGGCTGAAGTCGGACGCTTAACCGACTGCGCCACCCAGGCACCCCAGGTTTCCCGATCTTAATGGGAATAATTGGGAGCTGGACAGTTAGAGGCAGATGACACTGCAGTCACACTCAGGGATGGTCCTAAAAATCACCGGTGAAGGGAATCGCCCCACAGTGGGCAAAACTCGCTGCTGTCCATCGGTGCGGAAGAAGAGATCTGGATCTACACTGACTCGTGAGCTGTGACTCACAGAGGAGTTGCCAGTGGGGGTTGGGAAAGAGGAAAATTGAAGAACCGGTGGAAGGAGCTCTTAGAAGAATGTGGTAACCTCTTGGAACGTGGCCAACCTCCATGGAATGTGGAGCGATTTAAGTTCTCTGCAAATCCTCACAAGAGTCATTCACCCAAAGTAAGGTTCTCCACGATCAGTTGTACAAGATGACGTGCTCTGTAGCTGCCAGCCCTTTCCCCACCACCCCATACAATGACCATGTGGCCGGGTGGCAGGAATGGGGATTATGTAGCATTCAGCCAGAGGGTCTTCTCCTCACCGACAAGGATCTGGCTACTTCCAACATCAGAGGCCAACATGGAGCCCCTGATATGTCACTTGTTCTCCAGAGAAGCTACCTTTGAAGAGATTCATTACACTGGCTTCTTTCACGATGGAGGAGGCAGTGATCTGTCTTCAAAATGATAACCTACACTCTGAGTATGGATTTGCCCTTTCTGTCTTCAGTGCTCTGCCAGATCCCCAAATGTGGACTTGAAGAACTCCTCATTTGTAGTCATAATAACCCTTACAACTTTTACTCCACCCAGGGCACATTTTCCGATGATGGTGGTTCATGAAGTGGGCTAGTCTTACCCCATGGCCCACCACCACCCAGAAGCGGCATCAATAGAACAGTGGAATGGCCTCTTGAAGGCTCAGTCATGGTAACAGATGGGAGGAATACCCTGAAAATTATTGGAAGCCGTCCTATAGGATTTAGCATGTGCTTCTGACCTATGGCTAATGTTTGGTGGCTTCTCCCATTATCCAGATCCATGTGTCTAGGGATCAAAGGTTGGAGATGGCAGTGTCCCTGAGTCTCTTATACCTAATCCCCCCAAAACCCATTCGGAGACTTTTCCATCTTATCCTGTGATCTTGAAACTGGTGAGGCTGGAAGTCCTAGAACCCAACAGAGGACCATGTCACCAGGGAACAGTCATAGCACTGTTAAATTAGAATCCAAGACTGCCCCCTGGCCACTTGAATCTCCTCATGCTATTGAGTCAAAAGCCTACAAGAGGTCACTGGGCTGAGCAGAGTGACGGATCTCAATTACCAGGGAAAAATTGGATCATCGCTACACAGCGGGTCAGGGAGGTTTAGGGGGTTCGCCCAAGGGATTCCTGGAGATATAGCCTCTTGGTACTTCTCCCCAGCTGTCCTCATCCAAGGAAAGCTGCAGTGAAGTCAAGGACTCCGGTCATTCAGGTATGAGGGTTTGGGTCACTATCACTTATCAGAGAACCTCCTCATCCAGCTGACCCACTGGTGGAGAGGAAGAGGGACATACTGTGGGAAGACGGGCAAGTCGTGTAATAATGCCACTTACGCCTCATCATCACAGCCACGGAAAAGGAATATGCAGCAGATCTGTTTCTGTTCATTGTTTTCCTTCTCCCTCTTCCCCATCACCTACGTTTCAGTATAGGAAGAGCACTGTTAGGGCGAAAATGTTAGGTTTCCCATGGGTATATGGCTGAATTGACTTCACCTACGGTGATAACACAACTGATAAAATTGTGCATGTCCCCTCTGCAGAAACCATGATTTTTCTTTTACACAAATGACAGACAAGAGGGGATGGACTGTCTAGGATATTTTCCTTTGGCCCTCTAGACCCACTTTGCAACTCTCTCCACCCTGCTCCGCATTGGGGAGGCGTCAACGAGGCCCTGTGCTCTGGCTTCTAGGTGGGATCGGCCAATGGGAGGCAGCCACAGGGACTGGCCAGTGGGCTGAAACTCTCCCCTCCCTCCTCCACTGAGAGGTCCCTCCCCCGACGGCTCCTGTCTGGCAGTCTTCTCCACAAAGCTGCTCCTCTCAGGCTCTGGAGCATCCTTCTCCTTCGTCTCTTCCAGCCCCGTGGTGATGGCTTCCCTCCATTGCTAGTCTCAGGCCAGTGTGCTGGCCTTTGTTTCCTTCTCTAACCTTGGCCACAACGTGGTAACTATCGGCTTCTGTAAACTCTCCTCAATGACCCAGTATGAGGGTCTCTTCTATTTTCTGCCAGATCCCAGCTTTTTCCAAGTAAAAAAGCCACTGGAACTATGTTTAACTTATGAAATGTAACTTACATGAAGAAAAAGATACATAGCATTTATCTAACATTGAACACGCAGTTATAAATTGAATACCCATTTGTCTGGGTTCCCCCAACCCAAATCAAGAACTCAGGAGGAGGCCATTCCCCCCAGAAGCCCACCTGACCTTGTATACTTCTTGCCCATGACAGTCCCCTTCCTCCATTGACAGATTAGTTTTTGCTGTAACAAGTTACCATGACTTTAGTGGCTTAAAACAACACCAATTTATTACTGTATAGTTCTGACCATCAAAGGTCTAAAAATGCATCCCACAGGCTAAAATCGAGCTGTTGACAGGGCTGCATTCCTTCTGGAGGCTCTAAGGAGACGATGGATTTCCAGCTCCTAGACGCTGCTTGCAGCCCTGTGCCCGTGGCTCTACATCACTCCAACCTCTGCTTCTGTCCTCACATCCCCTTCCCTGATTCTGACCCCCGGATTAAAAGGACTCTTGTGGTGACATGGTGTCCACCTGGATAACCCAGGGCGATCGCTCCGTCCCCAGACCCTTAACTTACCCACGTCTGTAAATATAATATATTCACAAATTCAAGGGATTAGGATATGAATATCTCTGGGGACTGTTATTCTGTCTGCCACACCCACTGTCTGGACTTTTGGGGTACTCATTTCTTCGAATAAAGCTATTTTTTAAATTACTTGATTGGGGCTATTCATCACTATCTAGTGACTTTTTTAGTCAGGCCATGCCATGGCCACTGGCCAGCCTATGGTGAGCTTTTCTCACGGTGCTGAGAGGTATATTATTATCTGCATTATTATTCCCATTTTACAGACAAGAGAAATGAGGCTCAAAGATCTGAAGCTTCTAATTGCTCAGTTAATGAATGTCAGAGCTGTAAGCCAACACCCTAGTCTGTGTGAAACCAAACCCCACCTGCTCTCTACTCCATCATGGGCTCCCCGGGAAGAGAAGGTAATTCCTTTTATCTGCAGATAAAAGGAGATTAAGGTGGGACACGCCCGTGCAAAAGCAATCTCATTTTGTCAACATGGCAGCCCCAAGAGTGGACAAAAACGTTTCGTGCTATAAGCCATACGTAGATACCCCATGAAGGATCGGTAGCTCTGATGTACATTTCCCTGAAATTTCCATTTGCCCATTTTATTGTGTGTCACCGGGTTCTGCAGAAGGAAAAAAAAAAAAAAAACAACAAAGAACAAAATACAAAAGGAAAAAAAAATCTACCCACCAAGTCACCTTAGCAGATGCACGGCTTGTTTCATGTGAGCGGAACGGTCTGTTGGGTTAATGGCTCTAGTAACAAAACGCACGCCAGGGTCATTATTTATAATGGGCAGCGACGAAAAGCAGTAGCAAAGCTGGCACGTAGCGACAGGCAGTGTAAAATTTTAATTGCGAGGCATTTTCTGGAATTTGATTTGAAACGTCCTGTGGTTATAAAGCGAAAACAGCTTTCAGGGAAGACGGGCATTGAGACCAGGCTAAGGTTTGAGAACCGTGTGCATGTTTGCTTGGAACATCTGAGAAAGGGCTGCCAGCCAAGTCTCTTCTCCCTGACACTTACAGTGTGTTACCAGCAACCTAGAAATCATCTGAGAACTAAGTGCTTAGCCCACTTAAAACCTGAGCAGAAAAACAGAGTTAGAATCCCTGTTCTAAACTCAGTTCAAAAATCCTTGTCCGACACGTGCTATATTCTGTGCCGGGACCGGTGGGTCCGGCTTCATCGTGGCCGCCCATCAGGCCAGGGAGGCAGTAGACCGGTCGTCCTGGACAAGCGAGACTTCCAGAAAGTGGAGAAGAGCTGGGCGACAAAGCGAAAAACAGTGAAAAGGTTAGGGCAAGGAAGCCATGTAAAAGTCGTTTACAGAAGGCACCGCTTTTCAAGTTGTAGATTTTGACCCATTTAATGGGCTAGGGGATCGACTTAGTAGATTTTGAAAAATGAAATAGGACAGAATTGAAAATACCAGAGTGTGTTGCCCAGTGAAGATGTTTATATGCTTTGATGGGGGGGGGGGGATTCTTGTGTGTATCAGGTCACAATGGGAAATGTATTTCTTAGCGTGGGTCATAGTCCAAAAAAGATTGTAAAGCCCTGATTTAAAGGAAGCGGCTGTGAGTTGGTTATAAAACTATAGGGCCTATTAATCAAATCCATTATACACATCTGCTTTTCTTGAAAAAGAAATCACCTGATGATGTGAGCAGGTCCGGGAGCCCTTTCTCTGCTTTGCGTCACAGAGTGTGTCCTGGGACACGATAACCTTAACAACGGCTGCCATCTATGGGATACTGACCATGTTCTATATGCCTCATGTGTATTCACTCTTCACAACTGTTTGACTTTACGGGGGGAGGGACACCGGGCACAGAGACGACCACTTTCCCACGTAGCCAGGAAGGGCAGAGTACAGCCCGGAATTCAGTGAGACCCCAACCTTCTGGTCCAGCTTATATCCCGCTGATCTCTGCTGAGACTGTAAACCCTTTGCAGGCAAAACCTCCTAAGTCACCTGGCGTATTTTTGTTTGCTCTTGGATATGCACCGGCATCATCTGGAAGCTCTGGGTAGGCCTACCCCAAGAGGGAGCACCGGAGGGCAAGCCTTCCAACGGAGCCGGAAGGAAACTGCATGCCTTTGATGATCTGCCCCCAGAAGATCACCTATACGGACTCCGCCTTGCCCTGTTGGCGAAGCAGAACCAAGCCCATCCAGACTGGGTGGGAGGGGACACAGACCGCACCTCTTGAGGGTTTAAAACCACCCCCACGTGACGTTCTCAGTCGTCTTAGTTTCCAACTAGTGTACGAAGAAGGCTTCCTTCTCGACCAAGTGGATTTTCTGGGACGTGGGGGAGCGAGTGGCTCCAATTCCCTGTGATGCACAGGGCCCTTTGTGGTTAATAATCTGCCTCTCATTATAATGATCTGTAGTCTCTATCATAACAAATGGGCTGGAACCACAGATATATTTACTGCCTTAATTTAGTTGCGAGCATTAGGCTTCTTTTGAAGCATTCTCTCTCCATTTGGACTGAATGCCTTTTATCTAGGCTTATCTTCAATGTCAATAAGTTTAGCATTCATCAACAGCTGGAAGCCCCGATATTATCCATCTCTCCTTCTATTAATCTTCTGTAAGTTCATCTTTATTGCCGTGAATCCATTCATCACCCCAAGCCGTCCTTCTCATTTGTCTGGTGTTCCATTTAGCTAAGCCAAACTCTATTGCTTTAGCAGGACTGAAGTTCTTTGTCATTTTAATAGTTTATAGAGCTTTTTCTTAGAGCTGGCACAGAGTGTCGGATTGTCCACAAAGACCAAACGGATGGCAATAATATTCTTTGTTGGGTTCTGTGTTAACCCGAGGGCTCTCGGGTAAATTTATTCCCAAGAAGACCCACCAGGTCTGAGTATCCCTAAAATATTCTACATTCTGTAAGAAGACCTCCACGGGAACACATCTCCCCTGAGCACAACTAGACTCTACCTTTTATCTGTTCGTATCATTCTATGTAAACTTCAGTCCAGATTCTCCTCACCTACCTTCTCCCTAATTGATGCAGGCCAAGTACGGGTGGCTCAGTTCGTGAAGCCTCTAACTCTTGATTTCAGCTCAGTTCATGATCTCACGGTTTGTGAGATCAAGCCCCGTGTGGGGTTCTGTGCTGACGGTGCGGAACCTGCTTGGGAATCTCTCTCTCCCTCTCTCTGCCCCTCCCCAGCTTGTGCTCTCTCACTCCCTCTCAAAATAAGTAAATGAAATTAACAAAGAAAAAGAAAAAGAAAAAGAAAAAGAAAAAGAAAAAGAGAAATCAATGCGATCCATATTACAAGCTAGGAAAGGAAGAGATTTGTAAGTGAGGGAAGGGAAGGGGTGCAGAGATGGGGGAAGATACAGAGAGAAGCAAAAGGTTGGTTCTCTCCAGAAAACGGTCACCGAAATCCAGAGCCACACCAGGGAAGCAGACAATGCTCTCCAGGTCAGGACCGAGATTCTAGAGCAAGCAGGAGATGAAGATTAGGAATCAGAGTGTCATAATCAGGGTGACTGGGATGCCCCAGCCCAGGGACACGCCCCTTCATCCTCAGACCCAGCCCTGCCCTGGGGCAGGGCTGGCAGGTGAGCAGATTTGAGCTACTCGGCTAGTTGCTGGGCTGGCCACGGGACATGGAAATCCTGGCCTACGTGGAACCCTCTTGGGAGAATGATAATCTGCATACATTACAGGAAGCATTCTTTGCTCCGATGCTGGGTTGGGCAAGGAACAGGGTATTATGGGCAGTGCTGGGGCAGTTGATGACAGTCTCTGCTCTCAACACATCTGCCGTCGAGGCAGACCCACGCAACAGGCATAGCAACTGACCGCGCGAATCACTAACGCAGGATAGGCCCAAGAGCTCAGATGGGGGAGATTTTCTGCTGCCTGAGGTCGTCAGACTTCACAGAGAAAGTAAGGCTTGGAGAAGCAGGAGAGGGCACGTCAGGTTCCACTGACCAAGACCAGTCCGACCGGGGTGGGCGGAGAGAGACTGCACGCGCCCCTTTGGCATCTCAGAGATCATTTCCTGGACCCAGGTCCCTAGGGAAACCCACAGTATTCAGGAACTCTGCCGAGGCCTGCCAGTAATCGAGAGAAGAGCCACTTTTTCACAGGTGCTTCTGCTGCCCCGGAAAGCAGCCGTGGGCCCTTTCTGTCGGCTTCAGTTGTGGCTGTGAATCCTTTGTGGCAAATTTTATTTATTTTGAGAGAGGGAGGGAGGGAGAGAGAGAGAATCCCAAGCAGACTCCACACTCAGCATAGAGCCTGACGTGGGGCTTGACCCCACAAACTTTGAGGCCATGACCTGAGCTGAAATCAAGAGCTGGATGCTTAACCGGCTGAGTCACCCAGGCGCCCCACGGCCGTGTATTCTTCGGGGCAGCAGAGGTCCTTCTGGGTCTCAGTCACCGGCTCTCCCACTTAGAGGGCACAAGGCAGCACGAATGCTCTGAGCACCTTTTCAACCCTTCTGAACCAGGCACTGAACCTGCGTAAACACCCCCCCCTTCCGGCAGCCCAACGAGGCAGGTCTGAACGACGGCCCTATTTCTTTCTCCCAATAAGAAAACAGGCCCAGAGATGTCCAGTAATTTGCCCGAGGTCACAAGGCTAGCAAGAGGTACTGACTTCAAAGCCGGGCAGAGTCCAGAACGTGCACCCTGACTGCTCCGATGTGCCTACCGCTTAACAACCCCTCCCCGCAAAGCCCGGCACCCAGGGGGGGACTCCGGCTTTGCCACCGGGGAGGTTAGATCAGCCAAGTGTTTAGACGCCCTTGGCACAACTCAGGTCTCTTCATCCTCGAAAGACGCTCTCCTGAGGGACAGCTGAGAATCCACTTCCCTGCCGCACTCGCATAGGACTTAAACACTGAGGCTTCTCCCAGGGGGGAAAAGGCCCCCAACCGAGTCGTGACTCCCTTGCTGTCCTTGGGCCCCAGAACTCTCAGCAAACAAGAGGGGAACCCAGCAGAACCCTCAGAATCCCATCTACGGGGCTCCAGGGGGTTGCAAGGAGCACTTCAGCCCAGCTCTGTAGTTTGTAACCCGTACTGGGGTTCAGGCGGCCGGTGAGAAGTGAGATCAAAGCCCCGGAATCCTGTGGGCGCATTTTCCTGGAAGGACAGGCTTCAATCACAGTTTTCCAGGGGCCTGGGACCGGTAAGGAGTATCTGGCCCTTGCTAGATCCGCAGTGCCTTGTTCCTGCTCCATCAGTCACTGCAGGCCTGCAACAAGGTAGACAACCTTCTCTACCACCGGCTTTGGGGACACTTAGGGCCCACGCCCCAGCCAAGCAGCATTGGTAAGGCCCTTCCACACAGACCTGGCAATAACCATTACTTCACGAATAACCATGAGCTGGTAACAAGCCACAGGCAGATGATACTTACGGAATTATTCTCAATTCGGTAAGGTGGGGTAAGGGTATCGTGATCACGTTCTTTTCAAGTCCTTAGTCTCTGGGATGGGGGAAGAGCTGGGGGATACATGAAAGAAGAATGGAGAGAGTAGTACCATCTTTGAAGCTGGAGCTGACCACTTAGGGGTTCCTTAGAGCATTTTACTTTTGATTTTTTTTTTAATTCCATAATGAAAAGTTTTTAAAATAAAACTAAATCAAAGCCACTGTTCTTGACAAGATGTAGATGCCTGAGCCAAGCGAAAGTGGTACTTCTCCCAGAAAGGGAAGCCTACCGACTCCCCCGCAGGAGCATGGAGGGGAGCACTCTTGCCTACCCTCCAGCCTGTCCGGTCCCTGGGGCGGGGGGCTCAAGCAATTGGCGCTAAACGAAGCCCGGGAAAGGAAACCAAGTGAGACGTGGGTCCCGAAGGGTTCGCGAGGCTGGCATTCTCCCACCTGGCGTCTTTGGGCACCTCACCTTCCAGGTCTCAGTTTTGCGCTCCACAAAATGGTTGGACGTCCGGCGGGCAGGTGCGTGGACGGAAAGGAGGTCCGTGGGCGCGCCCCCAGAGTTGTACAGGGGAGGCAGAGTCTGGCATTTTCCTGAGATGGCTCGGGGCCGCGGGGGTGGATGGAGGATATCAGGAGTGGAAAGAAGGAACACACGCGCGCGCACGCACACACACACACACACACACACACACACATACACACCCCTCCTTCTTCTTCTTCCCCCACCCCCCCTCAAGGGGCGGTCCCCTGGTCCCCTGGGGGAGGTTTTCGGGCCCACGACCCGGGGAGGACGGCGCCCTGGAGAGCTGCGGGCCGGGTTCGCAGGACTGGGGTCTGGGCCGCTGCAGCCGGGTGGCCGGCGCCGCGGCGGCCCCTCCCCGCCGTCCCCTCCTCCTCGCCTCCTCCGCCCCCCCACCCCCCTCCTCCGGGTCCCCGGCAGCGGCGGCTGGAGGAGCAGCCGGCGGCGCAGCGGCCGCGCAGCCTTTGTCTCGGGGCCGCGGGGCGGCGGGGCCCGGCGCAGGCGTAAGTGACCGGTGGCCGGGCCGCCGGGGGCTCGGCGGGGAGCGGGCCGGGGGGCGCGGGCGCTCCCGGCGCGGGTGTCGGGCCAGACGGGCGGTGCGGGCGCGCGGGCGGGGAGCCGGGGCCGGTGCGCGCCCCGCGAGGCGGTGCGGGCGGCGGAGCGCGGCGCGCGGGGGGCGCGGGGGGCGCGGGGCTCGGGGCGCCGCAGCCTTGTGCCCGAGGCCGTGCGGCGTGGGTGCAAATCCTGGCGGCTGTGTTTCTCCGGGCAGAGGCCACGCGGGGACGGAGGAGGCAGAAAGGACAGGCAGTGATGGAGAAACGGGAGAGGAGCCGGCCAGCGTCACCATCACCATCACCGCCACCATCGCCTCCACCATCACCATCACCACCATCACCATCCCCATCCCTGCCCGTCGCCCATCCCAGCTGCCCCAGACCTCCCCTCCCTTCTCATCTCCCCCCTGTCACGTCAACTTTACCAGATTATTTCCTTTTCCTGGGTGATACTTTGAAACGGCGACAGCGTGCTCCAAATTAGGAATAAGTACCTCTGCTGTGGGACATTCGGGCGCCTCTCCTTTGCCCGTTCGCGACCTCAGTTTTCCCATCAGGAAAAGGACCACAGAGGTGCTCCGTTCCTCACAGTCAGCCTGTGATGGCCGGCAAGCTTTCGGTTTTTCTAATCTGGTGCCGGAAAGGGTTTTAGAGATTACATTTTTTTCTCTCTCATATGGTGAGAGATGTTCATATGGTAAAGTGGTATTTTCACTGGGTTAAATAACCCGGAGTTTTCAGTTCTTCTCTCCTTTGATTATTGAATGGCAAAATGCCAGTAACAAATAGAAGCTAAGGAAAATGAAACTTCGACTAAAATCATACCAAGAATAGAAGCAAAACAGGTATGTCTGTAGGAAAATCACCCAAGACGGCCGAACGCAATGACTTTCGTCTCAAGTGCAGAAAGTGCCCTTTTCGTGGGTAGTGGTTGTAGATGTCCTTATTCGGGATGCATGTAGTGGCCCCTAAGTGCTTTGCACCCTACCGGAAGAATGTTTAAATTGCTGTGTTTCAAAGCAGGCACTCACCTGGTCCAAGGGACTGCTGAGCCGTGGGAGCAAATATCAACCCAGCCAGAGGGATTGTTAGGAAGCCCAGCCCGACAGAGCACAGGGATCTTCTTGTGAAAAGCAACTTACAGAACACAAGATCCTAAACGCTCTGCATTTTGGCCCGCTAGGGCGAAAAATGAGTCTTGACCTTTCCGTGTCTTACATTCTAGTCCGAGAAAGGCAGCTAGACAGTCCTAAGTTGCTTGGTAGGCTTGGGCAGTCAGCGTGGCAAGGTTCCTGTTAAACAGGGTGATGAACCACATGTATGGTTTGCCCTGGGTCCTCTCCTACTCGGAGAAAAAGAAAAGTGACCGTCTTAGCAATAATGTGGACCCAACTGAGCGGTTTTCGTGGCCCGAGTTAAAATACCTCAAATGTTGAAATTGTACGTCATTAACCTAAACCTGTCTAATTGGTGAAATGGGGCTTTTAGTATATGTGATTCTGTGGAGAGTGACTTTGAAGTTATCTGCCTTTCTAAAAATACTTCAGGGCCTCAAACTTAAGTAAGGCGGAGTCGATTGAAAGCAGTGACATTTTTAGAACAAAGACTTAAAGAACTCCTTCACCATGTTTTTAGTGCTGGATCTTTGGGAAATATTAGCATCCTAAGGAACTTCGATGCCTTGGGTTGTTGCTGAATTCTGGTCTTATACCCACGTGAGCTGTCTTAACCCCTGTGAATTTTGATATCCCCATATGAATTATACCACAATTTTAAAATAATTCATTTCTTTTATTGAAGTCTGATTTACGTATGTGCAATGCATCGCTCCTTACTGTACAGCTTGGTGAATTTTTATCTATGTTTACCCTGTATTATATATGTTTATCTATGTTTACCCTATATTACCTCTGACCTGAACAAAATACAAAATATTTTCACCATCCCGGAGTGTCCCCTCATGTCCCTCCCAGACATAACTGCTTGTCTGACTGCTCTCAACATACAAAAAATAATTTCTTTTAAATTTCCCGCTGTTAAATCTGGTTGGCCTCTTCCTTCAGCAGTGATGACCAAATCCAGGCCCTGGGCCCAGCACTGTGTAGGCATGAGCCTTCTCCTGGAGAGCAAAGAAGGCAAATAATTAAACGAGCAGGGGTAATACTGTATATGCAGATGCAGAAGGTCATAGAAACTTAAGGCAAGCCATAGCCCAGTTTTGGGGCCTGTTCTATTTTGTTTTATTTTTATGAGAGGAGCAGGGAAGGCTTTTTGGAGGATGTGATATTTAAGTTGGGAACTGAGAAATGAGTAGAAGGTATTCAGCTAAAACATGTAGGGGGAAGAAAAGGAAAGAGTATTCCAGATGGAAGGAAGTATCATGAGCCATGGCTCAGAAATGAGAACGCATGGCGTATTCAAGGAACAAAAACAAGTCGGAGAGGACGGAAGTACAGGGTTGGGGAGAAGCATGGGAGATATAGCTGGAGAGGCAGTAGGGAGCCGGTCGGAAAGACTAAGGCCATGGGGAGGGGTGGGGCTTTGCTCTAAGGTCAAGGAGAGTCGCTGGATAGGCTTTAGTCACAGGTGTGCAGAATGAGATCTGATCTCTCAGCTGACTGTGTGGTGCAGAGATTATAGGAGGGGCCCGGTGGGAGGCTGCCATGGGCATCCAGGTGAGAGGGTGCGGTGGCCTTGACTAGGCAGTGGCAATGAGACTGGGGGGAAATGGATGGACCTGACACACAAGGGTTCAAGGATGACCTTTGGGTTTCTTAGATCTCACAGAATGGGTGGATGATGGTACCATCAGAAATACGGGGAAAGACTCTAGCTTGTGTAATACTCTTCTTTGATATATTTCTTTCCAAATACATTTAATTTCAGTTGCTAGTGAGCCTGTGGAACTTTCAGGTAGAAATATCTACTAGGAAGTTGTAACAGATATTTATCGGGCGCTTACTACATGCCAGGCACACTCTGGTCACTTGGATGCACTGTGAGCACGACAAGGCACCGTGCCCTTGCAAAGCTCACATTATATCAGGCCCGAGCTGCAGCCCGGGGTCTAGCAGATGTACGTAGTTAACTGAAGGCTTTGGAGTCAAAGAGGTTGCTCAGGAAGATTTCAGTGAAAGGACAGAAGCCTGGCATAGCATTCTGAGGAACACTAGGATTCTAAAAAGGAGAAGGCGAGATGGCAGGCATTCAGAGTTCTGGGGAGTGGTCCCCGGCATCACACACAGCTAAGAAGGAAGACAAGGACTAGAGGTGTTCTGTCGTGGTGCTTCTCAAAGTGGGGTCCCCAGACTAACCACAGCAGCAGCAGCACCCAGGAATTTAGAAATGCACATTCTTGGGTTCCACCCCAGACCTACTGAATCTGAATCTGAAACTCTGAGAGTGGGTCCCAGCCATCTGTGGTTTAACCGGCCTTCCAGGTGGTCCTGATGTGCGTTGGAGTTTGAGAACCGTCGCTCTGTTGCATTCGTCGATATGGAAATCATTGGTGACTAGAGAGCGTGGCGAAAACAATTTCGTTGAAGTTATAGCCTGTTTGGGGTAAATTTTAAAAAAATGTACCAAGAGTGTTAAACCTTGCCTTATTTTTTATTTCAAATTTCCAGTGTTTCACTGACTTATTTTTTGTGTGTTTGAATGTGTCTCTTTTATGTATTAGTTGATAATGGATTCCTCTTTTGTCTCACTCTCTTCTACATGATTTCTGAAGTTCTGTTTTTATCTACTTTGAGACACATCCCTTTATGGGCTCTCAATATGTTAGGCCACCTGCATCATTGATAATTGGTTTGCTGCCCTCAACTCTGAAATGGAGGAATTAAAATACCAAAAACAGAGAGCAATCATGAAGATAAGTGAGTCTCGACTCTGAATGGCAGCCGAAAAAACACCTAGATGCTTAAATTAGCTCTTCCAAAAAGTTCCAAGGCTCTATCAGGGATATATGTCTAATTATTTGAACTTGTTACTCATGTGAAGTAATTGGAAGTGTGCCCTTTTCATCTAAAGTGATCCAACAACATAACCATAATTATTGTACTTCCAACGCACTTAAGAAGGAGAGGACTCTTATTAACTGGGTCTTTTCCTGCTTCTTTTGTTGTTATACTCCTGAGTATTTTGTTTCATTTGACAGGAGGAAGTAGAGCACATTACTATGTTTTGCTACCATCAGGGAAAATCTGTGTAGATTTTCAAATCAGAGGAAATAGATGTAGACATTACTCTTATTGCTACCTCAGTTCACAGGGAACACTTTTCATTTTATAAGAATAAAAACTGGTGGTTTTTATTCCAGTGCTCTGTATAGTGAGTAAGGAGCACAGAGGAGGTCTCCAAATATTGACTGGGTGGATGAATGGATGGGGAAGTGGCTAAGTGGTTGGATGGATCAGTGGATGGATGGGTAGATGAATGCATGGACATGGATACATGTTTGGAAGGGCAGATAAAAGAATACATGAGTAGAACAGTGGATGGATGGATGGATGGATGGATGGACGGATGGATGGATGGGTGGGTGGACGGATGGGTGGGTAGACGGATGGGTGGGTGGGTGAATGGATGGACAGATGGATAGACGGATGGGTGGGTGGGTGAACGGATAGGTGGATGGTGGATGGATGGACGGGTGGACAGATGGATGGATGGGTGGATGGATGAATGAACGGACAGACGGACAGATGGATAGATGGATGGGTGGGTGGATGGATGGGTGGGTGGGTGGACGGATGGGTGGATGGTGGACTGATGGATGGATGGATGGACAGGTGGACGGATGGATGGATGGGTGGATGGATGGATGGATGGATGCACAGATGGATGGATGCGTGGGTGGGTGGGTAGATGAATGAACAGATGGATGGATGGATGGATGGATGGATGGGTGGACGGATGGATGGATGGATGGATGGATGGGTGGACGGATGGGTGGATGGTGGACAGACGGACGGATGGATGGATGGACGGGTGGACAGATGGATGGATGGGTGGATGGATGGGTGGATTGATGAATGAATGGATGGATGGACAGATGGATGGATGGGTGGATGGATGGGTAGATGGATGAATGAACAGATGGACAGACGGATGGATGGATGGACGGATGGATGGATGGACGGATGGATGGGTGGACGGACGGATGGGTGGGTGGACGGATGGGTGGGTGGGTGGACGGATGGGTGGATGGTGGACTGATGGATGGACGGGTGGATGGGTGGAGGGATGGGTGGATGGATGGATAGATGGATGGGTGGATGGATGGATGGATGGATGGACGGATGGATGGATGGGTGGGTGGATGGATGGATGGGTGGGTGGGTGGGTGGATGGATGGGTGGATGGTGGACTGATGGATGGATGGATGGACGGACGGACAGGTGGATGGATGGATGGATGGATGGATGGATGGATGGATGGGTGGAGGGATGGGTGGATGGATGGGTGGATGGATGAATGGATGGACGGATGGATGGATGGGTGGATGAGTGGGTGGGTGGATGGATGGGTGGATGGTGGACTGATGGAAGGACAGGTGGACGGATGGACGGGTGGACGGATGGATGGATGGATGGACGGGTGGACAGATGGTTGGACGGGTGGACGGATGGATGGATAACTGGATGTGCAGGTGGAAGAGTAGATGGATACAAAGTGGCATGAAAGAGTTGTCCTGTCTAAAGAGGGAAAAGCAATCCTTGTAAAAATACTCCCCCCTCCCCGAGGAGGGTACAGTGAAAGGATCTGAAGACAGAGGTGTTAATGGTGCTGCTCCTTATTTCTAACATGATCTCATATAGCCTTGTGCAAAAGGATGGTATTGGCCACCCCACCTGCTGCCAGATTTGGGGTCAAGACCCCTTGTAAAATGAAAATGAATGTGTTGTTAAAACTGTAAAGTGCTATAGGAAGGCAAGTAATTCTTACTGTATGTAGATAGACACTGGATTATAGTTTCAGGTGGCTTTTTCAGCGTGTTAGGACTGCTCTTTTGCTCCGCTCTGGAGACATCCAAGTCATCCCTTGTGCCAACCCACAAAAAGTTTCGGCGGGCTCCCTTTCCTACACGTGTCTGGATAGGCAATGTAGTGATCTTTCGCTTAATACAGTGTTTCCCCATATGTGGTAAGCACCACAGGAGCGCATGTTACTTGGCATGTCAAACCTGTGCTTTATTGATTAAAATGAGATGAAACCGTGCAGAAATAAAACACCTAAATCTGATGTGAGAAGAAATACTAGGTAAATTATAACCTAGGCGAGACTCAGCTGTCTATGGCCAAAATTTGTGAAGATGGCAGGTACCCAAATGGCCAACTGTAGGGTGACTCCAGCTCAGTATATCTGAGAGTGGGGTGCATAAACGCAATCTGAAGTTGCTAGCGTTGAGAGTGTATCAGGAGCTATTTTTCCTTCCAAGTCTGTCCCTCTGTTGGTGGTAATGGTCTTTGGTGATGGGCCAGCTTCTTTGTTGTTTATGAAGCGCTTTCACAAACTTTTTCTGGGCACAGAAGTTCTGTTTCGTTGGCCACTTTTATAGATAAGGGGGGAGGAGAAACGTTCCCTGCTGCATCCACAGAACCAAGACTGTGACTCAGGTGTTCCAACGACAGCAGGTGCTTCCCACCGGAGAACTTGTCAGTAGTGGAGCTCCCCGCAGAGCTTCCCCGTGTTGCGTTGCAGAGATGTCAGCCTGCAGATCTTGTGAATATGTGGATTCTTTTGAAGAACCATCAGGTGGGTGGAAATGGGATCAGAACTGGCCAGTCGCCAGCAAATGGCACATAATGGCGATGACACCAAAGGAAGGTATGCTCCCTGCCTGTGCTGTGGGTCCTGGCACGAGCGTGGGAGCCTCCTACTTAAGTTCAGGTTGAATGCTTGCAAAGCAGCTGTGAGCACTGGCTGCACTGGCCCACCCATGAGGTGGCCACATTCGTGGGGGATATCCTTGCATCCGGGGCATTGAAAACATAAAGACAGTAATGCTTTTCAGCGAAGCATTACTGGGCACTCATCTCAGGGATGTAGTTTTTTGTCAGCCCCTGTAAGATTGGCCCTTGGAGCCAATTCACAAGAAGAAAATAGATGCATTCATTCACATTCAGTTTATCCATACATCGTGCAAGCATTTGTGGAATGCGTACTACACGCAAGAAGCCATAGATATAAGAAAGGGTTTTTCCCCTCCAATTACCTTTTTTATAGCTCCTCAACATTTTACCAAAAACAGGAAGTGAGTTGGAAATTAGGTAATAAAGACAAAGAATTTGTGAAATCGCGGGAATGCGGATGAGAACATTCTTTCGACTTTCATATTCGTTACTGGCCTCAGACATCCAACTGGGCTTCAGAACTGCTTAGTTCCTCTGCGGGCTCTGATAAGAGCTTCTTTGTTGATGTCATCAAAGTCTTCATGGAACATGAATGATGGCCTGGGTTTTTGTGTGAATGATGGCAAATTGCGTATTTTCTAAGACAGAAGGCTTTGTGTTTGCTTGTCGAACCAGGTCACAGCACTTTCGGTGAGAGACTGTCTCAAATCGGGATGAACAGGTCCGTGAAAGTGCATGGAACTTGGGAACAGGCAGCCTGAGTTCTGGAATGTCTGTGTTCTTGAGTGGACAGGTTTTGGAGTCATACGGATCTACGTCTGAGGCCTAACATGCTGGTTAATTGAGCGAGTCACTTTCCTGACTGTGCCCTACTCTCCTGGTTTATAAGGTGGAGATCATAATAGACACTGGTAAGGATATTATAGGGATCCGCTAACAAACTGAAGACTTCCTGTGTCAAGCACCAAGCCAGACATTTCTGCTGTGTTATTTCCTTTAATTCCTACCACACTCTATGAGGGAGATGCCATTCTTAGACCCATTTTACAGACAAGAAGACCAATTAGGTCAGGCACTAAGTGTCCGGAACAGAGCAGCCTTGCGGAAATTTAGCATACATTATTCTAGTCTCTTCTATCCCCTCCCTGTGTGCCAGCCTCCCTGTGCTTCAGTCTCCTCACAAGTGAGTGAAGACAATGGTACCTACACTACCACTGGGCAGTCAACAAAGTTTTGACTGAGAAAGCACCTAATGATGGGAAAGTATTCTGGAAATGCATATGGCCGCAGTAAGTCACCTGGGCACTTCCACGTCCTATAGTGGGCCGTGTGCTGGTGGCACTGTCCGGTGACCCTGAGGAGAAGGCAGAGGTGCCCACGAAGAGGGGTCTTCCCATGTTTATGTCCTCCCTCTCAGCGGCCATCTTGACATCTTCGTAATCTCGCCTTGACATCTGAATGACTGTTAATCAAGACACAGGAGCCCCAGCTGCTGTTTCAAGGTTCAGGGAGGGTTGGAATTGGAGCAAGGAAGAACATAGAGGACGTTACCTTTTATGAGAAATTCGCTTTTCAGTGTTGTCTGTGTCTCTCCGTGGACGTAATGGCGTGGACCTTACTTCCTTCTGTAGAGAATGTTTCCCAACTGCATTGCTGCTTCCTGCCGAGTGACCACTACCGGCTTTGCTCTTTCCAGGGTGGTGCCGAGTCCCATCATGGGCAGAATTGGATTTTCCATGTCCACCTTGTTCAGGTTGGGCTTAGCTTCTGGCAGCGGTGGGGCGAGAGTGTCGTTGGATGGCTACTGGACAGGGTGGGAAGGAGGGAGACCGCTTACCCCAGGCCCTAGGTGTGGCTATCCTGGAGTTGAGGAGCAAATGACAGAGTCAGTTGGGATTAGTGGCAGAGATGAGCTCATGCCTTTCTCGCCGGCTGAATCAGTCTCTCCTTTTCTGTAGGATGGAGAAGGAGATGAGAGGGAGAGCCTATGGGTGACTTTGGCCGTGATTGTGTTTCTGCTCATGGGTTCATGAGTTTGTGGGTTACGTTTATGTCCCAATGGTGCACGTTTGTGTCATTCGGAACCTGTTTTACGCATCTGTAGACTGGAGTCCATTTCCTTATTGTTCCATGAGGACCCTTAGCTTGTTTTCACGGGAAACCCTTGTGCCTTCAGTACAAAAAGCGTTGCCCTTTCCTGAATTTCTTACATGGAAATGTAAAGAGATGTAAGCATTCTTATGAGAAAGTTTACTATTTATCTGATGTTCTCAATGTAATAACAGAAATAAAATCTAACCGAAAATAAACAATTAGCCTCATCAAGAGTAAGCTAAACAAAATCTTAATTTGTATGCTTGCTAATTTTTCCTCTCCATTCCACCAAAGGCAGAAAAGGGATAGAACAAAAAAATGTTTCAACTGTTCAGTGCTGACTTGCGTTGATGTTCAGTAGCCATGACTTTCGGGGTCCAGAGATGATGAAAAGACAGACAAGAGCCTAAGTCACAGAAACGTTGTCTTCTACCTCAGCAGGTGTGGGGAGCAAAGCCTCCTTGCCATGTAGAAAGCTTTCTAGAATATTCTGCCTTAAGTTGTTTCCCAGAGACATGTGAGTTGAAAAGACCATTGAACAGGAGAGAGGAACCCGGGTTTTAGCTCTGACTCCACTCCGTCTAAGCGTCTCACATTTGCAACCTCTGCGTCTCTTTTGTTTCCTCTTTTGAAAGGGTGGGGATGTTAGGTACCAATTGCCAGGACGCCTCCCAGCTCTGCAATGCTACAATTCTGTGCTCCTATCCCTTGTGTTTCCCCCAAATCTCTTTTCTTACATTCTGAACTCAACCACTAACTGTATGCTGTTACCATAATTACCCAATCACTGAACACCACATGATGGAGAATAAAGTCACTACTATTTATTTCAAATGGTTTCATTATTTTGGAGGGAGGGCGGGAGAGAGCTCTATGCATGAAGCTCTAATTACAGTAATATAGTACATTAGATTATAGCTCTCTTCTGCCCTATTTTATTGATGATCATAGCCTGGGAAATACTAGCCAAGATTTTTATCTCTGTGCCCACATTGCTTACATTTCACATATCCAACAAGGGGCCAATTCTCCCGAATGAGGAAAGATGGCCTGACGCTCTGACTCTTAGTTTAGGGAGGGTCCGTAGAGGAGGGCATAGGGGCTGGATGAACCCCACACAGAACTCATCGGTGAGAAATACTTTGCGGTGCTGGCCTCGGCTTCAGTCTTCTGTGTCTTTGGCTCAAGCAAGGCCCGCTGGGACTGTGTATCTCAAACGACAGGAGTGTGTCACCGAGAGGCTCTGCCCCATGCCAAGGGTAGCACATAGAATGATCTTTCTAGAGTATACACTTTTCTTAAATACATCTGCAAAAGAAACAGTCCGATACGAAAACAAACTCAACAAACAAACTACCTAATTGAGTAGACTGCAACATTTGCATAAATATTTTTTTAATTTTTTTTTTTTACATTTATTTATTTTTGATAGAGAGAGACAGAGCACAAATGGGGGAGGGGCAGAGAGAAAAGGAGACGTAGAATCCAAAGCAGGCTCCAGGCTCTGAGCTGTCAGCACAGAGCCTGACGCGGGGCTCGAACTCACAAACCTCAAGATCATGACCTGAACCAAAGTCAGGCGCTCAGCCGACTCAGCCACACAGGCGCCCTTATTTGCATAAATATTTAATGTGAAATAGAATACCTAAAAGAAATTTCAAGCCAATAGGGGCTACTTTGGGGCATTGTCCCGAGCCTCACAAATACTCTACTCTTTCAGGCACGTTGGTGGAAAACATGGAAAATGGTCATTGCTAGCATTTATGGAGTACCCAAAACTGTTCTAGGCATTTTTATGTGATTTTCTGTAGGTTCTATAATTATCCCCATTTTGCAGATGAGGAATCTGAGGTACAAAGAAGTTAAAGAATAGGTCCAGAATTTACACAGCTAGGAAGGGGCAGAGCTCAGACTTAAATCCAAGTATCTCCTCTCTTTTTTCACCTGTTCCTTTTGCTGCCTCCACCCCCTGTATGGAGAAAACACCAGCACCCCAAAGGGTAAACTGTCCATACTACAGATATGACAGGTAGAGCTAATGAAGGGCAAGGGACCTTTGATCTGGAATGTCTCCAAAAGTGACTTCGTGACAAGCATGGTGGCTCTATCTCGAAAGTTTTCTTCCCCGGCTCTTCAGAGGAGCCCAGGACGGAACAGAGTCTCCTGAAAGCACGTTTTCTGGAAGTAAGCAAATGTTTCCCCGACATACCTCCTGTTTCCTGATGAAGCCAGCTCCAGTCTCGCCACCCACTGACAGGCCTGCTCTGCTCCCTGGACCACTAAGCCAAGAAGGCCTGGTTTTATACAAAAGGAGAGACCCTGCAAAAACCATACATTCTGTCTTGTCTCTGTGAACTGGATGGAAAATACGTTTAAAGAGAGCTGTGAGCAAAGGGCTGTGGTTGTTGACGGGAGGAGGTATTGGTTCTGATTTGGGTGGCCAAGGAAGGTTTCCTTGAGGTGACGGACCCCTACCCAAGTGGGTGAGGGGGTGCATTCCAAGCAGAGGGAAGGCATGAATGGAAGCTTAGGGTCAAACTGCACGGCAGGTATCTGGGGTCTGGAAGTGATCCTTTTGTGTTGCAGCATCGGATCATGTGTGAGAGCAGAGGATGATGGGGCTGTCAACAGGAAGAGGAGCCAAAATAGTGATGGCTTTGAACCCCAAGCTAAGGAGTTTGAGTTTTACTAAGTAGCCAGTGGGCTAGGATCATGGAGGAAGAGAAAGAAAGCACAATGATTTATGCCTAAGGAAATACACCTGGCCGCAATCTGTAGAACAGTAGAGACTGGAAGAAAGGGAGAGATTGTCGGTTTAGAGACCAACTGGGGAGCCATTTAAATAATTCCAGCAAGAGCTAATGAACAGTTTCTGAACAGGACAAAGGCGTGGAACACGGAAAGGGACATACCTTTAACTCCAGGAGTATTGAGGGGGTGGAATCTTCAAATGTTGTTCCAAAATCGGGAATGGAGGGAAATGAAGGAGCCAGATATGACTCCTAAAACAAGGGGAAATATGGTTTAATTAAAAGAAAAATGACTTTCTGCTTCCAGAAAGATAGAGTGTAAGTAATTATCCTTGTCTTTTCTGCTAAGTAGAGATAAAACTCACTGAGAGTTGGGTATAAAACAAACATAAAACTCTGAAAAGCGGAGAGATGGAGGGAGATCCACTAGAAACTTCAAAGCTTGAAGAAGGACATGGTGGTGAGTTCCCTGAATTTTATCTTGCCTTTTGTATCCCAGAGCCTCATAGCATAGCACTCAAAACATCTAGGCTTCGGGCCGCCTGGGTGGCTCAGTCGGTTGAGCGCCGACTTCGGCTCAGGTCACCATCTCGCGGTCCGTGAGTTCGAGCCCCGCATCGGGCCCCTGTGCTGACAGCTCGGAGCCCGGAGCCTGTTTCAGATTCTGTGTCTCCCTCTCTCTGACCCTCCCCCATTCATGCTCTGTCTCTCTCTGTCTCAAAAATAAATAAACGTTAAAAAAAAATTAAAAAAAAAATCTAGGCTTCAATCAAAACTCACTCATAACAAGAATCATCAAAAAAATCTCAACTTGAATGAAAGAAATCAAGCCAACAGATGCCAACACTAAGATGATACATATCTTAGAATCACCTGACGAGGATTTTCAACCAGTCCTCATAACAATGGTCTGAACAATTCTGAACACATTTGATACAAATGGAGGAGAGAATCTCAAGGGAGAAATAGAAGATATAAATAAACATGAAATGGAAATTTTAGAACTAAAAAACACGAGAAGTAAAAGACAAATCTCAGTGGATACACTTAACACCAAAATGAAGGAAAGGGAGGAGAAAATCAGTGAACTTGAAATAGGTTAATAGATATTACCCAGTCTGAATAGTGGAGAAAATAGAGAAGAAAGAAAGCAAGCAAGCAAGCAAGCAAGAAAGAAAGAAAGAAAGAAAAGAAAGAGAAAGAACAAAAGAAAGATGAAAGAAAGAAAGAAAGAAAGAAAGAAAGAGAGAAAGAAAGAAAAGAAAGAAAGATAGAAAGAAAGAAAGAAAGAAAGAAAGAAAGAAAGAAAGAAAGAAAAGAAGGAAGAGAGAGGAAGGAGGGGAGACTTAGACACAAATATATTCCAGAAAACAGAAGAGAAAGGAACATTTCCCAATTATTTTTATAAATTTATTATTACCCCGATATCAAAACCAGAAAACAGCAGTACAAAAAGGAAAAACAAACCCTATGAATACAGGTGCGTAATCCCTTTATGAAGTATTAGCAAATAGAAATCCACTATATATAAAAAGAATTGTATCATCTCTAAGTGGGTTTATACCAGGTATGCAAAGCTAGTTCACTATATGAAAACCAGTCAATGTAATCTGCCATATTAACAGGTTAAAGAAGAAAAATCGCATAATGGTATCGATTAATGCAGAAAAGGTGTTTGACGAAGTCTAATACCCATTCACAATTAAAACTCTCAGAAAACAAGCAGTAGAAGAGAACTTCTTCAACCTGACAAAGACATCTACAAAAACTCTACAGCTAACATTGAACTTAATGGTGAAAGTGCTTTTGCCCTAAGAACGGGAGCAAGGACGTCCACTTTCATCACCCCTGTTCAACACAGTAGTGAGAGTTCCAGCCAAGGTAATAGGGAAAGAAAGGGAAACACAAGACACACAGATCATAGAGGAAGGAATAAAATTGTCCCTGTTTGCAGATGACATCAATTTTCCACATAAAAAATCCCAAGGTATTCCCAAAAACTTTTCTGGGACTAATAAGTGACATCACAGGACATAAAATTAACAAACCAAAGTCATTTATGTTTCTAGACATTAGTGAAGAACATTTGGAAACTAAAACAAAAAATAGAACACTATAGTCACTAAAAAAATAAAATACTTAGGTATAAATCTTAAAAATGTATATACAACAGTTACATGCTAAAAACTGCAAAACCCATGAAAGAAATGAAAGAAAATCTAATAACTGGAGAGACGTACTGTGTTAGACTAGAAGATACAACTTCGTAACAATGTCTATTTTTTCCAAGTTGATATGCATGTTTAATACAATTTGTGTCAAAACCCCAGGAAGATTTTTTGTGGATATAGACAGAATTATTCTAAAATTTATACAGAAAAGAAAAGGAACTACAATAACTAAAACAATTTTGGGGGGAAAAAGACAATAAAATGGGTGGAATTAGTGTACCCAATTTGAAGATAGTATATAGGTGTGACTATTTAAGTCTTTGTGGTATTCACAGAAGAATGGATACATAGATCAGTGGTACAGAATAGAACCCCCAGAAAGTGCGACACAAGTCTAGCACTGATTTTTGACAGAGATTCAAAATTAATTCAATGAAGGATAGTCCTTTCAGCAAATGGTGCTAGGGCAATTGAGTATCTACGGGTTAAAAAAAAGAGAGAGAGAGAGAGAGAGAGAGCCTTGGCTTAAAACTCATACCTTATCCAAAATTTATCTCGGGGCGCCTGGGTGGCTCAGTTGGTTAAGCGTCCGACTTCGGCTCAGGTCATGATCTCGTGGTGCGTGGGTTCGAGCCCCGTGTCGGGCTCTGTGCTGACAGCTTAGAGCCTGGAGCCTGTTTCAGATTCTGCGTCTCCCTCTTTCTCTGACCCTCCCCTGTTCATGCTCTCTCTCTGTCTCAAAAATAAATAAATGTTAAAAAAAATTTTTTTTAAAAACCAAAAAAACAAAATTTATCTCAATATGGATCACAGATTTCAATGTGAAACACCAAACTATATAAAACTTTTAGAGGAAAATATAGGAGTGCTTGGTGAAGCATTCTTAGACATGACACCAAAAGCATAATTCATAAGACAAAAATCAATAAATTGGACTACATCAAAATTTGAAATGTTTGCTTTGTAAAAGACCTTGTTGAAAAGTTAAAAAGACAGGATACAGACAGGAAAAAAAATATTTGCAACCACATATTTGACAAAGGACTCTTATCTAGAATGCATAAAGATCTCTCAAAAGTCAACAGTATAAAAACAATCTTGCTAGAAAACAAGTTGCCTGAAGAGACATTTCACTGAAGAGGCTATATTTATGGCAGATAAGCACATGAAAAAATATTCAGCATCACAAACCATCAAGGAAATGCAAATTAAGACCCTGATGAGCTATCACCACACACTTATCAAAACAGATAAATAAAATATATGAACAGTATCAAATTCTAGCAAGAGGTGGAAAAAAATGTATCTCTCATACATTGCGGATGGGAATGTGAAATGTTACACTCAGGAAAATAGTTTTGAAGTCTGTGTAACAACTAAATGTAAATGGAATAAACTAGAGAAGGACTATGAAAAGAAATACTGTATGATCTAACATATGGATGGATAGATAGATGATAGATAGATAGATATTTTTGTATATCTTTGTATATCTTTGTATATTTTCATATATACACCAGAAAAAAGATCAGATTTGTGATTATCAGAGGTAGGGGTTTGAAGGGTGAGGGAACTGGATGAGGTGGTCAAAATGTACCAACTTCCAGTTATAAGAGAAATAACTACAAAGAAGGTAATGTACAAAATGATGACTATAGTTAACACTTCTGTTTGGTATAATTGAAAGTTGCTAAGAGAATAAATCCTAAGAGTTCTCATCACAAGGAAAACACTTGGTGTTTTTTTTTTAATCTATATGAGATGAAGAATTTTTTTTTAAGTTCATTTATCTGTTTTGAGAGAGAAAGAGAGAATGAGTGGAGGAAGGGCAGAGAGAGAAAAGAAGAGAGACAATCCTAAGCAGGCTCCACGTTGTCAGCATAGAGCCTGATACAGGGCTCAATCTCACAAATCGTGAGATCATGACCTGAGCCAAAATCAAGAGTCCGATGCTCAACCAACTGAGCCACCCAGGCACCCCAAAGAATGTTAACTAAATTTATCATGAGAATTATTTCATGATACATGTAAGTTAAGTCATTATGCTGTACACCTTAAACTTACACAGTGCTGTAAGACAATTATATCTCAATAAAACTGAAAGAAAAAAATTTTAATGTTTCTTTATTTTTGAGAGACAGAGAGACAGATGTGGTTGGGGTGGGTGGGGGGGTGGGGGCAGAGACAGAGGGAGACAGAATCCGAAGCAGGCTCTAGGCTCTGAGCGGTCAGCACAGAGCCTGATCCGGGGCTCGAACTCACAAACCATGATATCATGACCTGAGCCGAAGTCAGACACTTAACCAACTGAGCCACCCAGGTGCTCCGTGAAAGAAAAAAAAAAAAACAAAACACAAAAAAATTAAACATATGCTTAACATATATCCCAGCAATCTCATCGTGGGCCTTTATCTCAGAGTGATGAAAACCTGTCCACAGAAAAACCTGTACACCATTGTTCATAGCAGCTTTGTTTGCAACCGTGTAAAACTGGAAACAAAATGTCTTACAATAGGTGAATAGTTAAATAAACTGAGGTATGTCCATACCATGGAATACTACTCAGCAATAATAAGAAATGAACTAATGATGCAAAAAACAAATTGGCTGGTTGCTAAGGGCATTATTCTAGGCGACTCGTATGGCAAAAACAAAAAAAAAAATCCAACCTCCAAAGATCATGTAATATATGATTTCGTTTGAATACTATTCTCAACAAATTACAGAAATGGGAATCATTTAATGGCTGCCAGGTTAGGGATGGAGAGAAGGGAGGAAGGCGGGTGTGATTATAAAGGAGGAACACGGGGCAGAGCTTTGTGCTGGTGGAATAGCTCTTTATCTTGATTGTGGTAGTGGCTACATGAATCCACACATGTGACAAAATGACACGGAACTATATACATCCACCGTTCCAATGTCAGTTTCCTGGGTCTGACACCAGCCACACAAGATGTAACCACCGGGGGAGGCTGGGTAAAGGGTACAAAGGAATTCTCTGGGCTCTCTTTGTCACTTCTTGCGAACCTATACATAATTACTTCAAAAGTAAAAAGCGAAAAAATATCGTAAAAGAAATGTACAAGTCTGGAGAAGAGCCGTTTGGGGAAGAAGACACAGAACTGGGAGAGCTGGCGTGATCACTGGATGGATATGTGAACAGACAGCCTGCAATACTGGTCTGAATTTTGAGAGCATCTGAACCCAAGATGAGGCTAAATTAAGCCGCAGGCCGTAGTGTGGTTGCTAAGGGAGGGAGGGGAAAGAAAGGAGAAAATAAGGATATTTATGAGGTAGGAAGAGGAGGACAAATTGTTGGCAGGAAGAATGCGGACTCTGGGTTGTCAATGGAGCAGAACTGATATTAACATACAGCTCCCCGGAGTCTTTTCATTTCACCAGAGAAAACAAGCGTTTTCCAACTATTGGGAGGCACATCAAGACTACTGGATTCTAGAATGAGATCTTCCATTAATTAGTTAGACATGTTATGTCCAATAAACCACTTCATTTCTGAGCCTCATTTCTGTAGCAGAACA
Source organism: Panthera tigris (assembly GCF_018350195.1). NCBI lineage: Eukaryota > Metazoa > Chordata > Mammalia > Carnivora > Felidae > Panthera > Panthera tigris. The sequence continues at coordinate 54,900,330 of NC_056662.1, read as the reverse complement.
GCATAAAGTCAATGTTCTTAATCAGGTCATTTGGGGTTTGGATCTGCCCCACCTGTGTTCATCGGGGCGGGGGGTGGGGCCCAGGCTGAGGGCCATAGGTGCTTAGGCCACATCTCAAGGCAGATTTCCAGAGCATTTTTTTCCAGACTCTGCTTGCTCAGATCAGCTAACATTCCCTCGCAAAGCAGAAGAATAACACAGAGGTTGGGGAGGAGTGCCCCACCCATAGTGAATGGGGATAGAAAATGAATATTTGCTGAAAAGTCCAATCTTCATGCGGTTTGAGCTTTGTGTTCAGCCAAAGTTTGGTTCAGGATACCTGAAACTATGTAACTCTGCCTGCTCAGACAGATACTAAAATTGTGTTGGTCTCTTCATCAAATCTCAGCTGAGCCTGATTTCCTGCAGTGGCTTCAAGCTGGGAAAATTCCCAGATTCCCCTTGGCTCGGCATGGCCTGCTTCCCAGGAGACTGCCTGGCCTGGCATTAGCTTTCGGGAGCTGAGGCCCAGGATGGTCACCAACCTTGTTTTCTTCACAACGTAGAATACCTTTTGTCTGCCCGTCCAGACCCCCCCCCTCCCCATTTGCTGAGTTTGGACTCTACAGAAAAGGGTTCTCGTGCATTGTGTCATCTGCTTGGGTTTAGCCCCTTAAGGAACTAGCAGGGGATGAGAGTAGAGAGGAGAGTGAGGTTGAGTATTTACTCCCTGTAGGATAGTCTTGGGGCAACTGTGGGTACCCTTGGGCTGACAATGGGTTAGCCTTGGGGAACTGTGGATAGCCTGGGACTAACGTAGCCCTGAACGAACTGCGGAGTAGCTTCGGGTGACCGAACGGTAGCCTTGGGTGACTGTGGGATAGTCTTGGGTAACAATGGGGTAGTCTTGGGTGACTGTGGGGTAGTCTTAGGTGACTGCGGGATAGTCTTAGGTAACCATGGGGTAGCCTTGGGTGACTGTGGGATAGTCTTGGGTGACTATGGGGTAGTCTCGGGTGATTGTGGGGTAGTCTTGGGTGACTGTGGGATAGTCTTAGGTAACCATGGGGTAGCCTTGGGTGGCCGTGGGGTAGCCTTGGGTGACTGTGGGATAGTCTTTGGTGACTATGGGGTAGTCTCAGGTGACCGTAGGGTAGCCTTGGGTGACCGTGTCCCTCCACCAAATTCACTGTTGCTCCCATGACAGCCTTCCTTACCATTTTCTTCCCCTCTTAAGTTCCAGTATCTACTTTCTCCTCCCTTCTGCTATTCTGCCTGTAAGTGGGAACTAGAAGTCTATGATTTCTGGGCTTCTGAACCTTCCCCGTGTGGTTTCCCTATATCTGTGCATATCATTGGAAAGAGGCCTTTTCCTAACCTCTCCTGACATGACCCTAACTTGAGGCCATGTATTTTCTGCTTGGGATGCTGATACAACCTTCAATTTCAGACTGGTCCCCAGGAGTGCAGGGATTTCTGCCAGTTTTTGTTCACCTCACTGTCATAACCCCAGTGCCTAGAAAAGCACCAGGCACATAGAAGGTGCTCAAAAAATATTCAGATAATTCTTGAATGAATGAAGATAAATGAACACTACATCTCTCACAGAATTTGTTTGCCTTTGTTTATCTAAATGAGAAAAGAATGCTGTGCTCTTCAATGGGAGAAAGGGGAAAATAACTAAGAAGGGTGCTATCTCGGACATGGAGAGTCTTTTCTAATTTTTTAAATTGTGGCAGAATAGGGGTGCCTGGGTGGCTCAGTCAGGTTAAGCACCTGACTTCAGTTCAGGTCATGATCTCACAGTTCATGAGTTCGAGCCCCGCACAGGGATCTCTGCTGTCAGTGTAGAGCCTGCTTCAGATCCTCTGTCCCCCCACCCTCTCTCTCTGCCCCTCCCCTGCTTGTTTTCTCTCTCAAAAATAAATAAATATTAAAAAAATATTTTAAGGGGCGCCTGGGTGGCTAAGTTGGTTGAGCATCCGACTTCAGCTCAGGTCATGATCTCATGGTTCATGAGTTTGAGCCCTGCATCGGGCTCTGTACTGATAGCTCGGAGCCTGGATCCTGCCTCGGATTCTGGGTCTCCCTCTCCCTCTGCCCCTCCCCTGCTCATTCTCTGTCTCTGTCTGTCAAAAACAAATAAATGTTAAAAATTTTTCTTTAATGTATTAAAAAAATAAATTGTGGCAAAACATAAAATTTAGCACAAAACACCAAAGATAAAATTTAGCAGTCTAACTGTTTTGAAGTCTACAGTTCAGTGGCACTGAGTACACTCACATTGTTGTGCAACCATCATCACCATCCATCACTAGGACTATTGTATCTTCTCGGCCTGAACCTGTACCTATTAAACACCAATTCCCCATTCTACAGCCTTTGCCAACCATCATTCAACTTTTTTGCCTCAATGACCTAGACTACTTCAGGGATCTCATAGGTAAATTCAGACGATTTTTTTCTTTTGTCTGACTTATTTTGCTTAGCATAATGTGCCCAAGGTTCACCCATGTTGTAGCACGTGTCAGAACCCCCTTCCTTTTTCAGGCCGAGTAATATTCTGTTGTATGGATATGCCACATTTTGCTTGTCTGCTCATGCACCAGTGAACACTTGGCTTCTTCCACCTTTGGGCTACTGTGAATAATGCTGCCATGAATGTGGGTTTCTGCTCTCAAATTTTGGGGATCTCTACCTACAAGTGGAATTGCCAAATCATATGATAATTCTAGGTTTAACTCTTTGCAGAACCACCGTACGGCTTTCCACAGTGGCTGTACCTTTTCATGTCCCATCAGCCATGCACAAGCTTCCATTCTCTCCACATCCTTCCCAAAACTTGCTCTGTTCATTCGTTCTTTCTTTCTCTTTCCTCCTTTCCCTTCCTTCCTTCCTACCTTCCTTCCCTTCCTTCCCTCCCTTCTTTCCTTTCTTCTTTCTTTTCTTTTTCTTTCTTTCTTGATCATAGCCATCCTAATGGGTGTGAAGTGGCATCTCATTGTGGTTTTTATTTTCATGTTGCTAATGGTTAGTGACGTTGAGCACATTTTCATAGGCTTGTTGTCCATTTGTGTACCTTCTTTAGAGAAATGTCTATTCAAGTCCATGGCCTATTTTTGAATCAGGTTGCTTGTTTTTATGGTTGAGTTGTGGGAGTTCTTTACATATTCAAGATATTAATTCCTCGTTTGATATATGTTTTACAAACGTTTTCCATCGGTGGCCTTTTCACTCTGTTGATAGGGTCCTTTGATGCACAAAAGTTTTAAATTTTGATGAAGTCCAATCTATCTGTTTTTCTTTTGTTGCTTGTGTGAAATCTTGAGATTTGGGGGAGCATCACTACTATGTGGAAATACGACCTCTTTTCTCAATGAGATGACACTCTTTTGTGCCCCTCCCCCCCAGCACTCTTTACCCACTTAGCAGAGCCTGGGGGGCACAGTGTTGTGTAAATTCTCTTTACCACTCTTGTATCCCACCAGACTACAGAATTCCTGATGGTAGGATGTTTCTATTCATCCTGGAACCAAGTAAAGTACTACACAGCACAGTGAGGGGCTGAAAGAATGTTGGATAAGTAAATATCGAGGTAACTGAATAAATGGCTGTAGGAAGGAAGAAATTGGCTTCTCAGCAGGACTACAGAGCCTCAGACCTGACTGTTTTCAAAAGCTCTTTATTTCTTTCCTTTCTTATTGTCCTGGGAGGTTGCTTCTCAGTGGGACCTGGCTTTTATATAATTGTTTGCAGCATAACAATACTGTTATATAGCTGTAAGGCAATGGCCTAATTTCCCTCCTTCGTTAATGAAAGAGACATGTCTTCTGTGGGAAATCGGTGATTTATTGAGTGACCGAAGACTCTTTCTGTTCCTAATAGAAACCGGTGTAGATAAGCTACTTGCTGAAGGTGAGGAAGGAACATGACCAGCTATTTTTGACTAGGAAATTAATTTCATCGCCCCTGGTGTGTCCTTGCTAATTTGGAGCTGGGTTCATCCTGATGTTCTCCCTCAGATGGACAGCCCTCCTCGGGACATCCAATCCAAACACCTTTTTAATGAACTTTGTGCATGTAACTCTCCCGTGTGCCCCCAAGGCCCTTGGAACACAAATTCAATATAAAAATCAAAATTGGGAGAATTCATTCCAAATTAAAAGAAAACCCACCGAATGAAGCATGAATAGTTGTTAATTATCCTTTTCTAATTTTTTATTCCTTTTAGGATTGCTGATGCCATTCTCAGATAAGGGGGTATAAGCAGGCACCCAAGCTTGGGAAATTAGTAGGAGAAAAACACGGAATTAAGAAAATTCTCTCAATTAGCTTTTTATGCAAATTGGAAAAAGGCTATCATTATAAATTATTATTATTGGGTTTTGTTTTTTTTTGTTTTTTGTTGTTTTTTTTTTTTTCAGCGAAACATCCCAGTCAAGCTTAGGCCTTTCTTGTCCTGCTGGAGCACGTTTGAAAAGTCATGACATTCTAGAAAGAGCAGGGCTTTGAACTCAGACTATTATGTAACCAGTTTTAGCCTCTATTTGCTCATCTGTAGAAGAGGGAAAAAACGGAAAGTGCCTTACAGAGCTGCTAGAAGATTAAATGAAACAGCATGTGTAAAACACGTAGCACGTTCTCAGTAAATAACCCCTTCCATCCCCCTCCTACTGTATGAGACATTTGCTGTGGACAGAGCAGTTTCAAGGGTGGAGTTACTTGTTAGGAGGTTACTAATTTAAACAACAGACTAGTGGTAGACCACATGGCCAAGACCCTGTGGACAGAAAAACCACTTCTGCTTTTTGTACGACATCATCTGCTTTCTCCACGTCTTTTTTCGTCAAACACTCTAGTGCACCTTGAGAAAGGAGCTGGTGGCAGGGCAGGACTGAAAACCGGGCTTGTTTGTCCTTGGAAGCTCGGCCCGATTTGTAGTTCGCCTTTTCTTCCATGACTTATTTCCAAATGTCACAGCGCGAGGGGCCGTTTTTCGATGCACTGGAAGCCGAACGCTGACACCGGTACTGCCTCCCGGAGGCTAAGGGGAAGCAGAGTATTTATGGGATTTTACGAGGGGGGCGGGGAGCTGGAAGGTGGATGGAGGTGATTGGAAGTTGGGAAGTGGGGAGGTACAGGGGAGGCCCTCACCGTTTCTGCGCAGGCGCCCCCCGGCGACCCAGGCTTTTATTTCCTATGTGCCAAGGGTGGAGGCGCTGGCGTGACCGTGGTGGGGAGGTCTCACCTGTGTGGTCGCAGAGGTTACTTTTGTTCCCTCTCGGTCCATTCTTCGCAGCTGCCAGACTTCTTCCCGGTTGGTTCCTGTCTTCCTTGGTCTTGTGACCATCGGTCAAGTTTCTGCAAAACAGGCTCCTAAGTCAATTAGGTGGAACAGAGTGTGCTTGGGGTCCAACGGTCAGGCGCGTGTTCATGTGTCGGTTTCACAGATCGTCCCCAGATCCCGGGGTCGGTCTGGGAGAGCTGTTGTAGCCACATTGGTCAGTGCCTGTATTCCCCGTGTTACTCTGAGCTCCAAGGAGTTTCCGTGGGTTTCTTTGAGGGCTGCGTCCCGGCGCCCAGGGCGCCACCAAGAGAGCCCTCGCCAGTCACAACTGGCCACTGACCTGCTTCCAGGAAATAACGTTTTTGCCTCATCTGATTCGATATAATCTCCTCTTTCTCAAGTTCCCAATCTGAGAAGAGAGTGAGACAAGGCCTGGCACGTTTGGTCACTTAGTTTTTCTCTTGCCTTTCAGTTGGTCAGGAAGTGAATGGAGTGGCTTCCTCTGGGTGCTGTTTCCACTCCCCATGAAAGGGCAGCGGCTCGTGGCAACATCTGTGGGAGGAACTTTGCAGACTTAAAGGATTTATGGGAAATTACAAACAGACTGGCCCGTGGAGCCCAGAGGCAAGTGAGGATAATTGGAATCCTGTTCACCGAAGAGATATGAGGCGCTTCCATATTTGTTAATCACAAATTTCTCCATTTTTATTCCCCACAGAGCAATCTGTCTCCATAGATATTTATAGTTCAGACTCCCAGAGGGTGCTAGCCTCCCATCCTTGCTGCTGAGTAGTTTTCTTCTGCTGACGGAACAGACTAGAGGTGCTAACCCCTGTCCGGAGGGCTCTCATTAAAGAGGCCAGACAGTCCACCTGCCTGTTAGGTGGCCCAGAGCCACCTGGGGCTTCCAGGAGGAGGGGAAGCATCTAGTCTCCATGTTGGAAAAAGCAAATTCGTAGCAGAGACGTTTTCCCGGTCTGCTCTCCTCACTTTGGAAGAAGTTTGGCAACCCAGGTTAGTGTCTTTTTTAAAACGATGCCGTCCCCACTGTTAAAACCCCCAATTCAACTAAGTGAAAGTTAAAATATCTTATTGGCTTTCTGGAACAATTCATGAAGAGGGCAGCATTCCACCCAGCAGACAGAAAGAAGATCTGAGGGCCTCTACAGTTTGAAGGACGTTTACAGGCAGAAGGGGGCAGGAACAAGGAAGTTATGCTAGCAAAAAAACAGATTGGCTGTGCCAAGTCATTTTCCTGTAGGGGACAACTGTGGTCTATCAGGCAGATAACCTCACCAGTGGTGACCAGATGATTCCCGATGGACCGGTTTCAGATCACACTTCTGGAAGAGGCTGAGACCATAACGAAGGTAAATCCTGGTTTGGTGACGTGGAGCTTAGCGTGAGTGACTCCATTTGGGGCCTGTTGTCTTCTTTTTAACGCCAGGTTGGAACTCTTCCCCCTACTTTGGGATGACCAGAGGTGGTTCACTTACAGCCAGGAAGCCCTCCTCTAGCTTGTTGCCCTGCATTTCTTCAGGGCTTGTTGCCCTGCATTTCTTCACAGGCGCTTACCCGTGGTCGAAGTGACGGCTCACTTGGCTTAGCCTTTTGCCCCTGAACTCATTCTGTTCCTGCCCTGAACACCCGGCGTACTCTGAGACACTGTTAGCCCTCTGGGGACACTCTTCAGAGGTCATAATTGCCACCTCCAAGGAACTGCAGCTGTAGAAGGAGAGACAGCAGAAAGCAAAGGGACTCAGAACTGTGTGGAGGGGGTTGCCTTTGAGGTGTTGTTGGGCCACTCTGGAAGGAGAGGATGGGGCCCTAAACAATGTGGAGGTGATGGGGGTGGGGTGGGGTGGGTCGTGGAAAGGCACACAGGGCCCAACAGAGCCATTGAGGGAGCAGGGGAGAGCAGGCAGGAAAGAATGTTTCTAGTAGGTACGAGAATGTTTGCAAAGTCCTGGGAGAAGCAGTGGGCTCCGCAAGGCTGGAGGCCCAGATGGGTAGGGGGAGTGACGGGCGTCCAGACGGCAGAGGTTAGGGATGAAGACTGGCAGCCTGCAATGCTTGCAGGGCACCCTCAGTACTTGACCGTGAAGGCAGTAGATTTCATTGCACACTTGCTTTTTTAATTTCAAAAATGTACTATGGAAATGTTAAAACACATGAAAAATAGAATAGTGTAACGAACCGTCCTCATACCCGTTGCTGACATTGAACTGTATCAATATATAGCCAGTCTTGCCTCGTTGATATTTTTCCAGTGCCCCCTCCCCCACCCCCCGGATTATTTTGAACCAAACCCCAGATATATCGTTTGAGTCAGTATTCAGTATGTATCTCTAAGAGAAAAGACTCTTTTTGAACATGCCATCATACCATTATTACAATTGAAAAATTAACACGAACTCCAAATATCATCGAATATTCAGCCAGGTTTCAAATTTCCCCAACTGCCTCAGAGACATCTTTTAACAGCGGTGTGTTGGGTCCAAACAGAATCTACCCATGGCACTTAGTTGATATGCCCTTGGGTCTCGTTAAATCAGTAAGAGTTGCTCCTCTCTCGTCTTGCCACCCCCCACCCCCACCCCGGCGCTCATTTGTCGAGAACAGGTGATTTGTCCTGCATAATGGGTTTGGTCATGGAGGGGATTTGAGCGGAGGTGAGTCATGGCCCGGGTGCCTACCCACATGAAACACACACATACACAGCGACCCCCAAAATATGGCTCCTTGACATACTGCATATTTCAAGCATAAATTAAGTTGAGAAATGACGTGTACAAGGGCTGTCTGACCTTTCCCTGAAACGGGTCATAAAACCCTCGTGTGAGAAGTGCCCTCCCTATGCTCAGAGAAAAAGAGCATCTTATCTTGGACAGCCCCAGGAATCGGAATGAACGGGCCTTGCTAAGTGTCCCCCAGTTTAGCACACTTGGCTCATACCCTTCATCCGATCATATTTTTTTCCCTGACCTTCCACTCTTCGTCAAACCCAGCATAAAAACACTCAGAGTTAACCATTTCTTTGGGTCTCCTTTTCCTCATGAAAGCTCTGTGTCATGTAAAACTTAGGTTAAATAAATTTGTATGCTCACCTCTTGTCAACCTGTCTTTCGTTTTAGGAGTCCCAGTCAAGAGCTTAGAAGGGTTGGGAAAAAAAAAAAAATATTTCCCACCCCTACAAGACACAGACGAAATGACTTAGAAGGGAAGCTTATTTATTTTCCACGTAGATGTGGAAGCATTAGCAGTTTAGCTCCATTGTGTTGGGACACAGGCTCCTTCTCCTTTGTTCGGTCATCTACGTGATCCACGATGGCTCACCACCAAAGTCCACCTGGCTCCAGTGAAATAGGAGACAGCATACCTCTTTCCTGAAGGCCATGACCCCAGGGTTCCCAGATCCCTTTTGCTCACATCTTTTTGGCTAGACCTGAGTCCCATGGCTGTACTTCACTGCAGGGAAAATGGGAAATGTTGTCTCGTGCCCAGCTAACACTCCGCAGACAAAAAAAATGGGGCAATGGATAGGGTGAAGGGAATCTTTGCCGTGGAAGGTGTGGTTCGGTTTGAGGCATATTGAGTTTTGGGTGCCCGTGGATGAATGCCAGGGGACATACCTGCTACCCAGAAGAGAGGTCTCAGGGGAAAATGAGACTTAGGATTCGTGATTTTCATTAGGAAGCCATAGGCCCTTGAGCGAGGGAGGAACCCAACAGACCCAGCCATTTGGGAGGGCAAACATTGCATGTCATTTGCAGGATCAGTCGGAGAGAAACGAGGCCGAGAGTGGGTCGCATGGGAGCTGTTACAATGATCTAGAAGACTTTGCAAGGGGATAGTCACAGAACTCAGAAAGTGATTACACGGGATGGAGGAGGCAGGGAGAGAGCCAAAGATGAATCAAGGTGACAAGTCAAAGTGGCGGAGAGAGTAAAGATGCCATTGTACAGAGAAGACAGAAAGAGGGACAGATCTCTGATAGGGTGAGTGGATGAGAGGAGAAAGAAGAGCTTGCTTTTAGGCATTTTAATATTTTAATATGAGATGCCCAGGGCCATCCAGGTGGCCATGGAATGGAGGGTAGTCCAGGGCCCAGACTTGGTATCAGAGCTCAGAGTTCAAATTTGGATTCTGCTACTCCTAAGTCTTGTGACAAAGATCAAGTAGTGTAAAAACTTGCACTTTAGTGTCCTCAAAAATGGGGCGCCTGGGTGGCTCAGTCAGTTGAGTGTCCGACTTCGGCTCAGGTCATGATCTCACAGTTCGTGAGTTCGAGCCCCACGTCAGGCTCTGTGCTGACAGCTCGGAGCCTGGAGCCTGCTTCGGATTCTGGGTCTCCCTGTCTCTCTGCCCCTCCCCCGCTCATGCTCTGTCTCTCTCAAAAATAAACATTCAAAAAAAATTTTAAAAATAAAATAAGTAAAACGAACAAGAGGACTTATAAGAATTGCATAAATATATGTAAAACATGCACATAGGAAATGCTTGATATCTGTTTGATTTTATTATTACAAGGGATTGGAAAATGCAAGCTGGGGGTCGCCTCGGTGGCTCAAGTCGGTTAAAGTGTCCAACTCTTGATTTCGGCTCTGGTCAGGATCTCACGGTTGGTGAGTTCGAGCTCCACATCAGGCTCTGCTTGGGATTCTGTCTCCCTCTCTCTCTGCCGCCCTCCTTGGTCTCTCTCTCTCTATCTCTTTCTAAATAAATAAATAACAACTTACAAAAGAAAATGCAAGCCGGAAGCTCCGATAGGAGTTAGGGGTAAAGATTTGGGAATCCTTGCAACGAGGTGGGAATGTGTAAGATCCCCAGGGGAGAAGCGGGAAAGTGTAAGCACACGCTTGGAGAACATGCACGTGGGGAGAGGGAGCCCTCCCCTGACCCCACCGCACGCCCGTGCAGCTGTGGTCTCTGCACCATAGATATCACTTTCTCAGGTCTTACCATCCTTGTCACTTTTCATTAGTTAGCTGACTGTTCCATTAAAAGTCTGTTTCCCATCATCCTCTGTGAGGGTAGACCCCATGCTGCACCCTAGCACCTAATAACAGAGCCCAGCGCAAAGTAGGTGCTCAGTAATTACTTGTTTAAAGGAATCGTGCGCGGGAGTAAGATCTGTTGGGGGAGGAGTCTGCAAATATTTGTATTGCCATGGAAGAGCGCTTGATGGAGAAGAAAACGCTACAAAGGGGTTGAAGGAAGGGTCAAGTTTAACTTGGCTTCTTACGATTTACAGCAGCCATCCTCTCCCCTTAGGCTTATTAAATGGCAGACCGGTTTTAGTGAGAATGAAGCTTTAAAATGCAGTCAGCCAAGCAGATCTAATCACATAAAGCAAGTGAAAAATAAACAGCCAATGTCTGGAATGGCTAATCAGAAGCCGGAAAAAAAAAAAAAAATGAACGTATGCGATTTCCTCCGAGGTCTGCCAGTCACCTTCTGGGTGCATTTCCATGAAGCTTCATGGGGACATCCAACGATTCTGAGTACGTATTTATTTGTGAGGGACTGCCGACTGTTTTATGAACATAATAAATGATTCTCAGGGCAGAGAAACAATCCTATCTCTCTTCCAAGAAGGAAAAAGGCACGGCTGGGCACTTGGTGCCCTCCTCCAAATAATCCATCATTGTCATGACAAATCCAGTGTCAGACTCTACAATGTGACTGTATAAAAGTCTTTCAGTCTATCATAGAATGGGAGCAGGAGCAGCCCTTGGAGACCATCCAGTCCAAGCTCATGACCTCATTTTAATGATGAAGAAACCAAGGTCTTAGAGGGAACCAGCACGTCAGAGAATGTTTTCACTGGGCACCTACTATGTGCTTCCCCATATGTCTTTCATTGAAGCCTCATAAATATTTTCTATAGCTTATTGGAAGCATGATATGTACATCTTACTCAGCGAGGGCAACTAACTTGCTCAAACCCCCAGTTGGTGGTAGAGGTTTGGCCCTGAGTCCACGCCTGCTGTAGCAGTAAGGTGGGGCAAGGTTATGCTGTGGCTAACAACCCCGTAGAGCAACAAAGCGTTACTGCTGTTCATCCCCCATGTTGGCCATGGACTGGCCAGGGGTCTTCCTTTTATCACGTTCATCCAGGGATGAATGAGAGACCCAGACTGTGGGAGGCTCCACTGCCAAGGGCCAAGGGGGAAGAAGGAGTATATCAACCCACATTGCCCTTCAAATCAGCCCAGAAGGGTACAACTCACAGTCCACTGGCCAACACAAGTTGCTTGCCATTCCCAACCTCAAGGGAGCAGAGAAGGCAGTCTTACAGTGCACTGGAGACCCACAGAAAATACCTGGTGAGCTCCACCAATAACCACCACCCATTCTCTGTCCACAAACCCTCTCTGCCCCACCCAGGGAAGCACTGAAGGGTTCCCTGGATGGCAGAGCCCCTTCATGGAAGAGTCTTCCCATTCATTTCTTGCACACCTCACTTTCTGCTTCCCCAGGCTGCCTCCCTCCACCTGGCTAAGAAGGAGCAAGATGTTCATTCTTTCTTCTGTGGCGGTTTAAGTATGTTGGCAAACATTACCAGACCCCAGGGCAGGAAGATGATAGGCAAAGAGAACCAAAACTACAGACTGTAAGATGTAAGAAAACAGGGTTTCGGTTTCCTCAGATCCTAATGTTAATGTTTACTTTTCTGCATGATATGCGGCAGTGGAAGAACATTCTTTTCTAGTCTATTTCTTTTTCCTTGCCTCCAAAATGCAGGTAAAACTTTTATATTACTTTAATTTGAAACTAATTTAAGGAAGCAAAGGGACTTCCCCAGTAGCATTTTATAAATCTCTGTTTGGGAGGGTGTGTGTGTGTGTGCGTGCGTGTGTGTGTGTGTTATGAGGGAAACATTTTGAACATACACAAAAGTAGAGACAATAGCATTGTGGTTGTTTAAAAACAGGTCCGCAAGTCATTTGACATTCCTCTCACTATCTGTGTCCCTCTCCTGTGTACCCGGCTGGACATTTGTGATTGCCCCTACTGAAGAGTGTGATGGAAATAATGCTGTGTGACTCAAGCTAGACTAGAGAAGGCAGTACACAGTCAGCGTGGGGGTCTCTCTTGGGGCATGCACCTTGGGAGCCCTGGCTACTGTAAAAGGAATCTTAAGAGCTGTTGTAGAGGAGAGGAAAAATTAGTTTTCCCTCTACCCATCTAAGGTTCATTGGTTGGCGCCCTGTAAATTAGGCAGATTAACAAGAGCAAACAGGAGTTTATTAACATGTACAGCACACACACACATACACACACACACACGGAACAACTCTGTGATGAGTTGCTCAAAGGGTCGTTGAACTTGGACTTATATAGCATCCTAGTAAAGACCTATAATATTATAGAAAACTGACAAGACAAAGGAAAAGGATTTTGAACTTCTGAGGGCAGCAAATTGTGGAAAAGCAGATATATGAGGACACGAATGGTAAATAAGGGCTACTTTTAGCAAAGTTTATGTAGGGGCCCCTGGGTGGCTCAGTTGGTTGGGCCAGTGACTTCGGCTCAGGTCATGATCTTGCAGTTTGTGAGTTCAAGCCCCGCATCGTGCTCTGTGCTGACAGCTCGGAGCCTGGAGCCTACTTCAGATTCTATGTCTCCCCCTCTCTCTACCCCTACCCTGCTCACGCTCTGTGTCTCTCTGTCTCTCAATAATAAATAAATGTTTAAAAAAAAGTTTATGTAGATTTCTCTCGTGCCATCTTTGAACCAATAAGGGTCTAGAGCTGCCTCTGGTGATTACCTTCTGTCCTTCCTGTGAGAGAGCAGAGAGGGAAATGCCGTTACAAATTTCTGTCCTGCCTTTAGGGAAATAGGAGGAGGGCAGAGAGCTTTTTTTTTTTTTGTATCTGCTTTTTCTTCATTGCTTTCAGCTCAAAATAAATTCTCATGCCAGCGTGGCATATTTTGGGGTGGCATAGTTTGCTATTGCTTCACTGTCATAGGAGAATCATACACACAGAGAAACAGAGAGAGAGAGAGAGAGACAGAAAGACAGAGTAGACAGAAGAACCCAAGGAGCTCCAGATGTTGGAGTCTTCCCAGCCCATGTACCAGGCAGGCACATTAGTGAACCTTGAGCTGTTTCCATCACGGCCGCCATCTGATAACTGTAATTGTATGAGAGACCCAAAGCAAGCCCCATCTTAGCTGAGCGCATTCAACCCTGAGCACCTTGAAAGAGAATAGTAAGTGTTGTTGTCCTAAGCCTCTAAATCTTGTGGATTTATGGATAACCACAACACGTATAACAAACCCCATGTATAACGACATCACTCACCTTCAACAATTACCAACTCCTGGCCAGGTTTGTTACAATCTAGACCCCCACCCGGTTGCCCCACTTCCAAATATTTAGAAGCAGACCCCCTGTGTCTCATCACAGTCTTTCATCTCTAAATAGTCCAGCATTTCTTGAAAAAGATAAAGACTCTACCAACAGTTGCGGGTTGAAATGTGTCCTCCAAAAATATGGGTTGAAGTCCTAACCCCAGTGCCTGTGAACATGATCTTACTTGGAAATAAGGTCTTTGCGGATATAATCAAGGTCAGATGAGGTATCTCTGGATTAGGGTGGCGTTGATCCTCTGACTGATGTCCTTATAAGCAGAGAGAAAATTTGGACACAGAGGCACACAGGCACAGAGCGAGAATGCCACATGATGGTGGAGGCAGCAATCGGAATGAGGTGTATACACGCCAAGGAACGCCGAGGATTACCAACGAGCACCAGAGGCTGGGAAAGAGGCACAGAAACAGATTTTTCCTCAGGACTCCAGAAGGCGCCAATGCTGGCAACAGCTTGATTTCAGACTTCCAGCCCCCGGAACCGTGAGAGACTACATTTCTGTTGTTTTGAGACACCCAGTTTGTGGGAACTTGTTCGGGCAGCCCTAGGAAATGAGCACCCCATCCAAGAAGCACTCTATTTTAAGATGAAAATTAGTTATTTCTTTTCCTCTCATGCATTAGCTCTCATCTTTCCAGAGCTTGTTGAAGCTTCTGGTCGTGTGTGGAGTTATGATTTTGTACCTCATAAATATAGACAGACCACCCTGGGTCTGTCATTCCAGTGTCCTTTTGTCCTCAGATTACATAACCTCCTGTAAGCAGTTGTGGCCTGGACCCAGTCGTGAAAACTCAGCCACTGTCACGTGTTCTGGAACAGGAAGTTGTACTTGTAGGGAAAGAGCCTATGAGCTTTGGCCCCAGTCAGACTGGGATTCCCTCTCGTGCTATGAGGCTTCAGCAGGTGCGTGTGGCTTCCAGAAAGTTTATTCTCATTCTCATTCTGAGCCTTGTTCACCCGGTAGTAAAATAAAATAAAATAAAATAAAATAAAATAAAATAAAATAAATAAAAATTAACCCTTTAGATTCCAAGCTAGTACCATGGGAATAAATGGAAAGTTTGAACAAGCAAGCTGGCCCCACACCCGGCACATGGAAGTCTCGTTTCTGCTTTGAGTAACCAAAGTGGGAAGAGAGCCCAGGGTGCTGAGTCTCCTGGTTTCCTCAAAGTGTTTCAACAGCTGCCAAGTCTGTGCTCTGAAAGCACGAGATGGTTCCCGTCTTCTCCAACTTCAGGAAGAAAATGGACTGGCTTGAGAAGCTGCCCCTTGACCGGTGGTGGGCAGAATACCCGGGGCCTGATGTGGTGTAGTTTTAGGGGGATTAGGAAGGGATTCTAAACAAAGGTCCTGAAATTCCAGCGCAGGGAAGTTACTCCTTTTATTCTGAGCTGTGCACTTGAGTCTTCCAAAGTGTAAGTGGTACCTCAGTAAGTCCCCACCACCCTAGAGAGAATTAATTTGCTACACCACTCTCCTCTAAGACTGGAGGGCCCCTCATGGTATAAAGGGCACCGAGGGAGCCGGAAGGAAGGGTCAGTTCAGACAGGCACGTCCCCAGAGGCTTTCCTGTCCTCTGTGGTGGGCGGGGGCTTGGCTGGAGCCCAAAACGGACAGAATGGGTGGCTGGAATGGAGGTGCACAGCCTCCGCACCCCACACATGCAAAGGGTGGTTCTTCCTGCTGGCTCTTCCGTGCAAGGCACTCCATCTGCTCGACCCCGGGGTTCCTCACGCGTTAACTGAGGGTGTCAGGCTAGATAAACCAGAGACCCTTCAGGCTGTGGCATCCTTGACATCACTAACTAGAGCTCTAACCATGCTTTTTCAGCTTGGTGTTGGCCTCTCTGTTACTTGTGTGCTTGGCTTCAAGGAAGACAAAACTGAGACAAAGGTGGTTTTAGCAATACAGACACTTGATTAATGCAGGAACAAAAGGTCCAAGGCTCTACTGGCCACTTATTAGCAACCCCCAGAACATCACATCCCTCTTCTCCTGAGTGCTTCTCTGGTTTTCCAGTCCTGTGTAGCCACAAGAGCACAAAGTAGCTTCATTCCTGCCTTTCCTGCCCTGGATGTTGATAGGAGGGCATATATCTTTCTCCACAAGCACCCCAGCCAATTCGCCTTATATCACATTGGCCAGGACTGGGTCATGTGTCCCCCAGACCAGGGTCCAGCTCACTTCCCAGATGCCCAGGTATGTCTGGACCAAACCTGAGCTCCGCCGCCAGAAGAACAGACACCTGGTGAGGACATTCCAGCTCAACTGGGTCGTATCCATGGCTTCTCTGAGACAGAATCACGGCCTGAACAAGAGCATCATTCTTGTGGAAAAGAAAATTCACTTTAGGATAACCTCCTTTTACAAAACCACTCTGGGGAATTTCACTGGCAAATGTGGGGCTTGCCTCCGTTTTACTCCCTCTTCAAACAAGGGCCACTTCATCGGGGGACCTGTTCCGATAGAGCCGTGGGTTCGCTCAGGACAGTGGTCTTCACTGGACCTCGAAGGTGGATCTGGTGAGAGCCACTGCCCGGAGCTTTGCTGCAGGTGAGCGAGACAGAGAAAGCAGCAGACGTGTCTCCATAGAAACTTCCAGAGACTCAGCACACCAGCTGCCCTGAAAAAAAAAAAAAAAAGGATCTGCTGTGGCCCCTCCAACCCCCGGGCTGCTGACAGAAAGCTTCTTCCTGTTTCCACCATATTCTCTCAGAGGCCTCAGCTGCTCTTTTTGATTTTTCCCGAACAAAATAATTTCCCCATCACTAGCCTAGCGTTGACTCTAGAACCCAGGCAAAAGACGTGAGAAGGAAACGTGAGAAAGAAGTGAAGGGGATGTGCTTCATGACATCCTAGTAGACAGAAGAGACATGGATGGATAACAGAAGTTGGGGGATGACAATAATCTGTTAAAAAATTGTAGAGTGACAGCAAAGGGATCTGCCCAAGGCAGCCTGCTGTGTGGCCCAACCCTGGGTGAGGTCGCCAATAACCCTGGCTCTGGCATTTATTGCTTGTGTGAATTGGGCAACTTAGCCTAATTTCTCTGAGCCTCAGTTTGCTCATCTGTAAAATGGAGCTAACAGCACTTTTTATGTAGGGCTGTTATGAAGATTACAGATAATGCAAAAGCCCTGGGCATGTGCTATACCAAAATAAAGGACACATTTCCATCTTGAGAGTCGGTATACTGGACCAGAAAGAGCGCAGCTTTAGGGGAAGAGAGACCCCTACGTTACATCCTGTTCTGCTGCTTCCCTTGTGGTCACTCAACAAATGTCTCTGAGAATCTGTGGAATGCTGTCTCCCTTGAGAGGATTAGGGAGAATGGTATTAAAGTATTCAGAGTGGGCCAGGCAGATAATTCATTCTTCGTAAGTGGTGCTTGCGGTTGCTTTTTAAAATTATTATTATTATTGCCGAATTTTGCGTTAAAATGTGCTCAATTCTTGGAGCACGTGGGTGGCTCAGTCGGTTAAGCATCCGACTTCGGCTCAGGTCATGATCTCGCGGTTTGTGAATTCAAGCCCCGCGTCGGGCTCTGTGCTGGCAGCTCAGAGCCTGGAGCCTGCTTCAGATTCTGTGTCTCCCTCTCTCTGTGCCCCTCCCCCACTCACACTCTGTGTGTGTGTGTGTGTCTCTCTCTCTCAGTAATAAATAAGCATTAAAAAAATAACATAAAATAAAATCTTTAAAAATTTGTTTAAAAAAATAAAAATAAAAATAAAATAAAATAAAATAAAATAAAATAAAATAAAATAAAATAAAATGCAGTCGAGTCTTTAACCTGATCTTTGGTATCACGTTCACCACTGTGCATAAAAAACCTCCTGGTATATAATCAATGCTCCCAAAGTATTTCTAAATGAATGAATGAATGAATGAACAATCGCTGAGATGAAATGTACAAAGCCCCCCCTTGCCAAGGGCCCGGAAGCAGCGGGCTCTCAATCAATGGCCACTCCCTTCCCCTGGGTGAGGCCACAAAATTTAAGGTGGCCAAAACAAAAACCCTCAGTAGCCAGCATAAATAATATTTTAATGCAAAATGTTTTGGGGAATCCAAATGTAAAAAGTCAGCAATGAGCAAAATATCAAAATGTTTAAATAAAGACAGGATCCTTGACAGTGTTGAGTCATATTGGAGCCTGAGGCAAAAGGACGAATCAGTCATTCTGATCCCGACTTTAGACATGAAGGCCTCAATCTCTTCCCCACAGTCCCCCCCCTCCCCCTCCTTCCCAGGTCTTCTGGGGTTCTGGTGGGTCCCTCCCCCACATTGGAAACAATTGTTGCTCTTTTTAAAAAAGACAATGCCCTGACTTACTCCGGGGGAGCAAACAGCGTGTCAGGGGGCGGGGCCTGAGTATCTGTATTTTTTTAATTCCTCAGATGGTTCTATTGTGCAGCCTGTGCTGGTAATCACTGTTACCACCAGAGCCTGGGGGGTTCCCTGGAAAGCCAGTCATCCCTCCTCTGGGGGCTCTCCTAGCAGAGAGAGGAGGACACAAGTAATTATAGTCTTATTTTTTCTGTGCAGACGTTGGAGAAAAGCCAAAATGCTAGGCGTCTTTCTGCCAATCCGAGATTCACTGGTTCCTGGAGAGCCTCGTTGCCGAAGCAGGCTGCCTGCCGGCTCATCCCCGGCTCCCTCTGCTGCCCACCTGGACAGTCCAGAGTCTCGCTTCTCAAATAGCAGGTCATTAAGATCGCTGGGTTTCAGTGGCCCCTTCTCTCCCAGAGACAGCATACCTCCCTAGTAAGGTGTTTGGGAGAAACAAATTCCCTGCTAACAGCATTCCTAGTGCCCGGTACCTGCTAAGTCCTCCACAGTTGGGGCTGTCATTCAATGCTAATTTTTATCAGAGTGATGGTGTAGATGAAGGAATATGTGCATTCCTTTAGATAAGTCAACAAATTCTGCAGAAGCATTTGTTATATGCTTGTGGATAGATTGACTGTGTTGTCCTCTGGGAAGCTGTGTTTATCTGGCCAGTCAATAAATACTTATTATTCCCACACTTCCAGCCAGACACTATTTTAGGCATGAGGGAAAATGGTGGGCAGTAAAAGATGAAGCCCCATCCCTTTCAGTGCCTGTGGAGAGACAGAGAATAAGTCAAAGAACAAACAAATGTATGATGTAGGGTTAAGTAGAGGTGTGTGCTTTAAGGAAAAAGGCAGCAGAGTAGAAGGAGAGAGAGTTCTTTTCACCAGGGGGTGAGGGAGGTGACATTTGAGCCGAGCTGTGAATAAGTGAACCATGGCATCATTTGGAGAAACTTCCCGGCAGGGAACGACAATGCAAAGGCCCTGGGGTAGAAACACTCTTGGCTGTTCTAGGAACCATAGGCTCGCAGGGCGGCAGAGAAGTGAGGGGAAGCCGGGCTGAATATGACAGTGACGTTGGGCTCTTGATGTTTATTCTAAGCATGGTTGGAAGCCTTGGAAGATTTTGAAGGAGGTCGAGGTAGCACAAAATGTTCTAGAGATAAAAAGGCCTAATAAAGCCTTGTGAACTGAGTTTGTGTCTGTGCATGTGAGGGGAGGATTCTGTAGAGGTCCCTGCAGAAGGTCACAGGGGTCTGCCTAAGCCACAGAAAGCTTCTGTGGGTCCCATTTGCATCCTCCAACCCCAGAAGGCAAACAGCTTCCTAGAACATTTTCCTGAACTTTGTAGGATCCGTGAGAGCACGGCTCACTGCTGTTAAGAATCGGGTTCGGGAGCAGCTCTCGGTGCCCTGAGGCAGGCCACCAACCAACGAGAGGCATCCCATGAGCCTCTTGGGGCCTTGAGCAAGCTGTAGCCAACACTCGCCTTTCTCCCAGCGATTCTTTTCAAAGCAACCAGGTGAACGGCTGGGAATTCAGCTTTTCCGTTTTCTCTGTTACAAGAAAGACAAGAAGGCCAGAGGAGTTAGAGACAGAATTTCCAAACCAGTGGATTATTGAAATGACCTCAGTGTTCAAGGTATTCCCTTCTTCAAGGTTGCCTAAGCTTCAGGTCAGGGATGTCCTTCTCTTCTGTCAGTGGTGGACAGCGACTGAATACCTACCCCCTGTGGCTGGGGGGGCCTCCCGTCCTGTGTTGATTCTGGATTTTTGTTTTTTTTGCCTTTCCTGAAATAGCGGCTCACTTTTCTGATGTTTGCCAGTCTGCATGCTCTGAAGACATACATAGGCCAGGATAGCTGCAGGTGCCAGGGAAGCAGGGTGAGAGTCTCCAGAAGCTTGCCGCATGTGGGCCCAGGAAAGAGGGCTGGCATCTGGGGCAGAGGAGACACAAAATCACTTCACAGATACATCAGACTATGGTCCAAAAGTGTGTGTTCCCCCACAGCCCAAATTCATATGTTGAAATCCTAGCCCCCAACATGATGGTATCAGAAGATGGGCCCTTTAGGAGACGATTAGGTCATGAAGGAGGAATCCTCAAGAATGGGATTAGTCACTTTCAAATTTGGTTAAGTGTCCAGCTTCAGCTCAGGTCATGATCTCACAGTTCGTGAGTTTGAGCCCCGCGTCGGGCTCTGTGCTCACAGCTCAGAGCCTGGAGCCTCCTTCAGGTTCTGTGTCTCTCTCTCTCTCTGCCCCATCCCCATTCATGCTCTGTCTCTCTCTGTCTTAAAAATAAATAAAACATTAAAAAATTAAAAAAAGAGAGAGAGAGAGAACCCCCAACCGCTCTCTCCCCGTCTTTCTACTACATGAGGATTAAGGAAAAGTCTCTAATCTGGAAGGAGACTCCCAACATCCGGCCATGCTGAGACCTGATCCCAGACTTGCAGGCTCCAGAACAGGGAGGAAGAAATTTCTATCGTTCGTAACCCACCCAGTTCGTGGTACTTTGTTACCGCAGCTCAGAGGGGCTGAGACACGGGTTCAGCTTCCACTCTGTGTGAGACTATCCCAGGGCCATGGAGTGTAGGGAACTAGTCTGGCAGAGGTCCCTGCCTCTGGGGTACTTCTCCGCCAGGGGGAGACTCTTCGCCAAGCCCAGCACCCATCCCTTCCTTCCCTGAGAGAGAGAGAGAGAGAGAGAGAGAGAGCTCAGAGATGTTTCACCAACAGCTTTGGCTGCAGCCTCTTCCTACATCTTTACCAAGTCAGTTCCAAGGCCTCTAATGATAAAATCACCCTCCGGCATTCATTCCATACATACGCAACAGGTGTCTGCTTTATCCTGGGCACTGGCAGGGGCAGAAAGTTTATTGCTCTTTCTTTGATTTTCTAAAATGTTAGCATTCGATCTATGTTGGATTTGTAGTTTTCTTGGGTTTTCTGGCTGTGTAAGAACCACAACACAAGTAGTTCACTCCAACATCAATATTGGTGCTCATTTAAATAAGTTCTAATTAAAGTAACTTAGGCCAAGGGGGTTCTGTACCTTCCTCTCGTCTAACACTGTCTGAACTTGAAGAAAGGGCTTGAGGGAAACTGCAGACCGAAAGGGGATCTGGGCCAGATTTCTCACCAGGGGCACCTTTATGGCCCTTCAAGCAGACCTTGTGGTGAGACCCTATCTCAGCAAAGGCATAGACAACTTCAGTCTTGTGTGATGCACAGTAATGTGGACACCTCCATCCTCGTTTCCTTTCCTTTTCTTCCCTTCCTTTCTCTTCCCTTCCCTTCCCATCCCCCCCCCCTTTCCTTCCTTTCTCTTCCCTTTCCATTTCTTTCCTTTCCTTTCGCTCACTGAAGGGGCTTCCTCCAAGGGTCTTAAGTGACAAGGGCCAAGCCCCTTATAGCTCTGTCCCCAGAGCTCTTAACCTCAGGTTTTATGCACAGTTACTATTTAATGAGCACATGAAAACTGAATTTCACACACTTTTATTTGTTCTTAGCAGCCTTAAAAGAACTCAGCCTTCGGGGATGCTGCTGGAAAAGTAACCATTTGCTCTTTGAAGTGACATCATGTTTGCTTTTTTGTACCAGTAGGTGTGTTTTCCCCCGTCTCTTCCATTTTGGTCTATTTGGCCTCAAATCTTCTTATCGGGGAAATCAGTCAGAGGTTGCCTTTTCTAATCTTTCTCATTCTGGTTGATTTCGCTATTTATTGGACCATCTTTATTTCTTCCTAAAGTATTCAGATTTAATTACATGTTTTTCTGCTGCCTTTGGTTCAAGTGTGCTAATTATGCAGTATTTAGTCTGTCTCAAGTTTATTATTAGACTTTGCATTGTCCCTGCATTTGCGAAATTGCAGAGAATTTGTATTTTTAGGGCTCTTTCCATTCATGGTTGTTACTACTTGAGGAAACTAATATATACATATGAGATATATATATCAAGTATATCTCATATGTATATATAAGACCACGCTTAATATTTCCAGTTTCAAGGGTAGCATTCTACTGACTGAATCAAAGTTGGTTAATTCTGTTGGCCAGCTTATGAGCATTGCTTTAGTAAAGTCAACTCAGTGCTACAACTTTTCCTTAGAATGAATGCTGGAAAAATCAGGGGAACTGAGATACTGAAATGTTGTTTCGTTGTTGGCTTTTGGTAACTTCCATGTGGCTCCTGCTTTAGAATTTTGCCTTGAAGATGAATATCAAGTTATCTACGTGAATAGCTGAGGGCTTACTTCAAAATCCTACTGTGGGTTTCCAGAATAAGGAGGCAGTTGGCCATCAGGTGTGGCAGTGCCCCATCTCTTCCGCATCAAGGGAGCCCCAGCTGCCTGCCTCTCCCCTCTTTTTGGCCATTAAACACCTTATTGGCAGCTGTACCATGGAATGGCGAGAGCTATGACTACATCACTGCTGTTCCTACTTGGCTAGTGCATTCAATCATTCACACACTCAGTTGACAGATACCTGCCCTCATGAAATGCATGGTAGAGGAGCAGGAAAGGTACTCAAGATAAAAACAAATGAAAACAGGGGCACCTGGGTGGCCCAGTCGGTTGGGCGTCCGACTTCGGCTCAGGTCGTGATCTCGCGGTCCGTGGGTTCGAGCCCCGCGTCGGGCTCTGTGCTGACAGCTCAGAGCCCGGAGCCTGCTCCGGGTTCTGTGTCTCTCTCTCTCTCTGCCCCTCCCCGCCTCATGCTCTGTCTCTCTCACTCTCAAAAATGAATAAATGTTAAAAAAAATGTTTTTTAAAACAAAAAAACCAAAACAAACGAAAATACACTATGTCAAGTGGTGCACCAGATTGGCACATCATTTCGGAATTCTTCACGCCGTGCTCCTCTTAGAATTGCGCATCACACTTTGCCACTGACAGTGAAGGTTCTCTGACTGAAGGTAGATACCTTTCTCTTGATGTTGGCTTGGTCACGTGACTCACTTTGGCCGATGGGATATTTGTGGCCATGTTGTAAGCAGAGCCTGAAATCTGCCTGTGGGGTTTTGGCCTGCTTCTTCTGCTTCTGCCGTTGCCAGGAGCACATGCCCTGAAGTAGTTTCTGGACTCAGAATAATGAGACACTGCAGAGCTGGCTTGAACCCAACCCACAGCCTGGAGGCAAGCCCAGAAGACTAAAGACGAAGCAGAGGCACTCAGCTGAGCCCCGCCGAGAGCCACCAGTCCAGCAGGCCTGCAGATCTGTGCGCATGAGAAGAAACGTTTGCTACAGGAAGTGACTTGAGTTTGAAGGGAGATTTGTTACAAAGCAGTATCACTGAAAGAGCTGACTGACAGAAGTGGTGGTAAAGGCTAAAAGAAAAACAGAGCAGCATAAGGGACAGAAAGTACCCATGCAAGAAAAGAGGAGTAACATTTTCTTTGGGACAGCAGTGCCGACTCTCTGGATATGGTGACATTTGAGCAGGAACTTGTGGCACTCACATTTATGGAGCAGTTATGTGAGCCAGACATTGAGTTGTCTCACTTATTATTGTTCACACATCGTCTGGGGTGGGTACGGCTGAAGCTATCATTTTTTTAAGATAAGGGAACTGAGACACAGAGAGATTTTGGGACTTGCCCAAGGTCTCACACTTAGTAAGTGGGAGGTTTGAGATTCTCTTTTATGTCAACTGCATCTTGATCTATCATAACGCAATCTGGCACTAACCACCTGGAGTTAGCACAGACCCCAGAAGTTCAAGGGCACGGCCCCAACAACACTACCCTTATTTTAGATGCCAGCCACACTTTGGGTTATACAAACTGACTGGCTATACATCCAGGGGTTTTCATGACCCCCTCCAGGTTCAGTACTTTGCTAGAGTGACTCACTGAACTCAGGCAAGTGTTGCACTATGATTACAGTTTATTGTAAAGGATATAAGTGGGGCAGAGGATACAAATAAAGGGACACATACTAGGCGCGTTCTGAGGGATACAGAGCTTCTGAACTCTCTCCCTTTGGTGTCAGGACACATCATCCTACCAGCACATCAGTGTGTTCACCAATTAGGAATCCTTGATGTCCGTGCACTTTTTTCAGGGGCTCGTAGGTAGGCATAGTTGACAGAATCATTGACCATGTCATTGGAGTCAATTTGCATCGCCCCTTTCCTTCCTGAATGCCAGCTGGCTGAAAGTTCCAACCCTTTCATCACAGGTTGGTCCTTCTGGTGACCGGTGCCCATCCTGGTCTCATTAGCCTAACAAAGATGCTCCCATCAGAAATTCCAAGGGGGATTAAAGCTCTCTGCCAGGAACATGTGAATGAAAACAAGTAATAACTGAAACTCCCTGGACAGATTCAAGAGCAGAATCGACTCAGCAAAAGAAAGACTTCACGAGTTGGAGGAAAAACCTGAAGAAGTCACTGGGGAAGCACAACTGGGAGATGATGAAATGGAATATAAGATGTTAGGAGACCAGAGAATAAAGAGAACTCCCCTCAAATGTCTAACTAAGGTGGCAGAAAGGAAAAAACAGAGAATGAGAGAGAAGGAACATTCGGTGACATAAATTCTTGAGAATTTCTAGAAATGATGGGAGAACTAGCTTCCTCAGTCTCAGAAAGCCCAACTAATGTCAAGTAGGATATTTAAAATGACAACTGGGGGCACCTGGGGGGCTCCGTCGGTTAAGCAACTGACTTCAGCTCAGGTCACGATCTCATGGTTTGTGGGTTCTAGTCCCACATCAGGCTCTGTGCTGACAGCTCAGAGCCTGGAGCCTGCTTCAGATTCTGTATCTCCCTCTCTCTCTGCTTCTTCCCCTCCTCGTGCTCTGTCTCTCTTGTCTCTCAAAAATAAACAAACATTTTTAAAAAATTAAAAAAAAAAAACCACTGTATCTGGTCATAACAGAGAAATCCCAAAGATAAAAGATCTTAAAATCTTTTAAGAGCATGTGACTCTTGATCTCGGGGTTGTGAGTTCAAGGCCCATGTGGGGTGTAGAGCTTACTTAAAAGAAAAAAAAACAACTTGGCACCTGCGTGGCTCAGTTGGTTAAGCATCAACCCTTGATTTCAGCTCAAGTCATGATCTCAGGGTCCTGGGATTGAGCCCCACATCAGGCTCTGCACTGACAGCTCAGAGCCTGCTTGGATTCTCTCTCTCCCCTCTCTGTCTTTCTCCTACTCTCTCTCTCTCTCTCTCAAAATAAATAAATAAACTCTTAAAAAAATAATGATATCTACAATTTTCCATAGGCTGGTATTCTGTAGTATTTTTTTTTTTAAATAACGTAACACACGCCCATGGAAGAAAATGAAGAAATTACCAAAAAGCACCAAAGCAAAATTTAACCATTCATAACTAAAGGGTTAACTACCCTTCGGGATCATGACTACCTTCGTGTTGTGACTACCAGCAGAATACCCAGGCAGGCATTTAAAGTGTGGGGCGAGTGTAGATGCTGATTAATTTTTGATGGTTGACTGAGCATTTGTTTAATCTTTGGTTGAGATGTGTGCACTTCATGCCGAAGATGGAAAATGCATGAAACGATGTTCTCAGCACTTTTCCTGCATGCTATATGCCTACTGCAGTGAACCGGGGCTCACAAGGCAAATGTTAGTCATGAATGTATTAACCTCGTTTCCTTGGGAACCACTGAGCAGAGGGGAGAATGCTGGTCACATTTAAAAGCCTGCCATGTGTAAGGCAATTAGTTCCAGAATTTGTCAGATGACAGTTCTATTTTTGAGTACTTTCTTATCAATTAGGAGAAAAAATATCTGACAGGCAGGGATTTCTCAGCAGTTTGGGGGGCGAGTTAGTTTATAAGCAACAGGAAGGCGAGTTTAAACTGCCTCATACCAAGATCGTTACCGTTTGTTCCTCTCTGTGGAAAGTCTTGATGGATGGGCTCAGGCTTAAGAGACACACAAGGAGTGAGAGGCTGATGTTCTGCTTGTGCTCTTCAGAATAAGATCGTGGCAGACATCCGGCTTCGTCCTCAGAGTCGGCGCACACAGTGCCTCATCATTTCGCCCTGGAAAGCACCGCTGGTGCGGATCGTGGGACAGTTCTTTGCTGTGAATCATGTAGGTTTGGGAAAGCTTTGAGCAAGCATCATAAAAGTAACCAGGTCGATGCAGCCATTTATGGAGTACTGTGAGCCAGGCTGCGCGCTAAACCATCGGCCAATCACCCCAACGAGGGTCAGAAGGTGGCAGATTGACCTGTCGTATGAGCGCTGTAAAGAGAAACAACAGAAGCTATAAAGAATTCACGATCTAGGAGTTCCATTTATGTATGTATCGTATATCTCGTACTTTCTTCCTATTTATATTATGATGTTTTGTTATCTTACAAGACTCTCCTGGCGGGAGAGGGCTGCCTCTCCCAGGGCCAGCCAATTCTTGGAGATGGCAAAGGGCCAGGCAGGAGCCGACCCTTGATATGCAAGCTGACCAGTCCAGAGCTGGACGTCCTCCATCTGGCCCCACACAGCCCGGGGCTGCGTGAATCGTCCCAGGGCTAGGTGTCAGGGACTAGAAACCACCCCGATAGCCCACAGTCTGCCAAAATTATTCAAACTAGCCATTCTACGATGTTCACCCAGCCCTGCTTGTCCTTCCTGTGGAAACGCCAATAAAGGTTGTGTCCTAAACCTTCGCTCCTGTCTTCTGCCTCCTGACCACCCTGGTGTTTTTTCTGTGAGGCTTTGATTGGTGTGCCTTCCATCCCTAGGACCTTTGAGTGTAGTAAACTTTGTTCTCCTGAGCCTCCCTGTGTCTCCTCTTGTGGCCACACCTGGATGACTATCTCATAAAAGAATACCCACTGGGACCCAGCAATTGCACTACTATGTATTTATCCAAGGGATAAAAAAAAGTGCTGATTCGAAGGGACACATGCACCTCAATGTTTAGAGCAGCAGTAGCAACAATAGCCAAATTATGGAAAGAGCCCAAATGTCTATCAACTGATGAATGGACAAAGAAGATGTGGTATGTATACACACACACACACACACACTGGAATATTACTCAGTGTTCACAAAGAATGGCATCTTGCCCTTTGCAACAACGTGGATGGAGCTAGAATGTATTATGCTAAACAAAATAGTCAGAGAAAGACAAATACCATATGACCCTACTCATATGTGGAATTTAAGAAACAAAACAGATGAACATAGAGGAAGGGAAAGAAAAATAAAATAAGATAAAAACAGAGAAGGAGGCCAACCATGAGAGACTCTTTATAAAATATAGAGAACAAACTGAGGGTTGCTGGAGGGGAGGTGGGTGGAGGGTTGGGCTACATGGATGATGGGCATTAAGGAGGACACTTGTTGGGATGAGCACTGGGTGTCATGTAAGGGATGAATCACTAAATTCTACTCCATTATTACACTCTATGTTAATTAACTTGGATTTAAATAAAATTTTATTTTTTTATTTAAAAAAATTTTTTTATGTTTGTTTATTTTTGAGAGAGACAGAGATAGAATGTGAGTGGGTTAGGGGCAGAGAGAGAGGGAGACACAGAATCCGAAGCAGGCTCCAGGCTCCCAGCTGTCAGCACAGAGCCCGACGCAGGGCTCGAACTCACGGACGGCGAGATCATGACCTGAGCCGAAGTCGGATGTTCAACCGACTGAGCCACCCAGGCGCCCCAACACCCTTCTGGGTTTTTTTTAAGATTTTTTTTTTAATCTTTATTTATTTTTGAGAGAGATAGAGACAGAGCAAGAGTGGGGGAGGGGCAAAGAGACAGGGAGTCACAGAATCTGAAGCAGGCTCCAGGCTCTGAGCTGACTGTCAGCACAGAGCCCGACGCGGGGCTCAAACTCACGGGCCGTGAGATCATGACCTGAGCCGAAGTCGGACGCTCAACCAACTGAGCCCCCCAGGTGCCCCAAGCTTTAAATAAAATTTTGAAAAAAACATATGCAACACTGTGGAGAATAGCCATTATCCACAAACTTACCACGTGCATATGCCCATTTTAAATTAAGAAAATTGGGTTGTAAAGAGCTTAAGCCTGCATAGGTTGTTAAGGGGGAGAGTAGAATGTGAGCCTAGGTTCGTCTGTCTGCGGGCCACACTCAATCCCCTGCCCACTCAGTACTCAAAGCACGGGCTCTGACCAGCCACATGGGCTTCCCCTGGGAGCCTGGTGGCAGTGAAGAAACTCAGACCCCACTCCAGACCTAGTGAATGAGATTCTGCCTTGTAACCAGACCCCAGGTGGTTCCAAGGGAAGCTGGAGAGACTCCGTTCTCCACCCGCTCGGCCAAGCACCACTGAGGGGAGAAGTGCGAACCACAGGGCATTATGGGAGTGACACAAATGAAGCCGGATAGAGAGAGCCTGGGATTCTAGAGAAAGAAGCTGGTGTTGTGGGCTGGGATAGTCAGGGACATCTACCCACAGGAGGTCAAGCTGTAGGGAATTAGTTGAGATTCAGATCCATTAGCACTTAAAAAATTGTACAACATCCCTCTCACTCAACCACCCCACTGTCTCCATACGCAGAAGCCCCTGAGGTCTCTAAACTGCCCCAGGCGCTATGTTTTCCTGCAGCGCAACATTTTATCCGAGACATGGTGACTGCTAAAATAGGAAAGCAGCGGGGCGCCTGGGTGGCTCAGTCGGTTAAGCGGTCGACTTCCGCTCAGGTCACGATCTCGCGGTCCGTGGGTTCGAGCCCTGTGTCAGGCTCTGTGCTGACAGCTCAGAGCCTGGAGCCTGTTTCAGATTCTGTGTCCCCCTCTCTCTGACCCTCCCCCGTTCATGCTCTGTCTCTCTCTGTCTCAAAAATAAATAAACGTTAAAGAAATTTTTTTTTAAACAGGAAAGCAGTACCTGGTTGAGAAGACAGTCCAGGCGACACAAGGGAGACTCCCGGCCCTGGCCCCGCTGCCACAGAGGCCATCTGCGCCACAGTCTCAAATCCTACGTGGGAGTGGGTGTCCTGGGGAGTCGTTCGCCTTTCCGCTCCTGTGTCTCTCTCAGATCCGTCTGGTAGCCAAAGTTAGGAAAAGCTCGTCTCCAAGACGCACTTTCTCCATTTAGACTCACAGATGAGATCAACATCTCTTGAAATGCTTATTTCAAGAAAACAGGCACGTTTTTAGGCACGGGCAATGATTGCAATGTGTCTGCTAACACCGGCATTTTTTTTTTAAGCACGTGCGTCCTTCTCTGGGCACGCGGAAGGGGGGCTGACCCACATGTGTTCACATGCTCATTTACAAAAGAAATAAAAGACGCCGCTACCGATGCCAGCTGACTGTTAAAAGGCCAATCCTAAAACCTTGGATGGTTTCCACGGCACCTGCGGTCCATTAGCCTACACGGGCCTCCGGTTCCCTTGTGAGATCCCAACCCCAGGCAACCGACCTACCCAGCCTTCCTGGACAACCCCCTGAATCAAAAGATCCAGGCCCTTCCCTCAGCCTGCAGCCCTCCTTTATTTTCCTTCGTAGCACCTAACACCCCGGGACTTTGTTTTCGTAGTTTTTGTTATTTCTCTGTTTATAGTCTATCTCCCTGCTACTTGAATGCAGGGGTTTCGATGATTTTGTTCAGCGCTGAGTTCCCAGCATCTAAAACAGTGCCTAGCACCATAGCCACTGGTTGAATAAATAAACACATGTGTAAATAGACACCTAAATGAACGTGCTAGTTAACAATCGCCGAATGAGTGAATGTCGTTTAGAGATCGGAGCGCCAAAAATTACACGCAGAAGAATGTGGAGAGGGCCGGGACACCTCCCTGGCCTGGGGACTGGCGTGGGCCTTAGTAAATGTACCCCTACAAGAAAAAAAACAATGTAGGCATGGAGGGAAAGAAACTATAGACAGAAGCATCTGAGTAAATGGTCCAACAAGTGTTAGGAAGCCTGGAAGGGCACGTTTTCTCTTTTTGGCTACATGTCGCTGCTTGTACTGGCCAGAAAAGTGCTCAGGCCTGCTGTCTGAGCCTACAGAGAACTTCCTGGTGCCACTGCTGAAGGGCTGTTGATCAAAAACGACAAGAAGCTCCCAAACATTCGATGTGGCTCACATTCATCATGGCAAGAGTCCCCGGAATATGCTCCATGTGAGGGGCTCAATGACTTCATTCCTTCTCAAGGGGAGTGAAGGAAGTGTGCTAAGGCCAAGTGACACAGCTTCGGCACCAGCGGTAGGGTGGCCTCGCTCCTGATCAGGACAGAGTAGAAATGCAATAGGCCTGCCCGGAGAGCCCGGAGATATCTCCCCAAGAACATTCCATGGCACAGTCTTGGGAGATGGGGTGCAGATCAAACATGATTTAGAAGGCTTCAGTGAACCAAGTTACAAGATTTCTTTCTGTGCAGAACTCCTCAGATCTTTCATATGCTAATTAAGATTGTGATTGAGCCCTTGGTGGTGGTCTGGAGAGAAATGGGCAGCAAAACAGTGACTGGGGGATATGAGCAACAGGCACTGGTGATGAGTTAGAAAGGAATATGGAATATGGTCCAGCTACCCCCCCAAGGTCAGGCAGTGGGTGGCTGATGGGGCCATTTGCTGTGACTGGGAGACAAAAGCTCTTGTTTAGAAGGGACGAGCATGACTTTGGTTTAGGCATGTTGTGTAAGGGAGCCTTTGAGAGAGCCAAGCAGAGAAGACACTCAGAAATGGAGATTCTGAACTCCAGGGAGAGTATTTTTCTGCAGAATTGAGATGAATGAGGGGTCTTGTGCTGCTCTGAAGGCCTCCGGGGAGCCCAACTCTATAAGTCATCTCTGGAAGTGGCCATTTAGGGGCTCCAGAGATGCCATCTCCCCTTACCTCACCCCACTTAAGTCTCCTGACCCTTCAGATAAATGCAGATTTCAGTCACGAAGTATATTGAATTCGAATAGTCTTACAATGGAAATTTCTTTTTTTAATTGTTAATTGCTTTAAAACTAGAGAATGAATCAAGAAAACGGTGATTATCACTGAATATAATTGTGTGAAACAGTGGAGGATTGCTGAAACGATTCATTTGGTCACCAAACACGCTAGGAACATCTTTCTGCGGAGGTCACTGGGTGTCCTCCAAAAAAAACCACAAAAAAAACCCAAAAAACAGTTTTGCTGAATGGGAGTGATTCAGTCGTGAAGGAAACTAGGTATTGCAAGAGACAGAAAGGAGAATTGCTGGACAGAGTCCTATTATAAAGATGTGATGACCTCAAACCGAGGATAGCTCAGCCCTCATCGTGAGGGGTCAGTCTGTGCACAGACGCACGTACCGTGGTGCTCTGGGAGGTGGCCTGGGGCCGTTCTGTTCTCCTTTACTTCCGCTGACCTGCAGCAGAAAGCAGGAAGTGACATCACAGGAAGTGACAGGATTCCAGAGAGGAAATGGATCATGGGAGAGGGAAGCTGGGTGGACCAGGAAAATATGGCCCCTCGCCACCGTTCCCCAGACTCTCTGCATTGACTCTGAAATGTATACTCCCTGCAAATGTCCAATCCCTATGTGTATACCTGAAACGAATATAATAGTATAAGTCATTTATATCTTAATTTTAAAAAGTTGTTTTTAATGTGTACTCATGGTGCACAAGAACCATCACTCATCCCATCTTGCAAACAAAAAAGCCTTGTAGCCCGCCTCCTTCCCCATCACCCAGCTGGCCTCACAGCAGTACCAGAGACTGAGCCTCACATCTGGGTGGGAAAACGTCACCCAGCCGGGCTT
Organism: Panthera tigris; assembly: GCF_018350195.1. Lineage (NCBI taxonomy): Eukaryota > Metazoa > Chordata > Mammalia > Carnivora > Felidae > Panthera > Panthera tigris. Next base: position 54,868,658 of record NC_056662.1, on the reverse strand, counting down.
CTCTGACTGCCCCACAGGATGATGCACTAGCTTATAGAGATGGGCCCGCGGTGAGATCTCACCCAGACCAGCCATTTATCAGCGGGATCATTTAAGGCACATTACTCAAGCTTTCTAAGCATGTGACACTGGGCACATTGCTACCCCCTTAGTTTTAGTTGCTTCCTCTGCAAAACGAGTTAATAGTCTCAACCACAGCAGGATGCATTGCCGTGATTAATGTGAAATAATACCGGTGAGGAGCTTTATCTGTCACCTGCTACGTGGTGATCAGTAAATGGTAGTATTTTTGAATTGTGAAATGTTTCCATTTTTAATTGTGCCACATAACATAAACTTTGCCATCCTACCCAGTTTTTTTGTTTGTTTATTTGTTTTCAGTTCAGTAGCGTTAAGCACATTCCCATTTTGTGCAGTAGGTTTCTAGAAGTCTTTTCAGCTTGCAAAACTGGAAGTCCTTACCCATTGAACAACTTTCCACTTCCCTTTCCCCCCCAGCCCCGGGCAACCATTGTTTTACTCTCTGTTTCTTTGAGTTTGATTACTTGTAGATACTTCATATAAGTGGAATCATAAAGTAGTTGTCTTATTGTGACTGGCTTATTTTAGTTAGCATGGTGTCCTCAAGGTTCATCCATGTTGTAGCATATGACAGAACTCCCTTCTCTTTTAAGGCTAAATAATACCTCATTGGATGCATATACTACATTTTTTTACCCATTCCTCGTTGATGGATACTTGGGTATCCCAAGTATTGCTTTCATCTCTTGACTGTTGTGAATAATGCTGCAATGAACATGGGTGTGCAATAATCTCTTTGAGATCTTCCTTTCAATTCTTTTGGGTATGTATCCAGATATAGGATTGCCGAATCGTATGGTAATTCTATTTAAAAATTTTTGAGGGACCTCCATCTTGATTTCCATTGCAATGACGGCAGTTACCAACAGTGGACGAGGGTCACACTTTCTCCACATTCTCATCCACACTTGTTACTTTCTGTTTTATTTGGTTTTGGTTTTGGTTTTCCAGTAGTAGCCATCCTCTGAGCGTGAGGTGATATGTCATTATGGTGTTGAATCTCATCTCCCCGGTGATTAGTGATGTCATGCATTTTTTCATCAGCTTCTTGGTCATTTATAACTTCTTTGGAGAACTGTCTATTCAAATCTTTTACTTATTTTTTAATCTGGCTATTTTTGTTGTTGTGTTGAGTTGTGGGAGTCCTTCATATATTCTGGATATTAAAATCTTGTCAGATACACGATTTGAAAATATTTTCTCCCATCCCATAGGTTGCCTTTCCACTCTGTTGATTATAGACTTTGCTGTGCAGAGATTTTTAAGTTTCCTGTAGTCATGTTGGTCTGTTTTGGGGTTTGTTGCCTGTTCTCTCGGTATCAAATCCAAGAAATCATTACCCAACCCAATGTCATGAACATTTTCCCCTATGTCTTTTTTAAAGAGTTTTATGGTTTCAGGTTTTATGTTTAGGTCTTTAGGGTGTAGTTATTATTTATATTGTTGTTATTACTTTTACCCGGGTTATCCACAAATGTTTCTGCCATTGATGTGGAAAATTAAGAGCTTACTATCATGCATTTTAATCTAATAAAGACTGTTTGTGCTTACTCACATATAAATCTCTCTACTAACTCCAGTGGCAGGAATACAAAAGTAGAAAGACATATGTGTACTCTCAAATAATGTCTAGTCCAGAAGATAAAATATTCACAAAGCCAACTCTTTGCTCACTCGCAGTCTCTGCTCTTGCTAAGGGTGCAATCACTAATTCCATTTGCAGTTACTAATGTTTTGCTTGTTTCCCACTGGGCTTCATCCACAGTCATTTTGCGTGAGACGCAGAGGTGCTTTGTTACCACTGTAACTCTAGCAATTAAGAGGACATTTCCATCAGGCACTTGAGCCAAATGAAAGGACTCTGAAGAAGACAGACAAATTACAAATGTTACTAATGCTGGATGAAGCCTCACCTTTCAGGAACAGTTAATAATGGCAGAGAAGGGCCATCACTTTCCACTCAGTGTGGGCAGTCTTAATTTCCATTAAGTCATTGGCCACAGAGAACACTTTCTGTTTAACTCAGAAGTCCCATTGCTGCAAAGCCAGCCCCGGGCCCTTCCCTCTGGTGATTTCTGCATAGACCACAGAGACCATAGTAGTTTAACAATTTGGCTTCTTCCAGTCTGATTTGCCCTCCCTACCAGGACTCCAATGTTAAGCTCTCCCTCTTTCCCATCCTCTTAATGGACTTGGGGTTTTCGATACAGGAGAAAAATGTTTCCTACATCTTAGACTAGAAACAATGCAGACTTGCGTGAATCCACATCCATGAAGGAGGCAGCCTTGTGGTCTGGATTAACGCAGTAGGTAAAGACTCCAGGAAGCAATGTCCAGAGAGTGTCTGATCCAAGAAGGAGCCCTTGAGAGCCCATCTGGAAGGGCTTCACAGGTGCACGAATGTTCCCTAAACAGAAGGCCCGAGGAGGGCTATCCCTGCTTTGAGGCTTGGGGGCCACATCCTCCAGGAACAATTCCTCAGTGCCCCAGGGCTCTTGATGGCCTCACGGCATGCTGCCTGGTCCCTGTACAGAGCTTGCGCTTTAACTGCTCGTTAAGTAGTTGTCCTCTGGCAGGAGGCTATAACCTCCTTGAGGGCAGGGCTTGATTTCCCTCACTGTCCTGGCACAGTGTCCGCTACATCGAAGACCTCCAAGAGAAGCAGCCCATCAAACTTCATCCTTTTACTTTACTTCTCTTCTTATCCTTAATTATCTATTTATCGTCTCCTTCCCCCTAGACTGTAATCTCTAGGAAGGCAGGATCTGCCTTGTTCACTGCTGACTCCCCAGTGCCTAGAGGGTGCCTCGTAGTCAGATTTTGTCATGTGAATCAATGGGTGAATGGATAGATGTGTGACCCTGGACCTTTCGGAACCAGCTTGCCATGTCCTAGCTTGGTGGAGGCACGTGAATCTCTTTTCACTCTCACTACTCAGATGTTAACCTAACTCCACCTGTGCCGTCAACAAATATTCTAGTAGATCTGTAATGATCACAGCCCCCTCCTTGGCTCCTTTCTTACCTTGACAATGTTCTTCATATCTGGGTTGGGTTATTAATCAGTGCTCTCCAGAGAAATAGAACCCATAAGATGTATGGGGGGGGGGGCGGTTATTTTAAGGAATTGACTCACACAGTTGTAGGGGTTGGTAAGTCTGAATTCTGCAGGGCATGATAGCAGGTTGGAGACCCAGGGAAGGGCTGATGTTGTGGCTCAAGTTGGAAGGCAGGCTGGAGGCAGAATTCCTTCTTGGGGAGGAAGGTCAGTCTTTTTCTCTTATGGCCTTCAACTGATTGGATGAGGCCCACCCACATTATGGAGAGTAATCTGCTTTACTCAAAGCCCACTGGATTAAATGTCAATTTCATCTAAAAAAAAAAAAATACTGTCACAGGTGCTTGGGCAGCTCAGTCGGTTAAGCAGCTGACTCTCAATTTCAGCTCAGGTCATGATCTCATGGTTTATGAGTTCGATCCCCACGTTGGACTCTGTGCTGACAGCACAGAGCCTGCTCGGGATTCTCTCTCTCCCTCTATCTCTGCCCCTACCCAGCTTGTGCTCTCTCTCTTTCTCTCTCTCTCAAAAATAAATAAATATTTAAAAAATACTGTCACAGACACATCTAGAATAATGTTCAACCAATATCTGGGTAGCATGACCTAGTCAAGCTGACAAAAAATTCAACATCACACCCACTTTGGTCTGGAGGGAAGACCTACACACCCTTCTACTCCCCTCAATGCCATCTGCCCCACCTTTCACCAACCCCCCCCCCAAACTAGAAAGGCCGAGAGGGCCTCTCGCTTTTCTTACTTTCGCAAATTTCTTAGAGAAACTCCCTGAAAATCTGACCTCCAGACTTCTCTGCAGAGAACAAACGACATTTCTTTCAAAGCCCAATGACTATTTTGTGAATGTTTCATATCAAATGTTTGAAAAGATGCAAAGACTCCCTCGCATGGTTTGCATTAGCATTCTCAAAGGTATCGGCTAAAATTATTTTGAATAAAGGCGGCGGGTATTTGATTTCCCTGGGTCCAGCTGGCTCAGCCTCCCTTCTCATTTCCTTCCAAGCTTCCAGCACATCAGGAAATGGAGAACACGCCATCCCGGGACGCTCCTGCCCGCGTTTACATCAGATAAGCAGCTTGACTGGAGGGCTGACGGGGAATAATAAAGCAGGAGTTATTCACTCCTTAATTATTTCCTCAAACTGATGTGGTCACTGAAGAAAACTTTTATTGCTGGGGGTGGATGTTTACCAGACACAGAAGCTCACAATATACATAAAGGAGAAAGAAACAGAAACAAATGAACAAGTATGTCATGTGGCCTAATGGTTTTAATAAGTTCTATTTCCTTAATCCTGGGCAGTGCGACTTTTCATTGTCACGGCTGTTGCTCCGAACCACGCCTCAGCCCCGGGTTTTGACAGTTGCCTGATCCTAGTTCCCCACCTCCTTGGCTTGGCGAAGTTTTCCGGGGAGCTCAGGGACTCCCTCTCTGTTTTAGAGACCCCACCTGCCCCCTGCCTCATCACCAGTAAGGATATTTCCCCAGGCAACCCTGCTTGCTAGGGGCACCCGTATTGAGAACCTACACTATAGTTAGCCTCGAAGTTTTATCTGTCTTCATTCTTCTAGCAAGTTCAGGCACAGACCGTATTGCCCCTCCTTTCATGTAAGTAAATGTGACTTGGGCAAATTAAGTGCCTTGACCGGGGTGACCCAGGCAGCAGGGCAGGGCAAAGCTCAGGACCCCAGTCCTGACCCCAGCTGGCTGACCCCAAACCCTCAGTCTCCACCATACCGAGGCCGAAGTCAGAGAATATCCTTCCAGCCCCGCTTCCTCCTCTGCCCCACTCTCAAACTCCTAGTCACAGGGGCAAGAATTTTGCAGACCCTTCCCCTTCTGCTCAACACCGTTTGACTTCGGAAAGAATTTGGGGCTCCTGGGTGGTTCAGGCGGTTGAGCATGTGACTTCGGCTCAGGTCATGATCTCACGGTTCAAGAGTTCGAGCCCCACATCGGGCTCACTGCTGTCAGCACAGAGCCCACTTCAGATCCTCTGTCCCCCTGTCTCTCTGCCTTTGCCCCACTTGTACTCTCTCAAAAATAAATAAAATGTTAAAATAAAAAAAGAAAGAAAGAATTAAGAAGGAATGAGTGTGAATTAATGAGCTGTGAGTAACTGATATGTAGAGTGTATTTTTTCCCCTGGGTAGATGCATTAGAAGCTTGGCAAAGCCCTTGTGTCTGGCTTAGGCCTAATGACACCTTACCTTTGCCCCAAAATATTAAAGTTCAGAGTAAACCACGGGTTTCGTGTTTATTTCCTATGTACTTTTTTATGGAATATAATTTCCATATAAACATTTCATATAAAATAATCTATTTTCAGGCTGGAAATGGCATGCTGAAATCATATGAGCTGGAAGTTTGTTTTTTTTATTTGGAGCACAAAAGAGTGTCCCTTATTCCTCCAGCATCACCCTGGAGGATGCTCTACTCATGAACTTGTCTCTGAGCCATTCTCTAGGGGAGACACAATCCTGCTGTAGATGTCAGGACGTGTTATCTTTGAATTCAAGGCAATAATGTTGCCTTGTCTGTTTCTATATGTCCCTGGGGTCTTGCACCTGAGAGGGGCTCAAGCGACCTTCGATAAATAACGCTTAGATTAATGACTTTTGTTCTACACATAGTCCCAGAGCACCTGCTATATGTTAGACGCTCTGCCGTGCGCTGGGCACACAGAGGTGAAAAGATCAATGTAATTCTTGCCCTAATGGAGGCAACAGCTAGAAATCAACATAAAATGGGGACTGTGCTGGTGTCACCTGTGCTACATGGGGGCAGAACGGGATGTTGGGGGAACAAATGGCAGGTGGCCTACCCCTGCCTAGGGATCAAGGAAGTCTTCCATGAATGAGGGACATTTAAGCTGAGATCCAAAGACTAAGCACTAGCCATGCAAAGCCAAGGTGGAGTAGGGAGGAGGGCGCAGGGCAGGCAAAGGGCTTCAGGGAGACTCCCATATGTACCGAGAGAATGTTGCAAGCGGAGGGAGAAGGCAGAGGGGAATCCGGAGAGTTTGCCCAAGGCCAGATCATGAAAGGTCTTGAATCCTAGCGTTTTTCAATCCTGTCTTCACTGCAACCCGTGGTAAGAAATACATCCGATGTCATAACCCAGGACACAAACATGTGCATGAAACAATGGTCACGAACCGCTCACCCTTACCATGCGCAAAGTACTCTATTTCTGTTCCGGGTTGTTTTTTTTTTTTTTTTTTTCAGGGCTGACTATGACCCCAAAAGTTGAGTTTACAACCTTCTCGTGAGTCTCTGCACACCCTTATAAATCCTGATCGGGAGCTTGGACTTTCTCTCACGGTTGGTAGGAAACCACTGTTGGGCTTTAAGCCACGAGCAAGCTGGCCTACTTTCCTTCATGGATTGATGCTCCAGCTGCAGCAGGGGGTGGGCTGTGGTGAGAGTGAGGAGGGGCAGCCTAGGGCTGGTTGGTTGCTGTGACACCCTAAATGCAAGCTGTGGCACTACGGACAGAGAGAAGTGGATTCATTTTTGAGATTCTTAAGATGGAGAACGGGTCATTGGTTGGCAGCATGAAGCGGGGAACAGGAGGTCAGTGGTGACTCCAGGGTTCTGCTCTGGTCACTGGGAGGACAACGGCGCTGGTTGTTGAGATAAAGAGCAGTGGGCAGAGTCCCATTTGGGGCAAAGGATGCGGAGCTCTGGTTTGGGATATCTGGTGGGAGATACCCAACAGTTGACGTTCCACGGACTTTGGAGCTCAAGATGCGGTGGGGGATTGGGTTTGTAGAACAAGCAGTACCTTGAGGATGTTTGAAAACTTGGAATAGAGGATATCTGTTAGGGAAGATACACGAAAAAAGCAAAGACAGACCCTGGGATATTCACAGTCCCTTCTCTAGAATAATCTTTGCCTCCAAGTAAGAGTCAAGTGATCATCTTCTATACACTCTAGACCTTTGGATAATACTATCCAGATGAGGTTAACACAGAACGGGTCTGTGTGTTTGAGCTGATTGTTAAACATTATCTCAAGAAATCTGAACTGAGCCTCCATTATGGTGAATGAACCTCTTCTCCGGGCTGAATATGGGGGAAGCCGGCATGGAATCGCTAACCTGGGGGCCGTCTCACCCCTGTGGCTTGGCCACGTAACTCCAAATGTTTTCCATCTTGGCTGCTTTTGAACTAAATGTATTCCTCATGCTGGAGAAGGCCTGTGTTTGATGTTATTAGAAGCCTGAACAATAAAAAGATGTTGAAAATTATTAGAAGTTGGAGCAGCTGGTATTGAAATACTTTGGCCCTAGGTTTAAATTGGTGACTGGCTTTCTTGATAAGGAGGAGTATTAAATTCCAGCCCCTTGATTTAGCAAAGGACTTGGCTGCTGTCTAGGAAGGGGCCCGAAATGGTAGGTTCTGCCTGTCTCTTTCTCCCTCCCTCCACCTCACGGTCCTTGTCTTCTATCCCTGTCCATCACATCCATGTATCTGGAGTTCAAAACAGAAATGATATCAAATCAACGTGTACACATACAATGTTACTGATCTTTTAAACCAACCTTTCTTCTTATTAGAAAAAAGCTAAGGTGAGTTCCCTGCAGAAAGATTCAAACATATGGAATAGTAATGGAAGCAAATAAGCACTAGTCATCCATTCCATAAATATTTACTGAGCAGCTATTAAGTTCTAGAAACTGGAATGGGTACTGGGGATACCACAGTGACCCGCACCGACAGGATCCCTTTCCCATTTCTCGCGATAAGTGCTTAGAAGGGAGACGGGACACAAACAATCAGTGGATGGTTGTTAACATTGTGGATATGATGGACAGGGAGGGACCCCCTGCCAGGGTGACTTTTGAAGAAGGTGAAGGGAGGAGACGTGAGGGTCGCTGGAGCAGGAGTTTTTCAGACAGAGGGAAAGGCAAGTACAAAGGTCCTGAGGCAGGCGCATACCCCATTTTTTGGTAGCACAGCAAGGAAATCAGTGTGGACGAGCAGAGTAAGAGAGGAGGGAGAAGGGGGAGAGGGTGACACGGAGGAAAGCTGGGTCTGGAGGTTGGTCTTTCTAGACTTACGTTTTACCAGGAACCCCAGGCTGCCGTGCTGAGGAGGCGATGTGGGAAGTGGAGGGTAGAGGCAGGGAGATAGCCAGGGAGACCCGCTGTAAAAGGTCTTTGCCTTTAACGCGTACAATTATGAACGAAGGATCAAACTTTGTAAGCTATTCTTTAACTTTCCATTCTCATTTGATATTTCGTGAACATATTTCCTTTCCATGCCATTGAATATCTCTCGACAGCATGATTTTTGATGCCTGACACAATTCTGGTTTAGGACATTGTATGGCAAAAGCAGAAGTAATAAAAGCTGGCCTGATCTAGGATCACCGTGTTCAAGGCACTGCACTAGGAAACAGGGAAATCTCACTATGCCCATTTTCAGATGAGGAAACCAAAGGCATGAGACTCGCCCAGCTGCATAGTGATTTGCAAATGGTAGAGTTAATATCCAACCCAAGGGCTGAGACTCGAGGTCCCACCCCTCTGACCGCCTTACTGTTCTGCCTTTTATGAATAACATTGCCATAAGCATCCTTGTGGCTAAGTCTTTGTGAATATCAATAATTGTTTCCCGAGAATCAATTCCTAGAGGTGGCATTTCTAAGTCAAGCCTTTCAAGGTGACCACAGGGTCTATTTGTTTTGTAAATTAAACAAGTATGAGCAAATTGTGCCACATACTCAGAGGGACCATGTATGGTAGTCCATTTAAAAGCAATAATGGGGGCACCTGGGTAGCTCAGTCATTTGAGCGTCTGACTCTTGATTTCAGTTCAGGTCATGATCCCAGGGTTGTGGGATCGAGCCCTGCATCTGGCTCCACGCTGGGCATGGAGCCTACTTGGGATTCTCTCTTTCTCTCTCTCTCTTTCTCTCTCTGAAAGAAAGAAAGAAAGAAAGAAAGAAAGAAAGAAAGAAGAAGGAAGGAAGGAAGAAGGAAAGAAAGAAAGAAAGAAAGAAAGAAAGAAAGAAAGAGGAAGAAAGAAAGAAAGAAAGAAAGAAAGAAAGAAGTGAGGGAGGGAGGGAGGGAGGAAAGAATGAAAGAAAGAAAGAAAGAAAGAAAGAAAGAAAGAAAGAGGAAGAAAGAAAGAAAGAAAGAAAGAAAGAAAGAAAGAAAGAAGTGAGGGAGGGAGGGAGGGAGGGAGGAAGGAAAGAAAGAAAGAAAGAAAGAAAGAAAGAAAGAAAAAGAAAAAAGAAAGGGAGGAAAGAAAGAAAGAAAGAAAGAAAGAAAGAAAGGAGGGAGGGTGGAAGGAAGGAACGAAGGAAGGAAGAGAAGGAGAAGAAAAGAAAAAAGGGAGAAAAAAAAGCAGTAATTACCATTGGTCTGATGGGGTTTCTTGGAAGTGTGATTCCCTGTATACCTAGTTTCTCCAGAACAAGAACGTGGATGAGAATGGGCAGGCATTTCTCCAGAGTCAGCCTCTTTGCTCCCAGGGGCCACAGTAGGTTGGTGGCAGTACTTCTTAGCAGATTTTTGCACCAGGGACCGCGTCTTGGAGATCCAGGCAGGCATTCCCTGAGTGGCTCCACTGCAGGATGCCAGTGAGCAGGCACGGTGACTCCCAGGTGTCCCCCAGCCCAGGGATGAAAGGATGTTAACTGGAGGGGTGTGCAGATACCCACTCGGCCACTTATCAGCCCCGCCTCCCTGGGCAGGCCAGTTCTTCTATCCCCCCTAAGTAGAAATAACTCCTAGCTGGGGGGCTGTGGTCAGGGTTAAATGAGACAGTGTATTCGGCTAATACCTGGCCCCATCCAGGCTCTGTGTAAATTGTAGCTAATACCACCAGCAGCCCCTTTCGGATTTACATCCTGAGACCCTCTCTCCTCTTCTTGGGCTTGTTTTGCTCTGCCCAACCCACTCCTACCAGAAGAGAAATATGTGTTGAAAGGAAAGAATGCGTTTATACGGAGTCCCTAGAGCAGTCAGGTTCATAGGAGCAGAAAATAGAATGGTGATTGCCAAAGGCTGAGGGGAGGGGAGAAAGGAGAGGTGTTTAATGGGTACAGAGCGTCAGTTTTGCAAGATGCAAATGTTCTGGAGATTATACAACAATGTGAATATAGGTAACATTGCTGAACTATAAACCTTAAAAATGTGTAAGATGCTAACACTGTGTTTTGTGGGTTTTACCACTTTTTTTAAAGGACATCATGAACTTCGTGTCATAGTTTTCCCTTTACAATGTTAACTTGGATGGTCGAGGCAAGAGGGCTCATTGTGTTTTCTGGGTCTAATTTCCAAAGCTCTGTCACGGCCACCTTCTCAGCGGCTCAGCTACAACCACAGGAGACAGTTGTCACGTTCCTCTCGTTCTGTATCCGGGGGAAAGGCAGTGCTGAGCACTTAGCTTGCATCTCCCTATTTTATTTATTTTCTTAAGTTTATTTATTTTGAAAAAGAGAATGTGCACACAAGTTGGGGAGGGGCAGAGAGAGAGAGAGAGAGAGGGAAACACAGAATCCGAAGCAGGCTCCAGGCTCTGAGCTGGAAGCACAGAGCCCGATGTGGGGCTCGAATTTCCAAACTGTGAGATCATGATCTGATCCGAAGTTGGATGCTTAACCAGGGTAGCCACCCAGGCGCCCCTCATCTCCCCATTTTAAACATTAGAGGTGTTTTATTATCAGGGGTGGTAAGGCCAAATTCAAGAGATGACCGCCATTGCAAAGGTAGTTTCTTGCTCTCAAGTCCGAAGAGGAGGGGGCACGTCACAGCAAGGGAGGCTGCCTGGGGAAGCACCAGGGTCGTCCAGGAGGCAGAGGGATTAGGAGAAAGTGGGCAAGAGCTTTTCTTGTGGTTTCCATGGGAAGGAATGGGAGAGGCAGGGCGCGCAAGCTTAGGATTGGCTAGTTTGAGCGACCTGAGGGGGCTCTGGGACACAAGGGCTATCCGGTACCTGGCCTGGGGTGATCAGGGCAGGTGGACAGGGGCCCAGAGTGTGGGAGCCCCATAAAGGAGATGGTGTGGGGTGAGCTCTGGATTGGTGATTTGTATTTGAAATGCGTGCTCATGGATGAATTGTTTGCTATCTCTAGGGAACTGGCCAACCTTGGGAGAGGCGGTCTCCCTGGGGTCAGTAGGCCAGGCCCCAGATTCCAGAGCATGAGAATATAGAAATTAAGAAAATCTAGTTAATACGTTCCCCTTCTCCACATTGTTACTGAGTCCCCTCTCTCACGGAGCTGTGTTGCTTCCTAAGGACAAATCCGTTGTCTTCTTCCGAGTTTTCACGTTATCTGATATCCTGTAACACGGGGTTCTCATTCATTCCTGGCTGCCCTCCACCCAGGGGGGGATTTAAAAATCCCAATGTCCAGGCCTCCCCTCTGGCAATCACGTCTCCCCGAGGAGAGGCACAAGTCACCAGAGTGCAGCCGACGTTGAACCTCACCCTTTGCTCGTGCCCGGAACCTCCCACCTCCCATTTTGCTTCTGTTCCCATAGCTCCTAGGTCACTCCTTCCCAGAAGTGGGGTGTCAGCTCTAGAGCAGTGTAAATTTCAGATCTGCTACAGGAGCTGTAGAAACAACGTGGACACTTGGGTGGGGGCTGGAAACGCAGCCCCTGGAGCCCACCCTCAGCACTGATCCCGGAGGTCAGGGCTTGCCCCGGAATGTGCTCTTCTAACTACCCAGAGTAAGTTTTGGAGAGGTAACGTACAGCAGAATGACTTTTACGACGCAGATGGTTATATCCTTGTGTCATCTTTAGTTTCCTTCATTAGTATTTTAGAGTTTTCAGACTATAAGTCTTTCCCCTCTTTCGTTAGGTTGATTCCTAGGTAACTTACGGTTTTGGGGAGCAGTTGTAAATGGGATCGATTCCTTGACTTCTCTCTCTCTGTTGCTTCATTACCCGTATATAGAAATGCAACAGATTTCTGTACATGGATTTCGAGTCCTGTGACCTTACTGAATTCATCTATCAGTTCTAGTAGATTTTTGGTGGAGTCTTTAGGGCTTGCTATACATAGTATCGTGTCATATGCAAATAGTGAAAGTTTGACTTCTTTCTCACCAATCTGGATGCCTTATATTTCTTTTTGTTGTCTGGATGCTGGAGCTGAGACTTTCAGTAGTAGGTTGAATAAATAGGGTGAGAGCAGACAGCGTCTGTCTTGCGGCCCCTAGAGAGTCAGGATTCACTTCTCTTGGTGAGAGTGGCGCCTCCCACCTCCTTCCCCAGGAACCATACTCAGCATCTCAGCATGAAGCACCCAGAGCTTTGAACTGTATCTGTGAGCATCTATGCTTTATCTCTATTTATTTTCTGCCTTCATTAGCAAGATGTATCCTACCGTATAAGAAAAGCCTAAAAGAAGCTATTTTGGGGGTCTAGGAATACTCAACATTTTTCCCCCATATAAATTAATGGCATGGCTTCTTAGCTTTACATTGTTTCAACTTAAGAAAGGTTTCACAACAGGGCACCTGGGTGGCTCAGTCGGTTAAGCCTCTGACTTCGGCCAGGTCATGATCTTGTGGTTCATGAGTTCGAGCCCTGCATCGGGCTTTGTGCTGACAGCTCAGAGCCTGGAGCCTGCTTCGGATTCTGTGTCTCCCTCTCTCTCTGTCCCTTCCCCACTTATGCCCTGTCTCTCTCTCTCTCAAAAAATGAATAAACATTTTAAAAAAAAAAGAAAGGTTTCACAGGAACAATCCACTTTCAGATAGTGGGGGACACCTGCATTTGAAAGTTGGGGAGAGTAGATCTTAAAAGCTCTCATTATAAGAAAAAAACTGTAACTTAGTGATGATGGATATTAACTAGACTTATGGGTGATCATTTAGCAACATATGGAAATATCCAGTGGTTATGCGGTACACCGGAAACGAATACAATATTATATGTGAAGCATATCTCGCAAAATTAAAACTAAATAAATAGCACACCATTTGTCCCACGCCTCCCCTCATCCTATAGTTGCTCTCTGCTTTCTTCCTGATTGAATCAAGGTCCTACAGGAGATCAGATGTTCTGCTAAGAACTTCCTAAAACCAAAAACAAATGCTGATTAGTACTTGTGGCAAACACAGGAGCTCGAGCCCCAGAGTGACCACACATTTAAAGAGGTAACCTTAAGACTGGAAGAGCCCGGGGGTGCCTGGGTGGCTCAGTCGGTTAAGCATCCGACTTCAGCTCAGGTCACGATCTCGCGGTCTGTGAGTTCGAGCCCCACGTCGGGCTCTGGGCTGATGGCTCAGAGCCTGGAGCCTGCTTCCCATTTTGTGTCTCCCTCTCTCTCTGCCCCACCCCCATTCATGCTCTGTCTCTCTCTGTCTCAAAAATAAATAAACGTTAAAAAAAAAAAATTAAAAAAAAAAAAAAAAAAAAAAAAGACTGGAAGAGCCCAGAGCAATGCAGCCACAGCCAAGGCCATCAGAAACAAAGAAGAATTCTTCCCTAGGGCCTTCAGAGGGAGCATGGCCATGTTGACGACTTGACTTCGGGCTTCCGGCCTCCAGAAGATAAATTCTATTGTTGTGAGCCACCCAAGCTTGTAGTAATTTTGCCACAGCGGCCACAGAGACTAATAGAATCCCCAAACCAAAGAGCCAAGCATCCACAGGGCCTCGGGTCAGATTCAGTAGTTGCTCGAAGGGAGGCGGTCCCACCCAGTCTTTATGGTGGGTCCAGAGCACCGAGTCTTCATGGACCGCAGAGCCTAGGATGAGGAGCAGTGGGAGGAGGATGAGAATTGGGAGGAGAAGACGAAGAAAATTATATCATCATAATAATATCAGTAATAGCCTCACTCACTCTTTTGAGCATTTTATAGGCTGCTTTATTTAATCAATTCCTTACAACACTCTGGGTAATGAATATAATTGTCCCTATTTTATACAGCAGGAAAATGAGGTTGGGGAGGCTAAGGGCTTTCCTGCAGTCCATCGATTTTGTAAAAACCAACTCCAAAGTGCACAGCACTAACCACTGTGCAACACTTCTAGAAGCTTTCCAAAGCAGCCTGCCAATGTTAACCCCTAGAATAGCAACCGTTGTAACTGGGGTCGCTTCTGGGTGACTTTAGATGATCATCTGATGAGCTAGACCATGGGACATCCTACCTCTAGCTGTGGGGTGTCCGGGTGGTCAGAACAATAGAGGAACTCCCCAAGGATGCGGTCTTCCCACCATTGGCCAACACCCAAATGTCACCTCCTCTGTCAGCCTAGTGTGAGCACTTTCTGGCTAACATTTTTGGTTTAACAAGTGTGCACAGCAGAATTCAGCACGCCTGTCTCAGAGCAGGAGGAGCGGGTGATGGATGCCCCAGCACAACCTTGTGAGTTATGATCTTCGAAGCTTCTCATTTCCTCGGAAGTCTGGCACAGGTATAAGGCTGTATCATAGATCACGGATTCCCTTGGCCCAAGGCGGGAGACAGATTGTGCAGTGTGCCGCAGAGCCAAATGTGTCATCTGCCTATTATTATCTGTTACCATCCACTGCCGGTCTCAAAGACTGGGGCACTGTGAGTCCCATGAGAGCAGAGTTTTGGTCCCCAGCCAGAGATTTTGCCCTAGTGGGGTCTGAGGTTGGGCCCCAGAATCTGCCCTTTCAACAAGCAGCCCCTGCCAGCTCTGGGCAGCTCATCCACAGACCGCACCTGGGGAAAAACAGACGAGACCATAAATTCCTAAAAGGCAGAGATCACCTTTGGATGCCCCACGCCTGTTCATGGCACCCACTCACTAAGTATTTCTTAAACAAATGAATAAATTAATTTCTTGCCCATGGTTTTGGAAATCTGGCCAAAGGCAAGATTTTACATCCAAATTCGCTCTTTCTTTCTTGTGAAATGACCGAGAAAGAAAACAGCATAGTGTGAGAGTTTGTCTCTTTCTAATGTGTACAGAGAACTTACTAACATACCTTGTTTGAACTGATGAAATATACATACATTTGACCCTTGAACGAGGCACTTAGGGGAGCTAAGCTTAACTTCTGACTCCCACAAAAAAACTGAACTACTAATAGCCTACTGTTGACCGGAAGCCTTACTGACATAAACAGTCAATTAACACATGTTTTGTATGTTATGTGTATTACATACTGTGTTCTCACAATGAAGTAAGCTGGAGGAAAGAAAATGTTATTAAGAAAATTATAAGTAGAGGTGTCTGGGCGGCTCAGTCAGTTAAGTTAAGCATCCGACTCTTGATTTCGGCTCAGATCACGATCTCACGGTTCATAGGTTCGAGCCCTTCACCAAGGTCTGCAGAGCCTGCTTGGGATTCTCTCTCTACCTCTCTTTCTGCTCCTCCTCCCACTCATGGGCACATACTCTCTCTCAAAATAAATAAAAACTAAAAAAAAAAAATCATAAGGAAGAGAAAATGCATTTATGGTGCTGTACTGTATTTATCAAAAAAATTTGCACAGACCCTCACAGTTCAAACCTGTATTGTTCAAGGATCAAGTGGATATTGAATGGCACCTGTTCAAGATGGCAAGGCCGACTTTATCCAGGACCGTTGAGATAGGTACAGGGTCTGGTGCAGGGGGATTTTGCAGTAGGGGAGAGAAATGGCGCTCAGTCTCTAACACAGCAAGGTCGAGGTGGAGGAGGAGGGTAAGGCTTGCAGCCAGGGAGCAGGGTGGGGGTCAGTGTGTGGAAAATTCCTGAGAAGAAACATCAGGGGTAAGGGAGGTTCTGGCTAAGCCCACCTGACAGGAATCTTGCTGAAGGCAGGTCAGGGGGATCAGACATCACTTGGGGAAGGGTGGAGGGTGACAAACCTAGTCAGATATTGAGGCGATCAGACATGAGGTGATCAAATATTGAGGGTGGGGGTTTCCTGCTAAACTGACTTAGCCAGGTTCTTGCAAAAACCAAGTTTTACAAGGAAGTGTGCAGACGGGTCTAAGAGGAGGTTCAGGAGCCTGACTAAAGTTTGGTCAAACAAAGAATCTGTCATGACTAAGACACACATTTTTTTTGGGGGGGAGGGGTTGTTGTTGTTTGTTTTGTTTTGCTTTTCAAGTGTTCTTTTTTTTTTTCTTCACATTCTAACATCTCTAAGACTGGGATGCATCTTACAACCGTGGTCGTTGGCATAACTGTGGTGGTTGTCACCTACGCGCCATTGTCTGCGGCCGTGTGGGGGGCGGTGGTCACAATGGCTCATGGTGTTATCACTCCAATGTGCAGTCCAGTAATGAGCATCGCTGGTACCAGTCTGTTTAAACTGCTTTCAAAAAGGTTACATCCTAATTCTGTGACAAAACAGAGAGTTCTGGCATGCGCACGAAGTTACACATGAAAACACCACAGCGGGGTGTGCATTTCGCATCAGTATCCCAGGAATTACTTGAATTCCACATGCTCCCACAACACAGAAACCAAATACTTCATAGGGCCTAAGAAAGGAAGTGCGCAGGCAGATGGCTTTGTATTCTTTATGAGAAGGTGAGTCAGGTGTGGCCACCAAAGGAGACAGAGGGGCTCGGGAAGACAGTGTCTTATACTCCCAGGTCCTAGAAACAGGTACCCCACACAGGGCGACACAGAGAAGACACCAGGTAGTCAGGAGGCAGGAGCGAGAGGAAGGTTTAGGCCACTGCCTATATTGGGGTTTCCTGGGAAGGCCAAGGCAGGGCAGTGTGAACACCGTAGGATTGGCTGGTTTGAATCATTTGGGCGAGCTCTGGGCTATCGCGGTGATTTCTAGTCCCTGACACCTAGCCCTGGGACGATTCACGCAGCCCCAGGCTGCGTGGGGCCAGAGGGAGGACGTCCAGCTCTGGACTGGTCAGCTTGCCTATAGGGCAGGCTCCCGCCCGGCCCTTTGCTGTCTCTAAGAATTGGCTAGCCCTGGGAGAGGCAGATCTCCTCCCCCAGGAAGGTCTTCTAAGACGTCAAAACATCACAATACATAGAAAATGTTAAATATTTGTAATATACATAGGAAGCTGCATTGCGTTTTGCTAGCAAGACATAGGCAAAACAAAAACTAACACCCCAGGCAAAACAAAAACTAACACGCCAGTTCTTGTGTGGCACAGGACGGCCATTAAGACACTGTGGGACCCCTGGGTGGCTCAGTCGGTTAAGCGGCTGACTCTAGATTTCGGCTCAGGTTATGATCTCACGGTCTGTGATGAGAGAGAGCCCCCTGTCACACTCCGCGCGGGGCATGGAGCCTGCTTAAGATTCTGTCTCCCTTCTGTCCCTCTCCCCTGCTTGCACTCTCTCAAAAAACAATTTAAAGGGGCGCCTGGGTGGCTCAGTCGGTTGAGCAGCCGACTTTGGCTCAGGTCATGATCTTGCGGTCCGTGAGTTCGAGCCCCGTGTCGGGCTCTGTGCAGACCGCTCAGAGCCTGGAGCCTGTTTCAGATTCTGTGTCTCCCTCTCTCTCTGACCCTCCCCCGTTCATGCTCTGTCTCTCTCTGTCTCAAAAATAAATAAACGTTAAAAAAAAAATTTAAAAAAAAATTTTAAAAAATTGAGAATTACCAAAGACGCTCTGAGTCAGGGTTTACTTGGAAGTGTTTATACCTTGCTAATGTAGGTAAAATAATGAAGCCTCTTAAAATCAGTGGGCCTTAGAGTCAACGAAAGACAAAATGTGTATGTTTTCCACACCTTTTCTCATTTAGTCCTTACAACACATACAGATGAGTGTTATTCTACCCATGTCACAGATAATGTAGTTGAGGCTCATAGAATATAAACACTTAGAACACCTGACTAATGACTTCACAGGAAGACCAAATGCTGAGTCTGACCCACTCTGAGGTCCCCCCCACTTAGAGTGCTACCCCCATGTCACACCCCAACGTCTTGGATTCTAGAAGCTCTGCTTCACGGGAGACACTGCCCTTCTATCCAACACATCATTCAAGCAAAAACACTTCCAGTTTGGTGTTTGCTATTAGGTGGAAACCCAGGAAGCAATGAAATGTCACCTTTGTATTCACAGCCATCGTATAGGTGGCCTTTGTTTGTATAACAGCAGGAGAGCCATATGCAGCCGGGCTCATTTGAAATTGTCTGCTGGAAATCATGTAGGGCTTACAAAACTTAGAAGTTGACAAATCCCTTTTTAAATGTTTTAATAATTTTTATTTTATTTTTTTTTTGCATCTTATTTATTTTTGAGAGAGAGAGAGAGACAGAACACAAGAGGGGGAGGGGCAGGGAAAGAGAGAGAGAGAGGGAGACAGAATCCGAAGCAGGCTCCAGGCTCCGAGCTGGCAGCACAGAGCCTGATGCAGGGATCGAACCCAGAGCCGTGAGATCATGACCTGAGCCAAAGTCGGACGCTTAACCGACTGAGCCGCCCAGGCGCCCCTGGTTGTTTTATTTTTATGTAGACCCTCTTAGCTCATTAACCATGAGCAAAGCCACAGGCAAATTGGCTCCTGTCACAGGACACACCTTAAATACCAGGGGGCTCAAACTCTGCTGACAGAAGGGGTTGAAATTCCAGAGCTGTGCTTTCTGCCAGACCTCCACCTCTGTGGGAGAAGAGCCACAGAGATCCCAGTTGGAGGAACTGAAAAGAGAGGACCCGCGTGCCACTTTCCCGCTTCACTGCGACCTCCTGAGAGTTCAATGACACCGGTGATGGAGTCAGGAAACATTTCGCAAAGCATAAATGCCAAACATTCAGACACGAATCGATTCAGGAGTCCCTGGGTGGCTCAGTCGGTTAGGTGCCCAACTCTTGATTTCGGCTCAGGTCATGATCTCATGGTTTGTGTGATCGAGCCCTGAGTTGGGCTCTGTGCTGACAGTGTGGAGCCTGCTTGGGATTCTCTCTCCCTCCCTCTCTTTCTCTGCCCCTCCCCCATTGTCTGCCCCCACCCCCACCTCTCTCTCTCTCTCTCAAAATAAATAAATACACTTTTAAAAAAGAATTAAAACATGAATTTATTTAGACGCAAAACCCTCAGGAGAACCTCAGGACAGCACCCCCAGGGACCCACGTACCCACAGTTGACTGAGACCGTCCCTCCCATCTAGCGTATTGTGCGATGGGATTGTACTTGCCACCTGCCTTGATAGGGACCCCCTCCCTGACCTTGCCTACTGCCTTGTGATTTGCAAGGGGCTTTTATAAACGTGTAATGTTCACAGCAGCCCCGGGAGGTAGGTACGGAAGTAGAATCAGGGGCTGAAAAGTTGGGAATTGTTCTCCAGATTCCAAGGCCAAGGAGCAGAGCCCAGGGTCATAGCTTAGATCTTCTGGAGTTTACCTTGTTGCCCAGGTTCCACTACCCCTTGCACCTCATTTGTTCATCTTGACTTTTCATTAGTTGGTTAGTATTTTGGTAGAGGCATGGGTAAATAAGTTAAGTTTGCCCGGCTCCCTACCCAGCTAATACTTGTTCAGTCAGGGTCATGAATGTCAACATGGGCCAGGGCCAAAGGACTAGAATGATTTAAAAATTTTTTTCTTTTAAAGTTTATTTATTTTTGAGAGACAGAGACAGAGAAGGAGTGGGGAAGGAGCAGCGAGAGACGGAGACACAGAATCCCAAGCAGGCTCCAGGCTCTAAACTGTCAGCACAGAGCCCGGCGCGGGGCTTGAACTCACGAACAGCGAGATCATGACCTGAGCCGAAGTCGGTCGCTTAACTGACGGAGCCACCCAGGCGCCCCAGGACTAGAATGATTTAATTGATTTTTCATCTTGATTAGGAAGGTAGCCTCTTCAATACCATTTTCCACCATATGTCATGGGCCTGGGCAAGAACGTAAGGGCAGAGGCTTCTAGGATGACCAGCCCTCCGTTAGAACTGGCAAGTTCTTGGGTGGTTTGGGGAACTCACCTTTGGGGAAAAAAAAAAGACTGAAATCACTATTAAAAACTTCAATCAGTTGGGGTGCCTGGGTGGCTCAGTTAGTTGAACATCTGACTCTTGATTTGGGTTTGGGTCATGATCTCACGGTTCGTGAGATCAAGCCCCATGTCGGGCTCTGCACTGACAGCATGGAGGCTGCTTGGGATTCTGTCTGTCTCTCTGTGTCCCTCCCCCACGCTCTCTCAAAAAAAATAAACATTTTTTTAATGAATAAATTAAGAAAAATGAAAAATTCAATCAAGTGACTGAGAACAGACACAAGGGATCTTTTTTTGGGGGGGGGTGGAAATGCTCTAAATGGATGGTGAGGACAGTCACACATTATAAATTGACTAAAAAAAAATCACTGAATTATAACCTTACAATGAGAAAATTCTATGATATGTAAATTATGTCTCAATAAAGCTATTTGGAAACAGCAAAATACCATCAAAAATAATTTTAATCAAATACATAAGCTGTGCCTGTCTTTATTACAAATGAAAAGGCACACTTTTACCCAGATTTAGGGTTTGGTTCTGTTTTCAGAATAGAGGCGTGCCATGTTAGAAAAATTGCAGAAGATAGAGAAAGAAGTTCGAAAATGGCTTTATTGGGGGGCTTATTCCCCCCAGTAAAAGTGGAGGAAGGGTGCCTGCAGATGTGATTTTCAAGAAGGAAAAAGTTTTTGCAAGGCAGCCCTGTCACAACCTGAGAAGTTGGAAGTGCTGGCCTCAGGTTTTCTGCAACACGAGTAAGCCACTGCGGTCCTGGGAGCCCCAGGTGCAGGCTACTTGGGACGTCACGTGTTCTACCTGGAGGAACCCGGCATTGGCAGGTCTTCCTTCTGGCATCTTGAAGAAGCGCTAAGTGTCTCAGATTTCATTAAAATACCAAGCTAGATCCATTTTTAAACAAGTGCCATATGCTTTGTGCCTCCGGCAAAATCTTCATACGTGGATCAGGGACTTTAAAAACCCTACCTTCGATGCAACACCTCGAAACTAGTTCAGAAGGCAAAATAAGAAGTTGGCTTTTCACAGCTAAATGCACAAATAAAATTCTCAAAGATGCGCTTGGTAGCTAATGACTCTAAGCAAGTAATACACGGTGGCTTCCTCTAAAGAGAGGTGGTAACACACCTACGTAGAAACACAGTTTGTGAGTGCCAGGTAGGTTATTGGGGGCTTTTCAGAAATACTTAAAACAGCAATCGTTCTTTCTCGTCACTAGATCGAGAGTAGTTGATCTGAATCATAATCTGCATCTGGAGAAAGGAATTCGTGCACACAACAAAACCCTGAGGACACTAAGGTATCCTTGACCTGGGTCCTACCCAGGACAAAGGAAAGGGGATAAGAGCCTATGGGGAGAAGACAAGACGTTCTCTTCCACTTGTGCCACTTTTTGTTTTTTAAATTTATTTATTTTTGAGAGAGAGAGAGAGAGAGAGAGCGAGCTCGAGTGGGGGAGGGCAGAGACGGAAGGAGAGAAAGAATCCCAAGCAGGCTCCACACTGTCAGCACAGAGCCCAGCGTGGGGCTCAATCCCAGAAACCGTGAGATCATGACCTGAGCTGAAATAAAAAACCAGACGCTTAACTGACTGAGCCACCCAGACGTCCCTCTGCTTGTACCGTTGTAAGCAAATTGCTGAATTTCTATGGTTTCCTCATCTGTGAATGGGAATAATAATCTATCATCAGATGGCTATGAGAAAGAAATGAGAACATACTTTTAGAACATTCTGTATATATTTTTTTTATCTTATCCAAATACGAGATGTTATTATTATTTCTTTGATCAGAGCAAAAATTCAGTCTGCATTAGATGCTGTATATATATGTGGAACCCTAAAAGTTGGCTAAAGATTAGAGTTTCCCAACTAGGGTGCATGGCCCTGGAGCAGTGAATGGGCTACTGGTGTGTCTAAGGCATTTACCTTCTTAGCCCTCTGATGGTCATTCTAGTATTCCATACAAATATTTTCTGTATGTGTCCTGGGGAAGAAGCAAGGATTGAATAGAGACTGGTGAGGGGCCAAATCCCCAGGCTACACTGTGTCTCCCACGGATCTAGCATTAAATCCTACATCTGCAGCCAGCAGAATTTCAATAGAGGGGACAAGTAAGTCCCATCCACATTTGCTCCAAAAGCATCAGTGGGAGCTCGTCCATCTGGGCCACAGAGTGTAATCCGGGTCAGAAGCAGCCTGGTGTTCATGACTGCCTGGGGCGCTGCTACACTCCAGCCCTTGCCACTCTTACAAAGAGTCCCTACGTCCACCGCCCTTGCTTCTTCTCTGTTCCTGCTGAAACACATCCTTGCCCTTGCTCCGCAATGCTAACTTGTGGCAAATATTAAGTCTTAAGTAAACCACCACTTATATCATGGAAGTGGTAGCCAGGGATTAAACCAGGGCTCCGGGGTGAATCTACTACTTTCCAGGTAGGGAAAAGGTCGTCGGTTTCACCGGGTCAAAAGCCAGGTTCAGTGAGATAAGCTATGGTTGTGGTTCCCACAACCGAGAACAGCTAACTCCCTGGGCACTTTGTTAAAACGCGGATTGCGGAGCCCCGCCCCCAGAGCTCTGAGTCAGTAGGTCAGGGCAGGGCCTGATAATCTGCATTTGAAACAAGCCCCTGGGTGATGCCGATAGTGTAAGGGCAGAGAACCCCTGCGCCATGAAAATGGCTTAGCCTGGCACGTAATACATTTTAGGCACTACTAAGAAAAATAATCAATTAAAGACTTGCTCCCTTAAAAAGCTTCCCAATTCTGTTCTATTTGAAAACGTCCCCCACGAGTCCTGCCCGAGTTGAGAAACAAACAAACAAAAAAAATCTGGTCTCCTTCAGCTCCCTTTTCTTAGAAATTCAGACACGCGGGGTAACACCTGTTTCTAAACACAGCTACTTGACGTATTACCTTCGGCGGCTCTTGCATATTTTTTCATTGCCAATAAAGTTATTGAAATTGAAATATACCATCTGTTTGAGAGTTTGCATCAAAAAGACAGGTGACAGGGTTGCAGGTAATGACGGAGTCAAGCTGTTTCAACAGCGAACTTTCCCATCTGCCAAAATTGACTTTGTTTCTTAGATTTGGCGCTTGTGGACCCGACACGTTCTTCCGGCGTAGGAATTAAAAATCCATTATTACAAACACCAATTGGTTCTCGAAGCAATATTAACAACTACAGAGAACGGGCCCACCAAACTTCCTGCCCTTTGGCTTGAGTAGAGCCAGCAAAACCAGAAAATTCTATTGGAGATCTATATACATGCTATAATATATATTGTATGCATATATACCTATGTGTATATATGTAAATGTGTATTTTTAAATCTGTGAATTAAAATCTAGATGTGCCTGTGCATACAGTGAGTACCTGAGTTCTTTACTGTTTGTGTAAAATAGTTCAAAAGAACTACTTCTCTTTGGCATGGCACAAGGAGCCTTTCATTCCCTGAGGAGGTCACGGCCCCGCCCCCAGGAGCATACACTGAGCGGGGCCTCAACCACACAGTCAAGTCTCAAGGGTGACCTTGAGACTTGCACAGGCAGGTGCAGATGGGCAACTCACCCTGGGAAGCTTATAGCCAGGGATGTCCCGCTAGGTACAGGTACAAAGCCACGTGGGGAGAGGGAAGGGCCAGTGACTGCTGTGCTTGAAGGACAGGCAGGCGTCATCGCAAAGGAGCTCACTTCTGGCATACCGAGTCACTGCCCTGTAGGAAGATGCACTCACTTTCCTAACGAGCCTGATGGTGGTGACATGAACTTTCTGGACTACTTAATGCTTTTCACTGCTGCAGGGAGTGCATTCTGTTTTAAAGGCGTCAGGGAAGGAGGTCGGAGCCCTCCATCGCGAACCCATGCTTGTGCCTGACCACCCCAGTTGCCAGGAAGTCTTCCTTGTACACGTGGCAACTGCCCAGTGCTCTACCAGTGTCCGCCCCCTGACTCCCACCATCCTCTGCTCAGTCTTTCTCATTCGGCCCACACACTGTTTTCCCTTCTTCCCTCCAGGCTTGATGGCTTTCCGGGTTTCAAGTTTATAGCCCGATCGATCTTTTCATAGCTGACCTCAAGGATGAGAAATGAAGAAAGACCCTGGGGGTTCCATCCTTCCCATCAATTTTAAGCCAGCCTATGCCCAGCTAAAGATGAGATTCACTGCCCGAACTTGGAGCTTTGCAAAACAGAGGGCAACAGCCTATCAGGGACTCATCTCCCGGTTAGGTCCATCCTTATGAGATGAGGTCAAATCCTCGGAAAGGCTTGGAGAGGCGCCTCCTGGAATCCTTACTCCCCCTTCGGACGTCCTGTCCTCTAGAAGGCTCTCTTCGGTGTGTCCTCTCCTTGCTCATCAGGGCTCTCCTCCACCTCATAGCCTGGCCTCGTCTCTCCAAGAAGACCTGGCAGAGTCTCTTCGTGGGACTGAGAACAAGAGCCTGAAGAGGAGATATATAGGGAGAAGGAGTTGCAAAGCCGCCTCCCACATAAATGGAAGGGAGTGGGAAAAACATATCTCAAAAGCTCGGTTAAATGGGGCATTGGTATACTATTTTTTCTATGTTTCTATAGGTTTGAAACATATCATAATAAAAAGTTTCATTTTTTTTAATGTTTATTCATCTTTGAGATGAGAGAGAGAGCACAAGTGGGGGAGAGTCAGAGAAAGAGGGGGACACAGAATCTGAAGTAGCTCCAGACTCTGAGCTGTCAGCATAGAGCCCGACACAGGGCTCGAACCCACCTGAGGTGAAGTCAGACGCTTAACTGACTGAACCACTCGGGCACCACATAATTAAAAAAAAGGTTTAAAAGTTAGTAAGGAGGGGCGCCTGGGTGGCTCAGTCAGTTAAGTGTTTGAATCTTGGTTTCCGCTCAGGTCACGATCTCCCAGTTCATGAGATCGAGCCCCGTGTCGGGCTCTGTGATGACAGCACGGAGCCTGCTTGGGATTCTCTCTCTCTCTCCCTCTCTCTCTCTCTATCTCTCTCTCTCCCTCTCTCTGACCCTCCCCTGCTCACTCATGCTCTCTCTCTCTCTCTCAAAATAAATAAATAAATTTAAAGAAAAAGTTAGCAAAGACAGAAGGGGATGGCATCGCGGAGGCAAGCGGGTGTGACAGCAGCATTGGCAAGCCATCAGAGTCACCAGTGCTTCCCAGCAACCTGTTGAGGGCCCTTGCCCAGGGTGACGCCTCAGGGCACCAGCTGGTGATTCCACATGGAGCTGCCATATGCAGAGAGCAGAGGGAAAGATTCCTTCCTTCCCCTCACGGTTATCAACCACCAAAGCTCTGTTTGGAAAGATACCATGCTTCAGCTGCTGGAAAGGAGAACAGGGTGTGATTCCATCACAAAGCTTTCTGCACCCCATCTTGGATGGTTTGGGGTGAGGGATTGCTTTTCTTTTCCCCGTGCTTGCGAATGTCACAGACCTGAAACTGCCCGCACTCTCGCCATCGTCCTGACCAGACTGGTCCCCCTTTTGGTGTCTTGGTACCCAAAACCTGGTTTCCAGCCCTGGCTCCATGTTTTTAGTGCTTTTAGGACCTTGAGATCTCTTTACTGTATCAGAGCTACTCTTCCAGGCGTGAAGATGGCAAGATAGGGCATCCCTGGGGGCTTGGGAAAAAGTCTTTGCTGTGTAGAGGCAAGGTGACAGGACAGCGGGGGTGGTGTGGTTGAAGGAGCTTGAGGAAACATTGCAGTAAGGTCAGCGTATGGATGGCAGCATTTCCTTTTTGCTCAGGGTCAAAAGCACCTTCTGTCTTTTGCACGGACTCAGCTCATTGAGGATATCATCAGTGTGCTTCTGCTCACCCCAGAGCACACAGTCAATGCACAGGCTGGTGGTCCTTTCCTTGGCTTGTTTATCTTCCAACACCTGCATGACCTCCCCATTCTAGAATGAGATGGTTTGGATAGGATCTATAATAAGTGCCTCAAATCGGTTCTGTTCCCAGCTTGCTTCTTTCTCGGCTTATCATTCACACCATGGCTCCCGTTCCTCAGAGTGAAAACCACCAGAACAATGGTGAGTGCTGTTTCAAATTTAAAAAAATCAGTAGTAGAACACTCCTTGTTCACTTGTTACCTGTTACTTTGATCTTTAACTTGCTGGTAAAAGTGCTGTTGATTGGGATATTAATAACAAGGCTGTGACCGAAATGCTAAATTATCCTTACTTTTTTAATCTTTATTTTATTCTATGTCCTTAGAAAGAGCGTGCGAGAGTGCAAGTGGGGGAGGGGGGCAGAGGGAGAGAGAATCTTAAGCAGTTTCCACGCTCAGCACGAAGCCCGATGTGGGGCTCCATCTCACGACGCTGAAATCATGACCTGAGCAGAAATCGAGAGTTTTGGTTGTGGTGGATTGTACATCACAACTCCCTTCAGTTTGAGATACAGGTGTCCCCCACTAGCTGGAAGTACAGTGTTCTCGTGACACCTTTCATAAGCCGAAATGCTGTCCGGAGAAGAAGCAATTATTTGTAGTTTCCATGGGAACAACTTTGCGGTGTTCCCAGACCTTAAAGATAACCGCTGTTGGGCTTTTCGGATACCTGAGGACACATCTTGCTGGCGGATGCACAGAATAAATGGAGATAAGGCCCAGATGCTCACAGACACAGGCCAGAGCTCTGGCGGTGTGATGGTGAGATGCTGAGGGTAGCTCCGGAGAACGGGGTCCTGTGTGCACTACCCTCTGGGGTGACTCCCTAGAAAACCAATGAAAACAACAGTGAATGCTGTTGTCGCTTTTTGGCTTGTTTTGGTAAAAGCAAACTCCTCTTCGGATTTCTTTCCGTTAGCGAAAACCCCGACTAATGTAGGTTTTACGCAAAAGCAAGGTGGCTTACTGAAAACTTCCAGAGAACGGGGGGGGATCCCTTTCTCTCTAACGCGGACCATAAGGAGCTTAGAAGAAAAGACACTTCTTGCAGGCACTTGAAGAAGTGGGGGTTGATCAGCGGAAGGCAGGATGAGGGCTTCTGAAGACGAAACGCAGGAGGTCAAGAGTGTCTGCTCAGGTCATGATCCCAAGGTTGTGGGATGGAGCCCTGCACTGGGCTCTGCTGTGGTGGTGGAGCCCACTTAAGATTCTCTCTCTCCCTTTGTCCCTCTCCCTCTCTCACGCGCGCTCTCTCTCTCTCTCAAATAAAAATAAATAAACTAATAATTTGAAAAGAGGTATTCAAGGGCGCCTGGGTGACTCAGTCGGTTGAGCATCCGACTTCAGCTCGGGTCATGATCTCACACTCCATGAGTTCGAGCCCCACATCGGGCTCTGTGCTGACAGCTCAGAGCCTGGATCCTGCCTCAGATTCTGTGTCTCCCTCTCTCTCTGCCCCTCCCCTGCTCATGCTCTGTCTCTCTCTGCCTCAAAAATAAATAAAAACATTAAAAAAAAATTTTTTTTTAAAGAAAAGAGGTACTCAGTGGGGAAAGGATAGTCTCCAATAAACATGCTGGGAAAGCTGGATATTCACAAACAAAAGAATCAAATTGGACCCCCATGGCACACCACTCACAAAAAATTAACCAGAAATGGATTAAAGACTTAAATGTAAGACCTCAAACTACTAGAAGAAAACATAAGAAAATGGCTCCTTGACATTGGTCTTGGCAATGATTTTTTGGATATGACACCAACAAGCGACACAAAGCAAAAAGAAACGTGTGGGACCTTGCACCAAACTAAAAAGCTTCTGCACAGGAAAAATAACAATCGGCAAAATGAAAAGGCAACCAGCAGAATGGGAGAAAATACTTGCAAACTGTGTGTCTGATAAGGGGTTAATATGAAAAATGTGTAAAGAACTCCAAGAGCAAAAAAACAATCGGATGGAAAAAAAAATAGGCAAAGGACTTGATTATACCTTTTCCAAAAGAAGACATACAAATGGCCAACAGGTACATGAAAGCAAAAAGCTAAAAATGCAATAAAACCTAAGGAGTAAATATTGATAGACATATGGAAATACAACTTTAGTTGGAAACCTGTCAGGAACTGAGGTAGATTTGCCTGTGTTTGTTTCCTTATACACACACATATGTAACCTTTCTCCACCTCCTAATAGCTACTTACTCTTAGTTTCTGTTTCCTGGTAGCTTTGGTTTGCCAGGACCCCTTGTATCTATCAGGGTGCAGATAGGAAAGAGATCAAGGGATTCTTGTCAAAGGAGAGGCCAGGTTAAGGGAAACCCAGGAGGGCTGGAGAAGTATCCTGGGCTAGCAGCCGCGGGAAGCCCAGTCACCCCTAAACCTACATGTTGAGGCAGGGAACAGCAGGGAACCTGCAGAGAGGGCTGGGCTGTAGGAGAGGCTGCCTGGAGAGGCTGAGAGCTTTGGAGAAGAATAAACCACTGTCAACCACAACCCGGTAGAAGGGAGCCAGAGCAAGAAAGACCGTCTGTCCCTCCCCTCATACCAGAGGCCAAGGGAGCCCAGTCTCCCAGGCAGAGGTAGGAGAGAGAGTGGCCAGGAACTCTAGAGATGCATTGGTAGAATATCCACCATACCCTTGAGGCCTTAAGGCTTCTTTCTGTGTATTCTTTTGTCACATCCCTCTGGGCAGTTGCTTTAGTGACCCACTATTTCTTAGGTCACATTTCCCGCTGAGCGAGTGAGAGCATTTCAGCTCTGCCATCAGTGGCCAGGCTCTGGATTAGCTGCCCTTAGGTCATCTGCCCAGTCCAATCAGCTATATAAGCACACCTCGAAGCTATTGCAGGTTAGGTTTCAGACCGCTGCAATAAAGTGAATATCGAAGCAAAGTGAGTCAAATGACTTTTTTTGGTTTCCTGGCATATTATAATTTCCTGTAAGCATATTAAAGTTATGCTTACACTAAACTGTAATCTCTTAAGTATGCAACAGCGTTGTATCTGAAAAAAACTATGTACATGCCTTAATTTAGCATAATTTAATTTATTGCTTTTATAAAAAATGCTAGCCATAATCTGAGCTTTCAGTAATTTACAATCTTTTTGCTGGTGGAGGGTCTCGTCTCCATGTTGATGGCTGCTGGCTGATCAGGGTGGTGGTTGCTGAAGGTTGGGGTGGCTGTGGCAATGTCTTTTTTTTTTCCTCCTCCTGTCCCCCACCACTGCCATGCTGGCCACTGTAGCAATTTCTTAAAATAAGACAAAGATGAAGTTTGCCACATTGATGGACTCTCTCTCACGAACAATTTCTCTGGAGCACGTGATGCTTTTTGGTAGCAGTTTACCCACAGTAGAACTTCTTTCAAAATTGGAGTCAATCGTCTCAAACCCTGCCTCTGGTGTATCTACTAAGTTCATATAATATTCCCAATCTTTAATTGGCATTTCAAAAATCTCCACTGCGTCTTCACCAGGAGTAGATTCCATCTCAAGAAATCACTTTCTTTGCTCATCCGTAAGAAGCAACTCCTCACCCATTAAAGTTTTATCATGAGATCGCAGCAATTCAAACACAGTAATAATGAAAACGTTGGAAATGTTGCAAGAATTGCCAAAATGTGACACAGAGACACAAAGTGAGCAAATGCTGTTGGAAAAATGGTGCCGATAGACTCGTCCCACACAGGGTTGCCCCGCACCTTTGATTTGCAAACAAACAAAACGCAGTGATCTGCAAAGTGCAGTAAAGTAAAGGGAAGTGCCGTAAAACAAGGCACGCCTGTATTGGAAATGGTGAGGAGTGAGGGAACGGGAAACATACTATAAACATCCTCGCTCTGGGTAGAGCCACGTCACCTGTTGGCAGGTATACGGCAGATTCAGGTGCACCCGCAGGTATTACCTATAAATGAAGCAATAGCCAATTGTAACATTGTAATTGGTTTCCTTCAGGGCTGTGGGTGATCGAATGCCGTCTGGGATCCAGGCGTGGTGAAAATCACTTTATGGGTATTCTCCCAATCTTTGCAGCTCCTCTGTAGGGGCCTGATCATTACTCCTATGTTACAGATGAGGAGGTCCTATCAGCCGAGGTCAAGCAGAGGTTAACCTGCCAGAGGGTGCCAGAAAGTAGCGGAGGCAGGCTTTACCCAGCCCAGGCAATCTGACTCCATTCCTGAGCTACCGAACACTGTTCTGACCACACCTATGAGAAATGAAATAAAACTGAATGTTGTCTTTGAAAAGAGCTTATCTTCAGGGAGAGTTTCCTCCTTCCCATCGGCAGTTCCAAAAGTAATCCTCGGCAGCACTACAGTTATCTAAGATATTAGCATTAGGGGAAAGCGGGTGAAGGGCATCTGAGAGCTCCCTGGATTTTTTTCTGACAACTGCATGTGAATCTACATTTCTCTCAAAATAAAGTTAAACAAATATTATAGTAGCAGCATCAACTACCATTTATTTGTTAATTTCAATTCGACATTGGGCATCTTCTCTGTGCCAGGCACCGTTCTTTCTCTGTTGGGAATATAGCGGAGAACAACACACACACACACACACACACACACACACACACACACCCCTGCCCTCATGAAGCTGGCATTCTAATGGAAGCTGCCCTGTGCAAAGCTCATTTGGCCAGGCTCCTTATCATAAAAGTTATTAAATGCATGCTCATCACAGAAATATTGGCTAACGCTGGATTCACGTCCTTATCCCCATAAAGTAGGTCTGATTAGATTTCCCTAGGCTACTTGACAAGACTCATAATATTTGTGAATACCAAGCCTTGTCCTGAATGGCAAATCAACGAGCCCTTCTTTCTCTCCATTCTGTTTAGAATACTTGTAAAATCTAAACACTGCTCTATTCAAAACGTGCTTGGAAAGTCTCACTCCCTTCTCTCCCCTGCTCGTCTTTGCTCTAGGCTACAGAGAGCATCCAAGTAGGAGGCTGCAGACACAGTCGGCTGTCATGCAGATGATGAGGCTGTGATTGATGAATTGCAAATCCTGGCTAGTGCTCCCAAAGAAAACGGCTCTCTCTACCATTCCAGTATCCTCCAGATCCAAGACATGCAACCCGCAGACAGGAAATGGCAGCCACCAAAGCGCTGAGGGGAGCCCTTCCAGTCGTTTCTGTCCCGGCTCCAAGTTTTTTCCCATGATGGCCTGCAACAGCTCCACCGTCGAGACCTACCAGTACTTGCTGCTGAACGGGAGCAATGTGTCCGACTCCGGGGCCACCCCACCACCCGCCCCCCTCAGGATATCCTTGGCAATAATCATGATGCTGATGATCGTGGTGGGGTTCCTGGGCAATGCTGTCGTCTGCATCATCGTGTATCAGAGGCCAGCCATGCGCTCCGCCATCAACCTGCTGCTGGCCACGCTGGCCTTCTCCGACATCATGCTGTCCTTATGCTGCATGCCCTTCACGGCCGTCACCCTGATCACGGTCCACTGGCACTTTGGGGATTACTTCTGCCGGCTCTCCGCCACCCTATACTGGTTTTTTGTCCTGGAGGGCGTGGCCATCCTGCTCATCATCAGCGTGGACCGCTTTCTCATCATCGTCCAACGCCAGGACAGGCTGAACCCGCGGCGGGCCAAGAGGATCATCGCCGTCTCCTGGGCGCTGTCGTTCTGCATCTCGGCCCCGTCGCTGGCAGGCCGGACGTTCGTGGAGGTGCCGGCGCGGGCTCCCCAGTGCGTGCTGGGCTACACGGAGTTCGCGGCGGAGCGCGCCTACGTGGTGGCGCTGGTGGTGGCCGTGTTCTTCGTGCCCTTCGGCGTCATGCTGTGCTCCTACCTGTGCATCCTGCACACCGTGCGCAAGAACGCCATCCGCGTGCACAACCAGTCCGACAGCCTGGACCTCAGACAGCTCACCAGGGCCGGTCTGCGGCGGCGGCAGCGGCAACAGCAGGTCAGCTTGGACTTGAGCTTCAAGACCAAGGCCTGCACCACCATCCTGATCCTCTTTGTGGGCTTCTCGCTCTGCTGGCTGCCGCACTCGGTCTACAGCCTCCTGTCCGTGTTCAGCCGGGGGTTCTACTGTAGCTCCTCCTTCTACACCACCAGCACCTGTGTCCTGTGGCTCAGCTACCTCAAGTCTGTCTTCAACCCCATCGTCTACTGCTGGAGAATCAAAAAATTCCGCGAGGCCTGCATAGAGTTGCTGCCCCAGACCGTCCAGATCCTCCCCAAAGTGCCTGAGCGGATCAGAAGGAGAATCCAGCCAAGCACCGTCTATGTGTGCAATGAAAACCAGTCCGCGGTTTGAGGGACGGGAGGGAGGAGCACGCGGAAGGTTCCAGGACCGAGCTCAGAGTCC
Organism: Panthera tigris; assembly: GCF_018350195.1. Taxonomy (NCBI): domain Eukaryota; kingdom Metazoa; phylum Chordata; class Mammalia; order Carnivora; family Felidae; genus Panthera; species Panthera tigris. Next base: position 54,836,416 of record NC_056662.1, on the reverse strand, counting down.
TGGCACTTTGGCCCTAGCCAGCATTTCCGGTGGCCCTGTAAGCACAAAGGTACGCCTCTGTTACCAGATAAGCTGCTGCTTCAAGTTGGCAAGATGAATTTTTTTTTTTTTCTTGCTACAGGAGAGCAGTATGTGGGTCTGATGGAAACTGGAAGGTAGTTGGGACAAAATGGGAATGGGGTGGGCTGTGTGGGCAGGAAGTTAGGGAAGAGGAGGGGTCAGGGAGGAAGGCTCTGTCCAAAGGGCTTCCAGTGCTCCTGCTTAAGAGAAACCCTGTGGTGCCATATTCTGCCTTTCTTTTTTTTTTTTTTTTTAATTTTTTTTAACATTTATTTATTTTTGAGACAGAGAGAGACAGAGCATGAATGGGAGAGGGTCAGAGAGAGGGAGACACAGAATCCGAAACAGGCTCCAGGCTCTGAGCTGTCAGCACAGAGCCCGACGCGGGGCTCGAACTCACGGACCGCGAGATCATGACCCGAGCGGAGTCGGCCGCTTAACCGACTGAGCCACCCAGGCGCCCCGTGTGGTGCCATATTCTGACATGAGAAACCCAGTAGCTGTCATCTCACAGGTTACCCCTCATTTTATTTGACGCCAGTATTCTTAACAGGTACTTATGTTTGTGGCACGTGGGGAAACAAGCAAGGATCTCCGTGTTGGTCGGCTGTACATCTCTGATCATGCCGAATCATCCTTTCTATAAACCAGAATCATGCTGGGAAGCAGAGTGAGCCCCTGTGCTAGTCAGTTCCCCAGTATGACACATGGGAAGCCTCAGTGGCTTGAAGCCCAGAGAATGATCTGGGTCCGTTCAGCAGAGGGCTCGTGCATGTACCAAGCCCCTCCTACCTGGCCCAGCTCTGTCCCCTGTGCCCTGAAGCCCTTCACCCTCCCTGCCTGCCGTAACTGTGACTGTCCTCTCTCTTTCCCTCCACTATTCCCCGCCTCTCCCTTTGTTTCATCCCATCCATCCAGCCTACAGGAAAAAAAAAAAAAAAAAAGAAAGAAAGAAAGAAAACCACTCCTCCCGAAATTCATCTTTTCAGCAAGGGTCTGTAGTGACTTGCTTTCAGATTCAGAAGCGGTCAGTAGGCTTTGTTTACATGTTTCCTCTCAACTCCCTGAGGCTGCAGGTTTTGCGAGCTGCTACATGGACTTCAGCGCTGGGGCTGCCGGCAGGGGGCATCATACACACAGACCCAGTTCCCCATTGAGCTCTCCTCCTACCTCACTCAGAGCCGCCCGTCTGACTGCTGCAGTCTGGGCCACCTACCCCAACCTGGGGCTTCCCACCCCAGGTGGGCCTGGAAGCCCACGACTAAAGCTGCCTGGAGGGGGACCTTTCTGCTTGTGCTGCACACTTGGCCGCCGTGCACAGGGCCACCCATCACTACCAGGAGCTTCCGATGTTGGCGGATGATTTTCAAGTTCAGGCGGGCCGCTGACTCCACCGAGTTCTCCTCAGAGTTTCAGATCCGAAGAGAATGGGAAGTTTAAGGAGAGATTCAGAAAATCTGATTCCGAGTCTAACTCTTCAGGGAACCAGTCACGCGAGCGTGTTCATTTTACCTCGCTTCTCTGGGTCTCATTGTCCCCATTTGCCAAGTGAGGAAGGAAGTCTAGATGATCTCCAGTGCCCCTCTCTCAGATTCTAAATGTATATGTTTTCTACTCAGAGTCACCAGATCCCCTGCATTTATTAAGTGCCTACTGGATGCAAGGCACTGTGGGGGGGTTAGTGATGAATATGGCATGGGCTATGAGCAGAAGCAGCTGTCCAATTTATTTTAGGATGATGGTGACTCCCAACTTGGCCTAACAGCACAGAAGCTCTCTTTGTGTCTCTTTTCCTATTTCTTTTCCAAGATTGTGTTAAGAGGCCAACTAATGCTCTCTTCCTGTGGTACTGGTGACAGAGGCAAAGAAAGAGAACACCATTTACATTAATCTAAGCCTAGAGGAAGGTCTGTGAAGAAAATACCACTTCTTTCCCACCCACTACCCATCCTTTTGTATTCAGACGAGACAGAGAGACATAGAGACTGAAGTCTGGCAATCGGTGTGTGATTGATTGAGGTGGGTCCCATCGATTCTGTGTCCCTAGTGCACCCAGTAAGGCCATGGTTTGCCTTCAGTTCCCACGAGGCAACTAGCGTGGCCTCCGTGGTGTCCAAAAAACACAGCCAGACCAGCCAGGGTAACAGGCCACTGGGCACCTCCCCTCTGGGGGGCATTTAAGAGAATGTTCTTGAGGAGCAAAAGAGAAATCACACACTGAATGAATGAAGGTATCGAAATTTGTATCACTCAGTGTTATATGACGTATGCTGGACAGTAATATATATGTTTTAAAATAATAATTTTGTATATATTTTAAATAAAGTATTACTGCTCTTTTGGTGTATAAGACTATGTCCTTACCAGAATTAGCACCAGGGCCATCAATAGTAAGCCACAAATCTGGTGTCTACACCTCCTAGGACAACTTCAGGAAATCTAGAACCTTGAAATTGCTAACCAAGCGCAAATGACTATAGGATATTAACGCGATAAGATGACAATGGGGAGACTATTTAAACAATGGGGGGGTCACAACTGGAGCTCCCAACTAAAAATCATTCATGGCCCCACTAAGTACCTCCAGCTAATTAGTCTTCACCTCTGACTTCAGCCTGCCACCTTCAGAATTCTCCCCCACTTCAATGAGCCTTTAATGAACTTAGCTTTCCTAAAGTAGTGCATAACTACCAAGTTCTTACATCTTTCCCTGAGGCTTGTGGTCAAGCCCTCTGTTGGCTTTTGGTTTATATCTTCTCTTTAGCCCTGGGGCACCTGACTTTTTTTCTGTGGGGCCTGGGCAGTGACTGTGGTAACAATGATCTCAGAAGCTCCTGGGGAGAGCCTAGCCTCAGACTGTCAAACTAATACTGACTACCCCTAAAAATCCAGTGCCTTCTTGTCTTGAATCTTGATTCCCTGTGGCTGGGGCGAAATAAAAGCAAAGTTTCGCTAGGACGTTCTGATAGCCAAGCTGAGCAAGAAAAAATCTAGATCAATTCCCACGTTGCTGCACTGAGCCCTGGGAACGTTTTCCCCAACATCATTTACATCACATGTTTTTTTTGGACTAAAACCCCCACCATGTTAAGTATTTCCTACATGGCTCTGCTTGCTTCAGCTGAGAGTGATGGAATAAGGTATGGGCTGTGCCACAAAGCAGTGTGGCTCGGACCCTCGAAGTTGGGGGAATGCCCAGAGACCAGGCATTTGCTGTTATGGAAACGCACGGGCAGTGGCGTGCGAAGGGCGCGTGCTCTGGGATGGGACAGTCCAGACCCCAGGGCCACCTTGCTCTCCGTGGGATTCTGGGTAAGTCATGGAGCATTTTTGCACCTCAGCTTCCTCATCTAAATGGCAGAACTACTCCAGCCAGGGGGCCTCCGTGAAGAATAAGTGAAATAATGTGTATAAAGGATCTAGCTCAGGGCCCGGTCCAGGGTAGAGGCTGAATGAACGGTGGCCATAATGATCACGGTTGTATTGCCAACTTGTTTTATGGCGAAGATTTGTTCTTTGGGGGCAAGCGTAGAAATTTGTTTCAGAGACTGGCTCTTCAGTCCAAATCCTAAGATTTCAGGGCTCAGCTGACAAGAACACAGCATGCAGCGAGGCCCAGAGCATGGGTTTGACTTCAAAGGGCAAATTTCTCAGTGGCCGGCACTGCACCATTTCATTCTACTGGAAGCTCTCCCTGGGCGATGAGTTGGCCTCCCAGCACTGCTGGTGGAATGGGCTGGATGGGAGCGGGGGGGGGGGGGATGCACCCCCATTCCCATGCCTGGGAAAGCATCCTAAGGTGCACATGCGGCTGTTCCGAGGGCGGTTCTGAGGTCTGCAGAGAGCAGAGTAGCATAGTTAGGACCACAGGGAGGCAGGAAGGAGAAAGGAAAATGGCTTTAAGACAATAACCTTGCTTCCCTTGGTCCCGGGGCAGCTAGGTGAGACCTCCGCTTGTGGGGTTGCTCAGTTATCAGGTTCCTTTGATCCAGTTTCCCACTAACCCTCCAGGGCACTGTCCTTATCTTTGTGGTCGGGTTTGCCTCCTGAGGAAAGGAACAATGACATAAGACACATCACACTCCCCTGATCTTTCCTGGCCAACAGCCGAGTCACATGACCACAGCCAGCTGCACAGCAGGCTGGGAAATGGAGTCCCTGCCTAGTGGGGAGAGAGGATGTGCCCAGCCACAGCTTTCTTAGCATGGAAGGGGAGAAGGATTTGGTGGATTCCCAGCAGTTTCTGCCAAAATATTCCACGATTTTGAAAAACAAGGGATCCTAGCACACAAATTCTGAAATCCTGAGCACAAATGTCATAAGTGAGCTTTGCTCATTGTAAAATAAAAACACCTCTACTGCATCAACCCAACAGTGGTGTCTCTGCACCTCTAGCCGTCAACATAAAGGGACCTACATCCACAGAGAAAACCTGCATGCATTTATGCCTGTGCCATAAGGAGAGAAAGCGGCCACATTTAATATTTCAGACACAAAAGAAGAACAACATGAAAGATAAACTATTTGAAAATTTGCAGCTACAGGGGCACCTGGGTGACTCAGTGGGTTAAGCATCCGACTACAGCTCGGGTCATGATCTCATGGTTCGTGGGTTCGAGCCCTGAGTCTGGCTCCAGAGCCTGGAGCCTTTTTCGGCTTCTGTGTTTCCCTCTCTCTGTGCCCCTCCCCTGCTCTTTCTCTCTCTCTCAAATGTTAAAAAAAAAAAATGAAAAGAACATTTGCAGCTACAAAGAAATGAATTTGGTCAGGATAAAAAAAAAATTACTATTTCAAACAACAGTCAACAGTGATGGAGACCAACTAAGAAGTTAAATATGTTCAAGGCAAGAGCATAATTTCAAAATTGTGCCTATTGCAAGGTAGAGACTGGTTGCCTGTGACAAGAGGGTGAGGGCAGGGGCACAGGCCGGGCTGAGGCGATTGAACTCTCCACGGAAACGGAGGGCCTGGGAACCCTAGCTGGGAGGCTGGCGTTTTGATTCTGTAAGAATAAAAGGAGGTTTGAAGGCAAAAGCATGGTGTGTGTGTGTGTCTGTGTGCGTTGCACCGGCATTATTGAGGCAGGTGTCCAAAGTTGCTTTAGCAGACAGTTCCAGTCTACCTTCTGCTCCCTCATTTTTCATCCTGGAGAATCCAGGACAAGATATGAGAGGAACAAGAGAGTTTCCTGAGACTGCCTGGCTCAGAGAGCGAACCAGGAGGGGCTATGCACAAATATATTTTCTTTTTTTTTTTTTAATATTTATTTATTTATTTATTTATTTATTAGAGAGAAAGAGAGAGGGAGAGAGTGCGCACAGAGGAAGGGCAGAGAGAGGGGGAGAGAGAGAGAATCTTAAGCAGGCTCCACGCTGACAGTCCAAAGCCCGACTCTGGGCTCTGTCTCATCACTGCGAGATAGTGACCTGAGCAGATATCAAGAGTCAGAAGCTTAACCGACTGAGCCCCCCCAGGCGCCCCTACAGATAGGCGCCCTATTATTTTCTGATTAGTCTGATAGGAGCAGAAAGAACTTACCCGTATGAGAAACACTTGAATGTGACCAGAACTTTACCTTGTTTTGATCACAAATCTGAGGGTACTAATATACAAGTTCAGCCTTCTGAGGTGCTCAGATAAATGCCCGAAGACCCCGGGGTAATAAGAACAGATCCTTGGGGCGCCTGCGTGGCTCAGTCGGTTGAGCGTCCAGCTCTCGATTTTGGCTCAGGTTGTGATCTCACGGTTCGTGGAATTGAGCCCCACGTGGGGGGGTTCTGCACTGATAGCACAGAACCTGCTTGGGATTATCTCTCTCTCTCTCTCTCTCTGCCCCTCCCCCCCATGCTCTCTCTCTCAAAAATAAATAAATAAACATTAAAAAAGAAGAAGAAAGAATAGATCCCTTGCATTGAATCTGTGCGTTCCACCCCCTCTGTGTTCTTAGCTGCTGCCTTCGCCAATCACTGCAGTTGAGGGGGGAAATAGCCAAGCTCATTTTCAGAAGCATTTTAAAAGACAGATTTGCTGCTCCTTATTAACTGTCCTTGAGGGACTGTATTTCTCATTTCCTCCCGCACTGAAATGCTGCTGCCCTATTCCCTTGTCGCAGTCTTTTTCTGTCGCGTCACGAAGTCTTCCAATGTTTTATTAAATCACGAAGACAGGGTCACTAACCTCGCCATAAAAGACAAACAAGACTGAACAATTTAAAAAATGCATAAGGAAAAATGGAAAACAGAGTTTGCTTTCAAAGTGTGAACAAAGGCAAGGGGGAAACATTATGGGAAACAGGAGGCTCTTTCTTCCCAATGCTTCCCACACTTTCTGGAATTTGCTGGGCCTCTCTGGAAGCGGTCAGTCCAAGCTACTCAGAAGGTTTCATCCCCCTTGTGGAGAGCCCTGGGGCTTCCAACATGCATCCACCTGAGACCTGCATGGTGATTGGGGGAATTCTGGGTTCACTCAGGCCCAGATGAGACTCCTGCCTTCTTCCCCATTCCTGACAGGGAGGATGTCCCACAATATTTTGTCACCTGGAGTTCAATCTCTGTTACACTTTGTGTGAGCCTCTTCTGCCTAGAGGTCCTCTTCATTCCCCAACCCTTTCTCTGGTTTTCTCCAATCTTTCTTTCTCCTTCTGACAATACAATAGATACATATGGGTAAGCTTTCAACTAGATATGAGAGGATACTATTAAAGTTTAGATTTAGATTCTGTAAAAGAATGATATAGTCTCCATCCTAATGAATGAATGTTCGCTGGCCTTAAGGAAAGTTGTAAAAATCATATCTACTAATTTTTTTTTCAATTGTAGATTTTTTATGGGGCACCTGGGTGGCTCAGTTGGTTAAGTGTCCGACTTCGGCTCAAGTCATGATCTCATGGTTCGTGAGTTCAAGCCCCACATCGGGCTCTGCGCTGACAGCTCAGAGCCTGAAGTCTGGTTCAGATTCTGTGTCTCTCTCTCCTTCTCTCCCCCTGCCCCTCCCTTACTAGTGCTCTGTCTCTCTCTCTTACAAAAATAAACTTTAAAAAAATCTCAATGATAGGTTTTTTATTTCAGTTATAATTTGCTGCTTGTAGAGATGAAAACAGTAATTGAATTTTTTTTACCCCAGCACAAAGAAAATTAAACATGTTCTAATCTTTTATAATAAAAAACCACAATTGTATTCATATGTAATAAATATAAAAAGTGTATATTTTCTTTTGCAAAGCTCAGATCATGCTATATACCACACTAAAAGTCTGTAGCCTGGTATTTTTGGTTTTTAAAATTTTGTTTTTGTTTTTGTGGGTGTTTTGAAGTGCTTTCTAATGGCTGGAGATCTTCCATTGTGTGGATGCACCATAAGCTAATTACCTGAAGTACTCCCTGTTTTTTGCATAATTTTTTTCTATTTTTCATTATTTTTTAAAAATGCTGTAATGAACATCCTTGGCATAAATTTCTCCGCCAAGCCACTGACTGTTTTCTTAAAATAAACTCGAAAAGTGGAACTGGTGGCTTTTAGGACAATACATTTTTTTTTTTTTTTTTTTTTTTTTTTTTTTTTTTTTTTAGGAAGTCTATGGCAATTTACTCTCTCACCAGATGTACTTAAGAATTGCCAACAACTTGAGAAACTGCATGGGCAGGTCATAAAGCACTTCCCATTAACCACCAATGGCCCCTCCGCCAACAAGCTGGGCAGAGGCTCCTTTGGGACTCACTTGGGTCATGAATTGGGACATCAAGGTTTCTGGGAGAGAAAACACGCAGCCATTTTGACCAAGGAGGCATTATTCAAGAGCTCTGCACTTTTGCAAAGGCTAAGGCCAATGAATATATATTCAGTAATTACATGTAGAAAGGTGTCACAGAAATAACTGTTAAAGATATTACACCTCTCCGGGGTGCCTGGGTGGCTCAGCCGGTTGAGCGTCCGACTTCGGCTCAGGTCATGATCTCAGGTCCGTGAGTTCCAGCCCCGCGTCGGACTCTGTGCTGACCGCTCAGAGCCTGGAGCCTGCTTTGGAGTCTGTGTCTCCCTCTCTCTCTCTCTGCCCCTCCCCCACTCATGCTCTGTCTCTCTGTCAAAAATAAACATTAAAAAAAAAAAAAAAGATATTACACCTCTCCAGAAACCAATTTGGGCTGACAGGATTATTTGTGGCAATCGCAGGCCAGCTTGAGTCAGCCAGACTCGAGACACCCTTTGAACACAGCAGAAGTCTGGCTGGCTGGTGGGCTGGGCCTAGGAAGCGTTTCCAGACCCTTCTGTTTTCCGTTTCTCACCTTTATACTCTCTAAGACAACCTTTTTTACCCTGCTGTTAGAAGCATATTAAGTGTTTAAGTTCAATTCTCTGAACTGAGAGGCAGAGTAGAATACAGTTGTGGCTGCCCCTGGTGGCCTAATCAAAAGGCAGTATTAAGCTCATCTCTTATTTTCTGTCTTCTGATGCTTTGCTGCCCGTGGAGAGGATGCCACTTTCAGGGCTAGTTAATTCCCAGAGGGAGTATACAGCTGGCCTACCAGTGCATCTCTTAGATACAAATCACCAATTCAGAGGCCACACCCACCACCTCCTTTCGGGCTCTCATGCTCTGGACCACTGTCCCCTGCCCTGATCAGCCCAGCACCTGGGACCAGACATCCAGCCTCTATACCCCTGAGCCTGCTGAAATCCAAACTACCCGACCCTAAGCCTGTTTCCCCTGCCTGACCCATTCCTTCCCTGGGAACCACAATAAAGACTCTTTAGTGCCCACAGTACCCACCCACGCACTCCTTGTACATCCTGACCAACGCTGGTGATTCCTCGAGTGACCCCTATGGTGTGGCATAGCCCCTCTTCCCGGGACCTGAATATAAAAATTATCTTTTCTTTCTTTTTTGTTTTTTAAATTTTTTTTAATGTTTATTTTTGAGAGAGAGACAGAGCACAAATTGGGGAGGGGCACAGAGAGAGAGACACACACACAGAATCCGAAGCAGGCTCCTGGCTCTGAGCTGTCAGCACAGAGCCCGACGCGGGGCTCGAACTCACAGACTGAGAGATCATGACCTGAGCCGAAGTCGGTTGCTTCACCAGCTGAGCCACCCAGGCGCCCCCCAAACTATCTTTTCAATAGCAATCATCTCCTGGTCTGCCGGCTTTACCATACCTCAAATCTTCTGTTCATAGAGTATATTTTATTTTATTTTTTTAACGTTTATTTTTGAGAGCGAGAGCATGTGCATGCGTGAGAGGGGGAAGAGCAAAGGGCGGGGGAGACAGAGGATCTGAAGTGGGCTCTGCGATGACAGCAGAGAGCCCGATGCAGGGCTCGAACTCACAAACCGTGAGATCATGACCTGAGCTAAAGTCGGACGCGCAACACGCTGAGCCACCCAGTAGCCCCAATACACTACATTTTAAAACGAAGGATTCTCCAAATAAACTGGTTAAAACAATTTGTGTTGTCTTCTTGGTGGGGTCCCTTCCCACGTCACTAGGAACTATGTGAAAATTAAGAGTTGGTGGTGGTTGGACAGTTGGTCTTCCCACAGCACAGTCACTTGTGTTTTTGCTTCTGCTGAGAAGCGGGATGAAGCCTCAGCCCCCAGCCTCATCTGGCATCACCCCCTGCCTTCTCCCCGGGCTGCAAACTGAGTCTCTATTTTCAAGGGGCGATCATCCTCCCCACCTCCAGGCTTGGCTCTGCTCTTCCCTCTGCCCAGAGCGCTGCCTTTCCTACCGAGGGCTCCTGTCTGTGCCGTGGACCTGCACTGCCTCCTCTTGGCATTCGTCCCACTGGGTCGTAATCTCCACAGTGAGCTCCGGCAGGGCTGAGACCGGATGTGTCTTTTTCGCTATTTTATCCACAGCGCTTAGCACAATGCCTGGCACAGAGCAATCTTCCAACATGGCTTGGGGGACGAATGAATGATTGAGTGTTATGAATGATGGAATCATGAATTGAGAAGGGAAAACTGCCCCCTCGGCATTAAATACAGTTCCTGGTAACGTGAGCCCTTTAGCCACTGCCTCCCTCTGCGGCAAGGTCGGTTCTATTTCTGCAGTTGCGTGAACAGGGTAGTAACTTGGAGTGAGTCACCACGGCTGTGACTGCCCCAGGAGGGATCACAGCTCCACACCGAGGAGGGCCCTGGACAGCTCCCGCGTCCTTCTGGCCCACTGCACGTGCGTGCAGGCACAGCCCGGCAGGTTGGGAATGGCTGACCTTCCCCGTCAGCTGCTAGGAAGCAGCTCATTTTCTGGTAGTTGCACAAACACAAGGTATCTGGAAATTACACCAGTAGGTGCACAAATTGGAATTTGGCACAACCAAATGAATGTTGCTGACGTTCAAACTGCGTGAGATTAGTTACCGAAGCAGGGATCGTGCTCTTGCACTTGAGGTGTCGAGACACCCAGCCTTGCCCTGTGACGGCATAACCTTCGCCGTGGATTGCAACAACAGTCTGCAGTGCAGGTGCGGAAACATGCTAAAAGTCCCCAGCCCCAAGCCTCCTCACAGCAGCGGGAGCCTTGACCAACGGAAACAGGCTGGTTCCCATTTGCCGCGGCAGTTCCCCGGGTGCGTGTGTTTGGAAGAAGCAGGGAATACAGCTCTCACCATCCCAGGCCCAGATGCGTACTACACACCGCATGCTGTCTACACCCGTATGCTGTCGCGTCCTTGCTCTCCCAGGAAAGTGAGGAGAGTGCCCCCTTCCTTCCTACCCTGAGTTCAACTTCAGGCTCCACACTCCTGGGACCTACTTGAAGCAGGAACTGGAGCCATATTTGAACAACAGCCTAAGGGGCATGACCAGGAATCTGGGGGCAGGCATACCTCCTTCCCTCCCCAGAAGATGTTCCACAGGTTTGTGTAAAGAGAGCTTGGAAAAATCATGGAAAACGAGCACACCTTCAATAGGAGGCCTGCTAGGGAAGCCCCCTTGCCCTCTGCTGGCCTGCTCGTCATAGGCTCTGGCTTGTAGGACAGCTGCTCTGGCTTTGGCCACTTTGTCACATAAGCTAGTCTGGGCCTTGGTTCTGAATCAAGCTTTATGCAGATTCTTGCAGGTGAACAGTGTCACCTCACGCTGGGGAAAGCTGTGTCGTTCCTTGTTGACCAAGATCTGTGTTGATTCTGAACCCATTTTCAAAGGACCCCACATATGGCCATTTGTGAGCTGTTTGTGGGTCTCTTTGAACCCAATGGAAGAGATCAGGACAATAAGTGGGTGACTTTTAGATGATTGGTACAGGGTTGTATCTTACATGTGGATAAGAATGTATAAAATTGTTATTTTATATAGCAATTCTAATTTTATATAAAATACATATCACCAAATGGTCTATGTACGCACACTTCGTACAACTAAATATACGACTTAAAAGCCATTAAGCTGAGGATTATTCAGCCTTAAAAAGGAAGGAAACTGTGACACATGCTACATGGGGGAATTTTGAGGACATTATGCGAAGTGCAATAAACCAGCCACAAAAGGACAAATACTGTGATTCCACTTACACGAGGTCCCTGGTTGTCCAATTGACAGAGACAGGAAGTAGAATGGTGGTTCCCAGGGAGGGGGAGGGAGGACGGGGAGTTAGTGTTTAATGGAGACTGAGTTTCAGGCTAGGAAGAGCAAAGAGTTGTAGAGATGGATGGTGAGTGCATCGTGAATGTATTTAATGCCACTGAATGGTAATCGGTTGAAACATAATCGGTTAACTCTATGTTATGTGAATTTTATAACTAAAAATTTCAGGAGGGGTGCCTGGGTGGCTCAGTTGGTTGAGCAGCTGACTCTTGCTTTCAGCTGAGATCATGATTCTAGGGTCATGGGATTGAGCCCCGTGTTGGGCTCTGCAATGAGCATGGAGCCTGCTTAAGATTCTCTCTCTGCCCCTCTCCCCTGCTCTCACTCTCTAAAAAAAAATTTTTTTTTTGATTTAAAAAAAGAAACACAAAAATGACAAGAAGACTAGCACATGGAAAATGTATTTACATACAGCCATTTTAGTAATATGGTAACCTTTTTTTTTTTATAGAAAATTGAGTTTGACTATCACATTAAAAAAGTGAATACATTCTTATAAATTAAATGAAAGCAAAAAAAAAATCAAATACCTTTAGACGTGTATAACAACTGGGAAAAAGCTAATTCTAAAAAAGCAAAACTTTAGCATTCTGGTTTATTTATAAGCTTAAGTCAACAGTTGACCGTAAATCAGCGGTGCATTGAAAACCACTTGAGGAACAGATGTGGGGGTTGATACCACGTTGATGGCAGAGGTGGGGGGGGGGGGCAGTCGCGTGTGTGGGTGGAAGAGGCAGAGGCCAGGAGGAATCAGTCAGACGGGCACCACCCGTGCCATGGGCTGTGTCGTCACTGCCTGTTGAGATGAGGTTAGGAACCTGCCTCCCCGGCTTAGTTGGGGACACCACTGAAAAGCGGACCAAGTGAGACAAATGGAAAACGCTCGCTAAAGGAAGAGAACTGTTAACGGTGAAGGACTGTGGGGGGGCTCGGGCACAGCCTGAGACCCCACAGCCTCTGGGGCAGCTCAAAGGCTGGACCGTACCTGCACCGCTGCCGATTTCCCGAAGGGTCCTCAGATGCCACCCAGCTCCAACTCCAGTCTACTGATGACACCATCATGGTCTAGGGGATGTGACTGGCCCAGGACCACAGCTGAGTGTCGGAGCCTGACGAGACCCAGGCTCCCCTGCATCCAGTGGTGACATTTTCCTTCGGAACCACACCTGGCCCGTTGACTTGTATATGCTGCTTTCTAGCCCCAGCTTGCCACACGTCTCATTTAGCTAATTTACGGCTCCGGACTGCAGACTGAATTATAGCTATTTGTTTCCCTTCCCTGGCTGCAGTGCAAGCTAACAAAAAGCAGGCTTCATTAATTCCAGTGCTTATCACCGAGCAAGGTATTAACAAGCGTTTAGATGATGCTCCAGCCATTTAGTGTTTTTGAGAAGGTGAAAGGGCCTCTGGTCCATATGGTCTAGCTTCTCGTACATTTTCCTTTCAGACGCTGAGGCTGACAGACCTGCCAGGAGCAAACGGGGGTGGTAGTTGGTATTTAATTAATCTAACACGAGTCACAGCCCATTTCACGAAGTCAGGCGCCAGTCTTTGCTTCTACCAACAGTCACATTTAGGACATCAACTCACGCTCTCTCAGCCACTTGGCCTTGCGATGTTCTTGTAGGCAGTGGGAACCTACCACTTCTCCCTTTCCAGGCAGGTTTGTAAGCCTAAGCATGCTCCCCTCTACTCTTTAATACGCTGAGCCACAGGATACCAAGAACACAGAAATAAGGAAAGGATCTTAAACTTGCTGCTTTATGACTTTCTGAAAGCAGTGACATCACTGTGTGAATACTACAGTCAAGGCTAGCTAGGTTGCAGGTTCTCGTGGCTTGAGAAGCACCAGGCGGGGATCTCTGCCGGCAGAGACTTGAACTCTAGCTGGCTGGACTTGTCCTCCCAAGAAAATCATCCCACCAACCTGTGCCTCAGTGTCTTCAGTCTGAGATGCGGATGATTTGACACCTCACCTCTACTATCACCCACACGTACTTGGAATTTACCAACCGGAATGGCATGCGGTACAGGGTTAGAGCACTCAGGGACGATCAGCTGTGTTAACACAGCCTCTCCTCAGGGCTCACACAGCACCTATAATGAAAAAGGAAACACGGTAGGGGCGCCTACGTGGCTCAGTTAAGCGTCTGACTCTTGATTTGAACTCAGGTCATGATATCGCGGTTGTGGGATCAAGCCTAGTGTTAAGCCCTGCGCTGAGTGTGGAGCCTGCTTGGGATTCTCTCTCTGCCCCTCCTCTGCTTGTGCTCTCTCTCTCAAAATAAGTAAATAAACACTAAAGAAAAAAAAAAAGAAATATGGGAATATGCCGTGAAATTCATTTGACAGGGTTTCTCGAAGACTTGCTATGAACAAGGATGAAGTAAAATTTTAAAGGTGAGACAAACAAAAAAGTTCTACTCCTTGAATATGTTCAGAGTTAGAAATCCACCGGCAACAGGTCTACTTAAAGGGCATTTGGCTGAAAGGTGAAGTATGTGGGAAGTTGCCAGAAGTCTCCTTGGCTAAATTTCTCAGGGTATGATTGATCTAAAGGTAACAGATGTCAAGGAGCACCTTGAGAATATGCAGGAGATAAACACAGAAGAGGACCATTTAAAACTCAGTAAAGTGGTAACGGGGCGCCTGGGTGGCTCAGTCAGTTAAGCGACTGACTTTGGCTCAGGTCATGATCTTGCGGTTTGTGGGTTCGAGCCCCGCTTGGGGCTTTGTGGTGACAGTGGGGAGCCTGCTTGGCATTCTCTCTCCCTCTGTCTCTGCTCCACCCTCGTGCACTCTCTCTCTCTCAAAATAAATACACTTAAAAAACATTTCAAAAATTATAAAATTTAGTAACGTGATAACAAAGAATTTCAGAGGTGGCCAATGCAAGTCCTCTGCAGGTGCAGGTAGGAGCCACGAGGTACGGATGAGTAAGTTCCGGAACTCCTTGGACTAGGTATTGCACCAAGTGGAAAGCACCACTTCACCGAGATGTTTTTATTAAAAAAAAAAAAAAAAAATTACAGAAAGAACAAAGAATTAAAAGAATTTTAATAAAATCAACAAGTTTACATTTGTACATCTTGTGTATTTGGGACCCGACCAGGGGTGAAGGATAAAGTTGCAAGGACAAAAGTTTCCGTAGGAGAGCAAGCGAAAAGCAAGGGCTACCCTCGTTGTGTGACTGGCATGGGTTTGATGGTACGGCCTCCTGAGCTGCTCTGCACTCACCAAGGTCATGGGCAGGAGGCATCCTGCTCTGAGCTCAGGCCCAATGCTCCACACCCTACAGGACACGCCCATATGAACACCTGCGGGGCAACAGCAGAGAAACAGTTCATAAAATCTAACAGTAGTGCCCCTCGAATATTAATGCCAACTGGGTTCGGCTCATGCTGTTTTAACTAGAATGGTTACACAGAACCTAATGAGGGGAGAAAAGGGCTGAGCAATGTTCTAATTGTTCCACTCAATGGCACAGTCACAAAATAGCAGGCCTTTAGAGAGAACTATGTATTTTAAAAATCTGATTTGCAAAAAAGGGCCTGTGGACGTCAGAGAAAGAGGAGAACGAGGTACGGTTCTGAACACAGGAGGCCACTCAGCTTTAATCCCCATCATTCTAAAGGATGAGAAACGTTTCAAAAAAAACCGACCAGTGTTCGGAGAGAGCGGAGACTAGTGTCCCCAAGTTAGGAATGAGCAATCACAAGGTGCTCTCAAGATTTTACCCACGTCGTGTCCAGCGAAACAGCGCTTTCGGAAGCGTGACACGGTACGTGCTAGGGGCTTGTTCTTGGAGGAATAAACACGAGCTCGTGAGTTGTAACCATAACATGCACAGTAATATGACCATCCCGGAACAGTCATCCACAGGGTCAAGGTGTCAAACTCATGACCGGACTTGGGCTTCATCCCCACGTACGCAGTGTGTGGCTGAGTTGCAAGAGTTTCTTCATTTATTCTTTAGACGGAGACACAGGGAAGAACGCGGAGGCGCCTTTGCTTTCTTGGGCCACTCGGAATCACAGAAGGACGAAGAATACTGACCATCATGAGTACAGGAGAGCACTGTTCAGACAACGGACAAGGAGCGCTTCACCCCTGCTCTGTAAGGCCCGGGCCGACGGCGAGAGGCTCTGTTCTAGGGTCCTCTCCTGTGACACACGAGCTAATGCTTGTTTCCCTAATGCTACAGCGGGGGTACAAGTGTCTAGTGTTAGTTCTTAACAGAATCATTAATCCCAACGATGAAATTCAAAACAGGGCAGCGAAGGAGGGACGGCTTCGGCTCCTCCACGACGTTAGGCGGAGACACAAAATGACTCAGTCTGTGGTGAACAAGAGGGACTCCTCCTGTGAGTTCAGGAAACCTCAGAGCAGGCGTGTAAAGTGCTGGGAGGTAAGGCAGCCTGACTGGACTTCCTCATCGGGGTGTGCAGAAGCACCCGGCAGGAAAGATGACAGACACCTCAGTCACGGGCGAAGGCAGCTGTCACCGCTGCCCGTCCTGCTGAGGGTGTGAGGTTAAAACCGGCCTCTCCTGAAATTCTGCTCGGCTTGTGCTCGTAACGCTTCCCTTTTAATTTCCCGAGTGTTCAGTAGGAGGTACATTGTAACAAGGAAAAAAAAAAAAAATGTCCCTAACGGATATGACGGATGAATTTCTAAACAAGAGAAAAACTGCAGAGATGACAGAACTTCAAATAAAACTTTTTAGTCAAACATGTCAATTGCGGAGTTTCAAATTGGCAGGTGTTGTGACAGTACAGGGACCAAAACCTGGGCCCTCACCTGCCACGGGTCTCCCGTCCACTGTCCTCTTACAGATGGGGCGAGCGGCTTCTCTCTTGGGGCTACACCGTTTTCCGACAGGTCCTCACTGGCGAGGCAGCCAGAAGCGTACAAATTCCCCCGAAAGGGGGTGCTCGGGTAAACAAGGCAGAATCCTTTAGGGGTTGAGAGTCACACGGGAAGTAGAAAGAACAAAAAGATTTCCCCAAGGTCAGCTAAGGGCAAAGGCGGAGCCCACGAGGTAATCCTGGGAACAGACAGCCCCCCTCCCCCCGAACCCCTGCTCGCAACCGTGCGGCTCCCCACCCTGCCGAGCGAGCTTTTCATCCCTGTGCCACCCTGGAGCACGTTCCCAGTGCAAATGCACATCTGGAGACTAGGGTACCGGAGTGGGGGAATCCAGGATGTCCACACTGCAGAGAGAAGGCTCATTTTTCTCTCAAAGTAGGCATTCGTTTTGGATTACAAAGTACCGGGACGGGCGAACCCTAACATGTCTCTATTTGTGGGATTTTCCATTTACATTCAATGTAGAGTGGTCAGCAGTGAAGAGCCCCTGTTTCACGTTGACCGACGTCTCCCCAGCACCCAGATGTCACCCCTTCGTCCTGGCTGGCACAAGTGCAGCGGCTTCTGCTCTCTGCACCCAGCAGGCTTGGTAAAGAGCTCAGGGTCCTTCTCACGCCCTCGGGTGGGCCTCCTCAAGTCCGTGCGCCAGGGCCGGGGGGGCTGGGGTTCGTGTGTCTGCCGGCAGCACAGTGGGTGTGGACGAGACCACCATTTGGATACCTAACAAACACGGGCTCACGAAAGGGATTTTGGCACATCTGGCAGAGCTTTTTGTCCGAAAGCCGAACTGAGCTTCCTTTCAACTTCATCTGCAAAAAAAAGACCGAGGACACTGTCAGCTAGAGTTATACCAGTTTTTCAGAGTGGACATGCGTTACCCCGTGGATGATTACTACTCATGAGGACTGCTTTAACGTCCATTTCTTTGAACAGAATATTAGAGGAGGGGCACCTGGGTGGCTCAGTCGGTTAAGCATCTAACTTCGGCTCGGATCACGATCTCACAGTTTGCGAGTTTGAGCCCCATATCGGGCTCGGTGCTGGCAGTGCTAAGCCCGCTTTAGATCCTCTGCCACCCGCCTCAAAAATCATAAACATTAAAAACAAAAAAACAAAAAAACCCACCAGAACATTAGAGGTGAAAATAAACAAAAACGTCCCTAGGAACCAGAGAGATAAAAAAATGCTACAAAACTGCTTTCTTATTTTATAAAAGTAACTGCTGCTCGCCAGCCACGGGCATTTCTAAACAGGCCCTCTCTCAAACGTTCTCTGAGCTCTGTGTTTGAGCCAACTCCTGTTGGAAAGTCATGTCATGTTACAGCTGAATAAAGCTGTGTAAATCATCCAATTCCTTGGCCCTCTCATTTGCAAACAGGGAATGTAAGGCACAAATAAGGGACTCCATCAAAGCCATATGGTTCATTCATGGCACATTCCTGCCTGGTCCTAGA
Organism: Panthera tigris; assembly: GCF_018350195.1. Taxonomy (NCBI): domain Eukaryota; kingdom Metazoa; phylum Chordata; class Mammalia; order Carnivora; family Felidae; genus Panthera; species Panthera tigris. The sequence continues at coordinate 54,818,448 of NC_056662.1, read as the reverse complement.
AAACATAATTTCATTTGTTTAAAGGCAGCGAACAAAACCGGGCTGTAACCCCCTCAGTTCTGCGAGGTAAAAAGCCTTTTTGCACCGTTCACTGGTGTCAACCCAGGCAACTCTGCCTACCGGCAGGACCAATTACCAATTCAGTGAATTCACCCTGTACTCATGAGTTTCATCAGTCACTCAACAAACACTTATTAAACACTTTTGAGATGCCAGGCTTGGCTCTAGGGATACTGACATACACAGATGAAGTTCTGTGCCCTCAAAGAACCCAGAGTCTAATGGTGAAGGGAGACAATTATGAATGCATGCCGAACATGCGGTGGGCGAAGGAGGGGAGTTATCTGCTTGAAGGGATATGAAGGTTTCACAAAGGAAAAAATACCGAGGCTGGGTTTTGAGTAGGTGTTCACCAGGCATAAAAGGAAAGGTTAGGACCATCTCAGGGGGCACCACAGGTACGAAGCCTGTATGTGTGAAGCAACCTATCACATCTAGGAGATTCCACACGTCCTGGGAAGCAGCAATAGACGGAAAGGGCCAGACCAAAGGAGAGGAGATGGAACCCTCCAGGCCTCAACTCCTCTACTGGGGACTCACGAAGGCTTCCACGGGGGAGGAACACATCGGGTTCCTGCTCTGGAAAGATCCCTCTGCCGGCTGCATAGAGTGTGGGGTGTCACAAGAGAGAAGTCTCCAGAAAGGGATATACACTGGGGACTGTCGGGGACAGAACGTTTGTATCCCCCTCTCCCAGGCCCTTCCTATGCAGAAGTTCTAATTTTCAATGTGATGTACTGGGGGCCTTTGGGAGGTGACAGAGGTTGGGTGAGGTCATGAGGGTGGGGCTCCCAGGACGGGACTCGGGCCGTGACAGGAAGATGTGTCCTGCTGGTGGGAATGCAAACTCTTGCAGCCTCTCTGGAAAACGGTATGGAGCTTCCTCAAGAGTGCAAAAACAATTCCCACACGGTCAGCTATTCCACTTGTGGGCGTTTCTCTGAAGCCCAGCTCTCACCTTGTCGTACTTGTAGATCAGGTTTTCGGACTTGGCCAGGCCGAGGGCCACCTGAGTGGTCCTCCGGGTGTGCACGCTGTCCCTGACGGCCCCGGTCAGGAACGGGCGCAGGAGCTGCACCGACCAGGTGCCCGGCAGCAGCTGCAGGACGCGGGCGGCGTCGAACTCGGCCGCGTGGTGGTTCAGGAGGTCCGTGGCGGCCACGGCCAGCTCGGGCACGGAGGGGCCGGGCTGGAGGTACATGGCCAGCAGCGTGTGGAAGAGCCGCTGCCGGTACAGCGGGTCTCTGCCCTCGGAGCGCCACAGGCAGTAGTCCTCAGCCGCCGAGAAGTCCCGCAGCTCGTGTACCAGGATGCGCAGGGCCTCCTCGTGCTCCTCCAGCTTGCCGTGCAGGATGGCGCTCTCCATGGGGAGGCCGGCGCCCCGGACTCTATCTGTGCGGCAGCAGCCAGCGGTTAGAGCCAGCCCCGGCTTGCCCCTAACCCCCGGGTGCTCTCAGCCTAAGAAGGGGTAAAGCGGAGCCGGCCACCTAGACGATTCACACGAGGCCTGCCTTTACCTCCGTGCTGCAGATCTGGCGTCCCCAAAGGGGAGGCCGGACCCTACTTATAGGCAGAGCCTAACGGCAGAATACGTTATTTTTCATAATGCTTAGCGGCTGAAGGAAACAAATGACCTGTCATCTCAGCGGGCCCTGGTCAAACGGGAGTATCACGGCTTCAGGCTTCTAATTAATCCAGCACTGTTCCCATTTTCCCAGTACGGGATCTTCGACCACAGTGGAAAGGCACTACGCTGACTTACGTACCGACAAGAACCCTGCCCTGCCAAAAACGTGTGGCGAGCCCCTTTCTTCCAACTGAAAATACAGTTCACAGAAAGGAGTATGGGTCCCTCTTGTTAACCATCCATATCGACATTACTCTAAAGCTGTTGTGTCTCCTGCAATTTAAGGTGCCAGGCTATGAGCAACACGACACCACCACAGAAAGTTCTGACCGAGGCCCTGCCCGCAGCGGGCTGTGTCTCACTGGTAGAGGCCCCTTGTTTTCCGCTCCCTCGGCAACCGAGGAAGGTAACATCAGATCGCCTCCTGCTGCAGAAGGATGTTTGAGGGACAGCTCCTATTTCAGAGGCCAACATTAATACTGGAATTCTGGGCATTCGGACTTAGGAGCGTGGCCACACTCCGGCCTGAGGTACACGGCAGACACTTGCAGCAAACGGCTGGTTCCACAACATGTGTCACCTACAGCACTAAACACAGAAGCTGCAACGCACATCCTTGTCATCCTCACAAGGAAAGGTCACCAAATAATTGCTGAGTGGCAACCACATGTAGGGCATGGGAGAGGCGCAGATTGGTTGAGAAAAGCCCATGGCAGTGACTGCACTTTCCACGTCTATCATCCCGTTTGTATTTGGTTCTCGGCCACCCCGGGCGGGCAGGCTGCACAAGAAATGCTACTACAACGTGCCCAGGCTGATGCCGCCAAAGTCACCCAACGAGGGCAAAGAGTGAGTCTCTCAGCTTCCAGTGTTCTTCCACAGTGCCCTGGAGGACACCCCCTTTCCTGCAAGCTCCCCAGTCTTATCTGCAAGCCCTGGCTTATCTCTGTGACTGCTCAAACAGCGCCTTCTCCGTGCTCCCTCCCCTCCACCCCACGCAGAGCTGCTATCGGCCGCTATGGGCATGCTCATTAAACTGAAGGCCAGAACCGAGTAACATCCACCTTTATATCCTCGGTGCAGCGTCTGATACTTTACACACGCTCACAAACGTTAGCTGACCGAGAACCTGATCAACAAACCCATGACTAGTGTGAGATTTGCACGAAGAGACTTGTAAAGCATGAAGCATGACGGAAGTCAGGGGTGACAGTAAAACTGTTTAACAACCATACAGCGTGGGCCCCACCCAAAAAGCACGGACAGCGGCCGTGAGGGACCAGGGTGGCTGGCGAGCATCACGGCTGAAGGTCCTCTCCATGGTGTGTGCAGTGCCACGATTTTTGCGTTTTTGTGCTTTTTGCTGGTAATTTTGCCATTTAGAATGGGCCCCAAGCACAGTGCCGAAGTGGGGCCTACCGTTTCCAAGCACAGGAAGGCTGTGACGTGCCTTCCAGAGAAAATGTGTGTATTCAATGAGCTTCGTTCAAGCCTGAGCTAGAGTTCTGTTGGCCTTGAGTTCAATGTTAATGAATCAACAATACCTATTAAATGAGGTGTCTTTAAACAGAAGCACTCATAAAACAAGGTTATGTACTGATCAGTTGACAAAAATGTGAGCAGAGGTTTGCAGGAAGCTGACCCTGTATTTCTTGGATAGCACTGTTCAGGATTCAGTAATTTAATGTCTGTGGAGACTTTATAGAACATAACTACAGCGAATAATGAGAACCAACTGTAGTTATGGTCAAAAAACACTGCACATTTAAGGAGAAATACATTACTAATGCCAGTAAGGACCAATCTGAAAACTCTACTATGTCAAGTACATCAAGAATCCAGTTCATTCTACCAGGTGCAAGCACTATGCTGCTTTGTGGCACTTTACGCAACACAAAAACCGTGGGCTCTGCACCCCAAGGAAATGAAAACCAGGCTCCCATCCAAGACACCTGTGGCTCAGAGCTCACAGTTTGGAGCCTCGAGAAATCTGAGTGGGCTGCTGGGGGCGGTGCTAGCTGGCACAGCCTCGCCCAAACGCTGGTGCCATCAGAAGGAACTGAGAATCAAGCGGGCCGAAGAGGAATAAGGCAGTCTAGCGAAGGTAGGCTCGACAGATAAGCGGCCTTCCAACCCCCGCCCCTCCCCGCCACCTGCAGCTTTGTGTCCCTGGCTAAAGGGCCAACGTCCCTTTCTAGAAGGTGGAGGCCTGAGAGGCTTCGCCCCACCCTCCAAGACGGCTGACTTTGTGCCAGAAGAGGCCCAAGGAATCGCCCCATCAAAACGAGGAGCTATGGCAGAGCCTTCATCCGCGCCTGCCAAGGTGAGCAGGTCAAGGAGAGGCTGGCGGGATGTTGCTCACCTATCAGGAAGTGGACTCGGTACAAGTCAGACTTCTGGAGCAGGTGTCGCAGCTTCGCCTGAGTCTCCGTCGCTTCCGCACCCTTGCTGTTGGCGCCGGGCCTCTGCTGCAGCACCTCGTCCAGGTAGAGGAGCGCCAGGTGTGTGTGGTACTCTTCCTTCTGCAGGAGATGACGGCGTTGGCAGGCGGGAAGCCGGAGCGCTCCCAGCCAGCGGGCGCTCCCGACACCAGGCCTGTGCCCAGGCGAGCCGGGGCAGGGGCTCGAGGGCACTGAACGGGACATATTTGTTGGATCGGAAACATCTCAGAAACCGCCAATACGGGGAAGGCAGACTTAAGCTCTGAGAGCAAAATATAAAAGGGTCACTTCTCATCTGAGAAGGGCCACGGGATTTAGGCATTTCCCAAAAAGGTACGGCTCCTCTCATTTCCCTTGAGGATAGAAACAAGGAAGGAAAGGAGACAAAAAATAGGAGCTGGATGGATATAAGATGGAGGGCAAAGAAAAGGCGACATGCCTCTCCTTCATTAGCCTCCGGGCCTCTAGACCATCCACGAGCACGGACTGAGCATCCGGGGAGCAGGGCATTTAAACTATTACGCTAGAACACCGAAAACATCCACATTTAAGATATTACATTAGAACCATCTGCCAACATGCTTTCCAGTCAAATTCTCTCTCTTACGTTACTACTAGGACATGGCAGCCCTGCTCGTGGTAGTCCAAGTTCAAAGGCACTCACCTGCAGTCTCCTGTCTATGACCAGATGTTCCAGATACTTAACAAGGGCTTTAGGGTATTTCTTAAGGCAAGTGATAATGCTGTCGGGATTAAAACTGTTCTGCTGTTCATCCAAAGGTCTCCTGGTGAAAACTTGAACTCCAACCTGAAAGGAGAATAGTAATTTAGCTATTTCCTTCTCCGGATGCCATCTTATGTTTATTCTAATCGATGGACATTTATGTCTGGGGAAAATTGTTGTCAAAAACACGGAGATACAGCAAAACAGTATGGGGTGGGGCACTGGCAAAGACCAAAGAGCACGGCACAAAGACAGGAAACCTCATACACCTCATCGGAATTTCTCCTAAAAGGGTCAGAAATTAGGGGCGCCTGGGTGGCTCCATCGGTTGAACGTCCGACTTCAGCTCAGGTCATGATCTCACAGTTCGTGAGTTTGAGCCCCGCATTGGGCTCTGTGCTGACAGCTCGGAGCCTTGGAGCCGCTTCAGATCCTGTGTCTCCCTCTCTCTGCCCTACCTTACTTGCACTCTGTCTCCCTCTCTCAAAAAAATAGATAAACATAAAAAAAAAATTTAAAGGTGAGAAATTAAAGAATGAAACATTAATTAACCGGAGAGGCACCAACTCTGTAATATTAAGGCGATCTGCAGACAAGGATGGTCACTTGCTGGCCAGTAAGTGAAAGAACAAATACAGTACTGAACGTTCAGTAAACTCAGTTCTCTGCACACAGGGATCCACTATGTGGATCATCTATGTAGATCCAAGGCCCGTCCCTGAGCAAGTTTCCAGACGGCCTTCCTGTGCCTGCTGAATGGAGCTCCCTGTGGCAATTCCATCTTCAACAGAAATGCTAATGGGTCAGGTAGGCAAGTAAAGGCATGCTGTACTTCCCCTGGGCATTCTATCACACACATGTGCGCGCACACACATGAGAAATACAGCACCGCTCTTCTGAGTGTGAAGTCTGAGTTCTATAAGCCTGGATTTGTGTCTGTGCTGTACCAACTATTCAACCTTGGGAAGTTTCTTTTTTTTTTTTTAATTTTTTTTAACGTTTATTTATTTTTTTGAGACAGAGAGAGATAGAGCATAAACAGGGAAGGAGCAGAGAGAGAGGGAGACACAGAATCCGAAACAGGCTCCAGGCTCTGAGCTGTCAGCACAGAGCCCGACGCGGGGCTCGAACTCACAGACCGTGAGATCATGACCTGAGCCGAAGTCGGACGCTCAACCGACCAAACCACCCAGGCGCCCCTACCTTGGGAAGTTTCTAGAGCTGAGCTTTGCTCTCCTCGTAATTCCCCCTTGTGGCGTTGTTGAAAGAAATGATACAGGTCGAGTGGCTGGCTCATCACCAGGCACACAGAATCCTGGGAATGACATGCTGATACCATCTATTAGCACTGGGAGGAGCCCAAAGCTTTCAACCGTTTTGGATCCATGTTGCAGGTGTGCCTGAGTGTGTCAGGGTATGTTGTAGGTGTGTGTGCACAGAGGCCAAGTAAAGAGGGAGTTAAAAGCACATGAAGCCCATGGGCTCAGACCTCCCAGTTCAGAGAGTACCATGGAGAACATACCCCAGCTCGGATTTTTCAAAGGCAGATGTGACATGCAGAAAACTCTACGTTTAAGACGAAGGTCCCGAGTCAGGAAGCTACGTTTCTCTCCTCCAAGGGGAACCAAGGAAATGTGTGTTTTTAACGGTGACGGCTGAGATACTATCTCTTTTCCAGTCCTCCAGTGGCTTCACAGAGGAGTCCTGAGCTTACACGCTACTCCCCCCACACCCTGCAGCCAGCAGGAGTTTCCTCGGGTGCTTCCTCACTGCTGCCCTTCCTCAGCCTCCAAGATGGCAAGTCCTGCGCAGGGCTCCCTCCTACCTCCAGAACCACGACTGCCACGCCAGGGGGTGCGGCACAGAGACAGGACAAGGGTCTGCCCGGTGTGGCCCAGGTGGGGTACCACGCCCTGCAAGGCGACCATCTGATCCTGCGCCAGCCCACAGATATCAGAAGGGTCACACTCGGTCAGGCATGGGGGTTCACACACACGTTTTTCAGAAGATGCAAAGGAACCCCGGCCACGCTTTCTGCTTTTCTACAGAAGGGGCCTGCCCCACACTGATGTGCGGAACAGTGTATCTCAGAAGTGCTGAAATGCAGAACTTCCTAAGACTGGGCATTCCAAAGGCTCAAGATGAGCCATTAGAAGGGGAGGAACAACATGGACGGTTGTTGTTAAAATCAATCATTTAAAATCACTCCCCCCACCCCCACCCCCCCCAATGCATTTATGAAGCACAAACCTCCTCACTTTTCTGCAGGACCCAATCAGCGTACTTCCACACGAGTTCCTGGTCTAAGCTATAGGTAAGGAAATCAACGACATATTCGTATAGGTCTGAGCGAGTGGAGTCGTGAATGTCCCCGTTCACAATGTTCACCCATAACTGGAAAGGAGTAAAGAACAAAAAGAAACGGAAGGTTACATACCTTTCAGAATTACCTACGGAAGGGCACACGTTTACTTATTTGGCCTTTTGATCCTTTAAAGTAGTAGGACAAATTTTAAACTTTGAAGGCCTAAACGAATTTTAAGCTTTTCAGAGGAATAAAGCAATATAGAAGACGGGGTCCAGGACATCAAGAAAATAAAGCACCAAATTCTTTTTCTTTCCTTTTTAATGAGATCATAGTAATACGAATAGTAAACACAATAGGTGGAAAGACGTAGATGTATTAAAAATGTTTCCTCATGAGATAAAACGATCACTGACAGCATCTTGATGCAGACAAAACCTACCTGCCTCCATCGGCGGGGCTGTTTCCACCTTCCCCACCACAGGGATCCTGGACTTTGACGTCCTTTGTGGACCAGGAGGGTCAGACACTGTGCTTTCAAAAATACTGGTGATTCTGTCCCCTAGTGCTCTGTCTTGTGCACAGGGGCTCATGACAGCTGCTAATAATAAAAGTCCCTTGCTATTTCATCCAGAAACTTCCCCGCTGTGTAAACCAAAGCTTACTTTCGGAAACCGGGGATGAGGCTGCATCACAAGGGAGTGGAAGAGATGACGGAGGCCCCTCAGCCTGTACCGCATCGCCTGTACCTCACCCACCTGCCCAGTGCGCCATACTTCAGGACCACACCACCCGCAAGAGGCCCAAGAAGCAGGGCTGCTGGTGTAGACTGTACTTCTGATATTAGCATATGAACCTTTCTTATGGTCCCAGTTTCTTCCACACTGTATTCCTCAAACCAAATAACCTAATCACACATACACGGAAACATGTCATTTTCTTCACAGTAGAGTTCTGCCATATATAAAGATTTATTTCGTATCACTTGGATTTTGCAAACCCCACTCTATAGCCCCGCTGTTATTATTAGACTGCCATCAAGCTATAATTCTTATAGCCATGTGTTTTACAATATAAAAATGTTATTCTTGACGCCCAAATCTACTCTTGGCCATTGGGTGTGTTGATAGAAACCTTTTTTTTTTTTTTTTTTTTTAACCTCATCTGCCATCAGGTTAATGACAGTGATTGCATGTATAGCTTTGCCAAAGTCATAGGGCTGACGTTAGCCTGGGGACTACTGCCAATGTTCTCGGCCACTCTCAAAACAACAGAAAAAGAACGATACCAGTGCATACCAAGTGACAGAAGGGGAGAAGGTCTCCTGACAGTGTGAGATGACGTCTGTCACAAGGCGTGAGAGGCGAGACGAGACAGAGGAGACTAGGGATTGATGCCTTTTTATCTCAGGTGCAGTATCCCTGCCAGGGCCACCTGGAATCGTGGTTCAAATCCCTGTTCTACCACGGAGCAAGGCTGTGACCCTGGGCCAGTGACTGGCCTTGATCAGCTTTAGTTCTGTCACAGGTGACATGGGGATAATGATTTACTCTCCCCACTGGCAACGGTTAGTGTCATTAACGGCGGAGGTTATAAATAAGCTGATATTCGCAGGCTTAGTTTTCGAATAAGGCAGTGGTGCCCCACGCCTTGTGGCTCAGTAAGAAGTCGTATTTTTAGTTCTTAAATTTTCAAAACTCAGTCTTGAAAATGTCCTTGAAAGAGACGTAAAGACAAGGAAAAGAAAGCCCTTGGCTGACATTTGTCAAGGAGGTCACTTTCTAAAACAGTTGTTGTTCTTATTCTGTAAAAAGGGGTGTAGACTGGGCAAAAGCAGCCTCCGCCAACTTGGGAATCTCCTCCCCAGGTAACACGGAGCTAAATGACAGAGGCTTTTAAGTAATGCTGGAACGCTTTTGCACTAACCTGCACTGCCGCAGCGTCTTGGTGATTATAATGATAGAGCAGTCCAAGTGCAAAATACCTGAAAGGAGACACCGCGTTAAGTGCACCCTCTTCCGCCAGCGGCTGCGGGTGGCGCCCACCCAGCGACAGCCTCCCCGCGCCCCCCGACCCCCGCCCCTCGCCCCGGTCCCTCGTATTCGTATTGAGTTCAACAACAAATTTCCAAAGACAAAAAGATCCTCATTTCTGTTTATTTACTTCGGGTGTGCAAACGTATGCCCCCTCAACTTCCAAAAAGGATCGTATTCAAGTCTAGCATAAGCTGAAAAATAAAACAATAATTATGCTATGGAAAATCATGTTTGGAATGGCTTCACAATTTCCTCAAATGTTAATACGATTCTGTATCTTTTCAGATAATCACCGTCAACCATCACAAGGTATTAAAAGAGTGGTCGGAAAGTGTGCCGTCTGAGCTATTACGGAAAGAAGGGGTAAGGAGTCTGAATACGAACGACAGCAATACGGGCCAAGAGCGCCCAGCCACCGCGGAGGACAGCAGGGAGGGGCGGTGAGCCCTGGGAGAGGGCACCCAGGGTTCTAGGCCCTGAGCTTCAATTCAGGTTTCATGACTTAGGGCCTCCATGGCCTCCTGTCTCCACCACCCATTTTCTCCCTCGTGAGTGGAAAAGACTAGCGACGGCACTGACACTGCCCGGGTGGTGAACCATTCCAGCCTCCCGAGTTCCACTGGGGTGTCCTGCTCCAGGTCATCCCCCTCCCCAGCTGGGGACTGGAAGAAGCGAACACAGGGGGATGTTGGATTTCTTCCCTCCGAGAGCAAACTCGTAAGATAACGAACTATTCGCTGGTGCCCTCCTCTTTTCCTTAGCCTCTCAGGCAGTTACCCTGTCTGCTCCCTACCATTCCAAGTCACCACCATGAGGCATCAGTGTTATTTTCTGGTTCTGAAACAAAATAACGCCCTCCCATAGCGTGTTTGGGAAACTGAGGGAAAGCGCCAGGAGGAGCGAACACCCACGCTGAGGCCGATCACAAGCCCCGAGTTGTCTCTGGCATTTGAATGGGATCCAGCACTGTAACCCCCGTGGTTTCCGTGGGATTTCGTCAGTACTTCTGCTACTTCGAATACACAACAGAAACCACAGATAAAGCATCTTACTGCTTGCAGGACTCTAGGGATCATCCAACACTTTTGAAGAAAGCCCTCCCGCACCTGCCCAGAATGAAGACGACACGGGCCCTTCTTCCCACGTCAGTCACTACAATTAACCGCCCTTGTGCGTACGGCAAGGGGTGGCTGCCTACCATCTCGTGCTCATAATAAAAGTAGAGTTTTAAGCCATAAACTTTTACCAACAAGACCAAGTCCCCCTTTTTATTCATGCGGATGTCTATCTATCTGTGCAATCCGGTCATCAATGACTCAAGTGTGCTGCTGATTTTACCAACACACACATGGCGTCCTGCGTGGGTGAGTTCTATGTGGAACGCTACGGATATGAAGGCTAAGAATCACATCCTTTTCTAACTGGGTCTCTGACTGGCCAGGGTCAGCATCATTAAAGAACTGGTATGAGAACTAATGCCTTCCAAGACCCTTCCAGTTGGTCTGCAGACTGTGCCGGGGGGATCTACCCTGAGGGGCACTGGGCTGTCACCACGGTGTCACAGGGGTCCTGTGACGAGTCTCCGCTTCCTAACAGCCTCCCTGTGGTGGCGGAAAGGCCAGCGTGCGGCCCCTGGCCGCGTGTGGGGAGGGAACACTCACTTCTTGTGCTTCTCGAGCCAGGCAGCGCTGTCTGTCAGAAGACAGGAGTTCTCGGTGACCAGGAGGTCCAGCAGACTGTCGTGGTCGGCCTCCGCATACAGCTTGAGCAAGGCCGTGTCGATGTCCTCTTTGTAGCCATTTGCGACCTCTGTGCTGCGGACTTCGTTCAGGTAGCTCATGAGGAAGCGCTTACACTTGGCCATCTTCTCCTGGTCCCCCTGGGTCAGCTGGTTCAGGTCTGCATACTCGTGGAGAGGAGGGTGGGACCGTGTGAATGAGGAAGAGGTGGGCAACAGGAAGGGGTAGAGAGAGATCAGCTCCCGGACGTCAAGCTGGCCGCTTCTGCAATTACAGTGTCAAACTAAATGAAGCAAAAAGAGAGAGAGAGTACACATAGGCACACAAAACAACACGGGGGGGGGGGGGCGTGCACGCCCGCACACGTTAACGGAGAGCTGGATGTGTGGGGGAGCACGTCAGAGCGAGCGTCCGGATGCGCGAGCCCAGCAGAGCACTGCTCAGGGGAGTGCCACCACGCGATTCCGACGGCAGAGAGGGGACCACGGCGAGAGACACACACGCCCCCCTCCAGTGCCGGCATGCAACATCAAGACACCCGAGGCGGTCCCAACACCAAGGGAGCGCCGGACTCCCTGGAAACCGAGGCCAAGAAAGGAACGTGAAGGGAACACGTCACTGTCCGGTCAAAGGCGAAGTACAGTCCGACATTTCTCCTGGCACAAACTATAACCAGGTGTGCTGCACGGTCCACAAAGAAGGGACTTCGCGAGAACAGGACTTACAACATCCCCTTCAGAGATCTTCTAACAGGAGCCGCGAGAGCATTTGTGAGGCCGCATCCGTGGTGACTCTCGACGGCCTCTCAGAGCATAAGATGAGGCTGTGGCTGAAATGGCCAGTGTGGTGTCCTACCCTCGGAAGGCCAGGGAGCCCATCTGGTGACATCCCACCTCAGCTTCACCACTAACCCTGTCCCCACCGCGCCTGCTCATCTTGTCCACAACAAGACAGTGGTGGCATTACCGAGCTGCGGGGCTCAACCTTGGCCCAGAAGCAGCCCTACCTGTGGGGCCCCTCTTGCAGAAACAGATGCAGGGCCGCCAGACATGAATGGGAACCTCAGGTAGGGCCTGGGGTCTACACTTTCTGCGATGTTCCCTGCGTCCGCCTTCCTTCAAGCTGAGTCTCCTCCTCCCCAACTTCCGGCCTCTGGCCCTCCTTTCTTCCACTCCTGCCCTCTCCCCACTTCCTGCGGTTCTGGGCCTCCCCAGGATGAACGTCAGACCTCTGAGCTCGGCATTCAGGGCCCTTCCTAGCTGCTCCCGATGACCTTACAGCTTTGGCTTCTACTGTCCCTCTCATGTTCCGAGGCTTCAACGCCACCTCATCACCTCTCCAGTTTACACACTTCATGCCTCTCAGCCTTTCCTGTGTGTTCCCTCTGCCTAAAGCAACGGTCCTCCAGGGAAGCAGTTTTGCTCCCTGGGTAAGTTAGCAATGTCTGGAGATACTTTTGATCACCACTGGAGGGTGCTATTGGCACGTAGTGGGTAGAGGCCAGGGCTCCTCCAATGCACGAGAGCGCGCCCGTAACAAATTATCCAGCTCAAAAGGTCATGACTGCATGACTCCATTTGGGAAGCTTCTCACCATTTGAGATCCGGCCAAATCCCGATCCAAGCCCATGCTCTCCACTGTCCCCCAGAGCACCTCCACCCACACCATGGAGCCGCACCTGCACTGCCCAATGGGCACACAGCCAGATTCCAGACTTGTATGGGCAGGCCGCAAAAGCCGGGTGCAGTCTTACCCTGCCGCTCTGGCTCTGGGGCTTGCGCCAAGTGCTGGCCTGACTGGACACAAGGACAGGCTGTGTAACATCTAGAGAAACAGACACAGAGCGTACGGACCCCCAGCGTGCCGACCATGATTGGCTGGCAGTTGGGGCTTCTAGCACTGAACTGAGAAGGAAGTCTGAGGACATGTCCCACACCAATGAGAAAAAAAAATTCATGTTATTAGCAACATCTGTCATGGACACAGGAAGGGAAAGTGGAGTCACGTCTGTCTTGGAAGTGTCTTCCTCAAGCGTCAATTCCTTCGGCCACACTTTTGTCTTTTTTAAGTTTATTAATTTTTGAGAGAGAAAGAGAGAGCGAGCAGGGGCAGGCGGAGGGGCAGAGAGAGAGGGAGACAGAATCTGAAGCATATGCAGGCTCTGAGCTGTGAGCACAGAGCCCGACGTGGGGCTCGAGCCTACGAACCGAACTTTGAGATCATGACCTGAGCCGAAGTCGGACACTTAACTGACTGAGCCACCAGGCACCCCTCGGCCACACTTTTGACAAAAACTGAGCATCAGTCAATGTAAACCAGTAAGAGGCTGAAGCATGAAAGACAGGAACCTTCTATTAATGACTGACAGGCCCTACACGAGTCTATTACAAAATCCACGAACTCTTCTATGAATATATTGTGACCATTCGCCCACTTTTGCAAATTAACCCAAGAAAAAAGATGTACCCGTGACCCAAATGAGGTTTTCAACACTGCAGGGACAAAGCAGGCAGGACGGAAAAGCGCCCAGGTCCAAAGGGACAAAGAATCTATTTAAGCCCCGAAATGACTGATCCTGCCAGGAACCGATGGTAACAGCACACAGAATTTACGAAGTGTAAGCTACATTGGGCATCGTGATTCGCTGAGTGGTTCCTTCTTTACTCAGATACCTGCTCCTACAACCAAGCATGTGCCAGAGGAGGAGGTCGGAGCTGTGGCGGGTCTGATGCCTGACAAAACAGCGGTGCCCTGCTCTGGTTGTTATTTGGATGTGAAGGATCTCTTCTGGTGCTTAGCACACATTTTATCTTTTAGATGATTCCAGACTACACAGAATCTATTCTAGTTAGACATTTTGAAACGTATATCCCAAGTTGTTCTTATGAACATTCTCCTTGTGAAGTCTTTGGAAGGAGTTTTCATGAGTCTTCCCAGAAGCACCCGCTCTTTTCCTAAGCTCCCTGATTTCCTGTGCAATCTCCAAAGGAAAGGAAAAGTGGGCAACAGTATTTTCCTAGGAATTCTTCACGTTATTAAATTCACTCTTCGGGATTCCCTTCTCCTCTCTTCGTGGGATTGTTAGGGGCACGCCCTCGTCAGCCTTTGCCCTCCTCAGGACACAGGGCAAGTAAACTGAGGCTAAGGGGTGGGGGCGAGGAATGAGTGTTGGTGATGGCTGCTACTGTCAAGAAGCCTCACCACTTCCCCGTGAGGGACAAGCTAAGCGCGGCGACATCTCCCATCACGGCCACACAGTCTAGGTGAATGTTTTGACCACAGAGGGACACACAGGAGGGCTTGCTACCAACACCTCAAATTACCTGAAGAGCTCTTTAGCTTCCAGAAACTGAAGTTGTGCGAACTGTATGAACCCCGCCTGCTGCAGAATCCTTCTGTACATTACCTGCAAGGAAAGACAGGTTTAATCTCTTAGACGTACCTTGAAACCAACGCGGTGGGGAGAAACTACCTTTCTAATCATAACCCAAGCTAGATGAGCTAGATGCTCATTATTACACAGAAACCGGAAGTTATAAGGTAAAGAGAAAACATGGCATATATTAAATTGTTTTCAACATAGATGAAAATATTTGTGTGTGTGTGTGTGTGTGTGTGTGTGTGTGTGTGTGAGAGAGAGAGAGAGAGAGAGAGAGAGAGAGAGACAGAGAGAGAGAATCACCCCTTTGTTCCTGAAGTAAAATTGTTCTCTATTTGACCATTCTTCCTTCACCTTCCCCATGGATCTTTTCTGTAAATCCCATTTCCTTCCCAAATGTGTTCTTTTATCTTCTGTTCTCCTCCTCCTTAGCTCACGGGGCTGCCGTGATCGCTTCTCCTTCTGGTTGCTCAGGAGGGTAATCAAGAGCTCCAGTGTCTCTGGCAGTCTGGGAGCGGCTCACCCGGCTTCCATTGTTCTAGAGCTGACACTTCACTTCTGAGTATCCCCAGGGCACAGGGCCAATGCCAATCAATAAATGGATAAATGAACCAGTTTTCCTACTAAGCTGCGGAAACACCGCACATTCCCTTTCCTGGAGCTGTAGGACCCCACAGTCACACACTACAGCCTGACAATTCCAGCCATCAAGGTGCCGGGTGATTTTTTATAATCCAGTATTACCCAGATTTCCTTGACCACTGAACTCCTTTGTTCTTGGAACATCTGGCAACAGCAAAGCACGCTAAAGGGAGCTGGCCTGTGTGTTTTAGTTCCACCCCTTCCACGTCTCTGTCCAACTTGGTCAGGGTTGGGGTTTGAAGCATCCTCTGTTTCAAGTACACTTTGGACATACCTCTCTGCTCTTTTCTTACTGGTGCCATCCCACAGCCAGGCCATCACCTCCTCACGAACAAAGACTCCAATTGTGTCTCAGACCCTGTGAGTTCAATGCCTCCCCCTTCCTACCATGGTGCTGTTACAGAAGCCACGAATTCCTTGGAGGCACGGCATATACATGATTCATTTTTGCAGCCCCATGCCCCAACACCTGCCATTCAGGAAGTGCTTCTGGATCTGAAGGGCTCTGTCCACCATACTCGTGAACCCTGAGGGAGGGACGCTTTGTTCAGAGATATTAAGATCTCAGCCCAAAGTTAGTGAAGTCGTAAGCGGCTGAGCCGGGATTTTAAAAGAGCAGATCTTTCTGATGCTAGAGCCCAATTCTTTCCACTCATGGAGTCGCCCAGGTACACGGCAGGCAGTTAGTGCTGTTACCCCCTGAAGAAGCGAGGAGCTGCAGATGGTCAGCACCTGGACGCTGTCACTCCTGTGCCCTCACAGCAGCTTTTCAAGGGGCTTTCGCTATAGTTTCGAAGAGTTTTCAAAAGTGTAACATTTCCTCCCTCTCCCCACAGAAGTTCCTTTAGAGAAGTCAGAAGAGGTAGGCTGCTTTTTCATCTTCTTACCACCTGCCTTTGTTTTTCTTCCCTGACACCAGCCATGTGTGGCCTAAAAACTGGCCTATTCATGCCCCCCCCCCAACAATAAGCGGCGGACAGGAGTGGGTCAAGGTCCTGTTGCATAGGGATGCCAGCTCCTCTGGAAGCAGAGGTAATAAAGACCATCCACTTAGCAGAAAGGATAAAAAGGACCCATCAACTGCAGCAGAAGAATTCTCGATCACACCCTGGCCTGTTGATGAGAAATCAGCCAAAAGACAATGGACTCCTCGTGGTTGCAGGACTCAAAGGCCAGCGATCTACTCTTTCCCTTCCTAGAGAGGGATGAAAACCACTTTTGTGAACACTCCCAATCTCCAAGAATCTGGGATTATTCTCTGTAGTCTAGTCCGCAAATGCCATAGGTGGACTAAAGAACAGGCATGCAAAGAGGTCCCATCATCCCAAACACAAGCACGTAGATGTGGAGCTGTGGATGGAGCACAGGACAGAAGCGCGAGGAAGCACAGCCAGTTCCAGGTGCTCTGAAAGCGACTGTCTCCTTTCCAGACTGCCTGCTGTGACTGACAGGTCCCTGGCACTCTGCTCAGGTGATGCTGAACTACAGACCTGGGGCTTGGCTGGCCACCAGGGGACAGACCAGGAGGATGAAAGTCTGTTTATCTCCCCAACATCACAGCTAACTCAACAGTGGGATTTTCAGCTGTTTAACTTACTAATTTGTCCCCTGGAGTAAGGCAGCTGCCAGAAGTCCCAGGCCAAGAAAGTACATTAGCAAAACTTATCTCTAAGCAGTGCCATTCAACACGGGCTCTGTGCAGAAAAGAAGCCCTCCTCCCGCCCCCCCCCCCCCGCCCCCGCCACAACCAGCCAGGTGTAGGAGGTCACATGTACTCTGAAACTGAGGTCAAAACCTATGTTTTGACTATGACATTTCTGAATTGAGATTTCTAACTTTCGTGCTTTGGGTAACTAGAAATTTTGTGAAACAGAAGATTCTATTCAATTCAGAAAGAGGCTTGTTCAAGGGCAGAAAAGCCCACTTCTAGGGTCAGGCTTGGCTCCCCCTCCCACCTCAAGTGCTCAGCACTTCGGCTTTGCCAGTGGGCTTATCTCCAGGAGAGCAGGGCCAACGGGCACAGCCCCTTCCTACCGAAAATGACCGCAGATCTGTTGGGGACTGCCAGGTGCAGCCATTACAACCAGATACAAATGTGGAGGACAGCCTATTCTTGACATGAGACTACCCGCTAATTAGGTTACAATGCTCTGTTAAGACCAAGAGGACTTGGGATATATGGTATATACGTATCATTCCTGTAACATGAGTACAGCCAACACTTAAACAAAAATTGGTATGAATGTTATACTTTTAACTGTATTCATACCTTTTCCTGTAATACATACTTCAGTGCTAGGTTTCTGGCTTTTTCAACTTATCTTAAAACTCTTCTTACTTAATTATTGCCTAAATAGAAACACCTTTCTCAAAATATATTAGGTGAAACAGTAGCCTGCCTAAGCTTCCAGGACATTCTCTCCTTAATCAAAAGGCAATCCAAGGGTGCCTGGGTGGCTCAATCAGTTGAGCATCTGACTTCAGCTCAGGTCATGATCTCACACTCATGAGTTCGTCGGGCTCTGTGCTGACAGCTCAGAGCCTGATGCCTGCTTCGAATTCTGTATCTCCCTCTCTCTCTGCATTCCCCCACTCACACTCTGTGTCTGTCTCTCTCAAAATAAATAAACATTAAAAAAAAAGGCAATCCATCCTGATTAAGCTTGGAAACAGATGTGTGTGTGTGTATACATATATATGTGTGGTGTGTGTGTGTGTAGTAAATGTTGGTATGTAAAATATATACCTAAAAAGGACTTACATGCCATATATATACACACATGCATGCCCACACCTGCATATATAATACAAATACATAATGTATAAAATAACATACTTTACATATATCCCTTTTTGGGAATTCACAGAAAGACAATAATAAAACTATATGATATATGCCTACTTAGGGATCACAATAGATATTAGTATAGTAAAAGCTCTGAGAAATCCTCCAGTTAAGAAACACCATTAAAACCTGGCTGGCTTGGTCAGGTGTAGGGATAAGAAAGGGAAAAGGAAGGAAGGAAGGAAGGAAGGAAGGAAGGAAGGAAGGAAGGAAGGAAGGAAAGTAGGAAGGAAGGAAGGAAGGTAGGAAGGAAGGAAGGAAGGAAGAAACCCAATTAATGTGAACTTGTAAAACAGAACCTCTTCCACCCCACACCCATCGCTGTCCCAGAGCAAGGGTCTGGAGAAAATGCAAACTGGAAACGCTGGTCCAGAAGGCAGCTGTGCAATGGATATGCATGCAGAGCAGGAAAAGTGGTCAGTTCCAAAGGTGGGGATGGCGGGGCAGTGAGGGCGGGGCCAGGGGGGCGGGAGGCCTGAGGAACTCATCATGCATTACGAAATCTACCCAAAGCACAGGTCCAAACTCTCGCGAAGGATACACTAACAAATAGTAACATAAGGCTCTTTAGGAAGGAAAATGACATTCTGGGGCCAAAAGCCGACTTGCTCGTCGATTTTTTCTTTCTTTAAACACATGCATGTATTTTTTTTCTGCTGTATATTTTAGGATTTACAATGTATGTGATACAGTCATATGGCTCAAATTTGAAAACATTCGAAGGGGCTTTCTGGAGAGTCTCCTTCCTACTGCAGCCCCCACCCAGCAGCTCCCCAGAGGTCATTGATGCTATCGATTTCTCGGGCAGCTACACAGAAACGTGTTAGGTATTTATGAGCAAACCCTTTCCCCCAATTTAGTAGTGCTATCTGTCTGCACTGTCTTTAGACATCCTTCTGCCTCGACACACAAAGTGCCTGGTTCTCGTTCCTGGCTCTGTGGCACCCCAACAGCCCGCGCGACCCAATAACTCCTCCACCGGCAGCATCTGGTTGGTTGTTTTTTTGTTTTGTTTTGTTTTGAACAAACAATGTGAGAACGAAGTCTTCTACACTGGTTATTTTGCGTTTTTGTGATTAGATCCATGGAATACCCCTCTAGGAGAATGGTACCATGTAACTTGGACAGATACCATCAAAGTGCCCTCCTGCAGAGGCCACTTCTGTTCACATTCTCAGAAGTGATACATACGAGGGCCCAATTCCGCACACCCTCAATGAGGGCTCATCAAACCCTCTGGTCTTTAACAATCTGAGTGAAAAATGCATTAGTGAACTTTTAATTTGCACATCTCCGTATGAGTGAGACAACACATCTTTTCATACATTTGTAAGACAGGTGATTTCATTTTCTAGGAAATATCCGTTCATATCATTTTTCCATTGGGCTATTCATGTTTTTCTTATTTATATGTTGAAGGAGGTCCTGACATTTTAGAGAAACGAGCCTACCTTCTGTGCTTCAAACTGCAAATACTGCAAAAATTCGTGTTTTTCATTCATGTATAGTAGGCTTTGCCATGCAGAACATGTTTATGAGTGGATGTGCATGCATGTAAATTTATTAAATTTCAAAAAATTACTTTAGAATGTTCCAGAACCAAGGTATCTGGGAAGATAGTGGCAAGGCTGTCCTTTTAACCTTGCAGCCTCTGCATAAAAACAGAACAATTACTTCATAGCAGCTCACAACAGCCAAAAGGTGGAGGCAACCCACGTGTCCACCAGTGGATGATGGATAAGCAAACTGCGGTACATATATACAATGGAACGTATGACTCAGCCTCAAAGGGGAAGGAAATTCTGACATGTAGGCACTATGCCATGGAAGAGCCTTGAGGACACCACGCTAAGTAAGCCCAGGCACAAAAGGACAAGTCCTGCATGACTCCACTTATACGAGGGGCGTGGGATGGCCACAATCATAGACACAGAAAGCATTGAGTTGCCGCGGGGAGCGGGAGGGGGAGTTAGTGCTTAATGAGGACAGAGCTTCAGTTCTGTAAGAGGAGAAGATGTTCTGGAGATGCCTGGTGGTGACGGCTGCCCAATGTACCTAAGGCCACTGACCTGTAAACTTAAAACTGGTTAGGATGGTAATTTCTATGTTAACGTGTATTTTACCATGAGTAAAAAACAAACACACAAAAACAGCTGGGATAGCAAAACCAGAAACTCGCTGACAACATTTATAACAGCACGAAGTGGCACACAGCGTACCCACAAACCCAAAAGCGCGAGCCACTGGGGAGAAGTCACCACCCAACTACAGGAACTGGGTGGTGTTAGAAACTGTGGGGAGAAGCAGAGAGGAAAAGAGGCTGTGGGGCCACAGAAGCCAGAGTCCCCAAGCCACTATCAGGAACCACCCGAAAGCCTGGCAGGCCATCTGCGGATGGCAGTGGAAGGGGCCATGGCCAGCTCCAATGTGCCAGTAAGTGCCAACGATGAGAAACTGAGCTTTAAAGACAAGGAAAGACTTCTCTGGGCATTCAAGGCAAAGGACCAAGTCCCAGAAGGGAAAGGAATTCAGACTGTCACCCAATATTCGCCGATGCTTTATGCCGAAAAGTAATGGTGGAGTTCATTTCAGTTCCTCATTGAAAGATAATGTGAGTCAAACGTTTTCTATCCAGCCTCGCTGGCCTGCAAGCATAAAGGCTGCAGGTGAACTGTTAACCAACATGCAGAGTCTCTGGGACGGTGTTCCCATGTGCTTATCCTGAGATATCTCCCGGAGGATCGATCGCTTCAAAACACCAGAAGACTAGAGAATCAGCAGCATGAAATGTGTTGGTGAGCGATTGGTACACACCTCCCCTCAACGAAGACAGATAAAGATACGGGAGACAGTAGACGGCTGTAGGCTTTGAAAGAGACAGTAGAGAAAATACGACCATCGAACATGAGGGGGAAATGGGGAGATGAAACCGAAGTGCAATACGCTCGCTGACCCGCTGGGAACAGAGGGATGCCACCTGAACACAGGTGCTGGGGGAGAGAAGGGCAAGGTGCTAAGAGGTTACCAGCTATTTCCAAAAGCTGCTCAAAGTGGGCAACCAGCAAACAGCAGGAGCTCCCCCCAGCAAGAAAAAGAGAAAAGCAAAAGGCTTTTATAAAGTAAATACTATTACAGTCACCGTTAGAACAAAATTTGCAAGTTTCACACCAAAAGACAGGGAAGAATGTAGCTTCCTTTAAATGGACTTCGGTTGATCTGACTTCTGAATTAGGTAAATATTTTACATAATTCTGAGACAAAATTAAATTTCCAAAAGCAATCCCTAGGAAACAAAAGGCAAATGGAACAAAGGGCCCTGGGCACATATATGAAAGATGTGGTGGCAATTGGAGGACAGGACCCTCCCAGGTGGCTCAGGCACAGTCACCTGACCACACAGCCTGGCGGGGGTGGGGGGGACCCCCAGGGACAGAAATAATGGTGGGACATAAGCACTTATGGGACAACTGGGGAAATGTCAATGTCGATGGGACATTGTTCCATAAAGGACTTCGTTATGACTTCAGGGAGTTCTGCAGACCGTGCAGTGTTTACATTTCAAAGGGGACATTTTGTCTCTTAAAGAGACATACTCGAAGAGTTTCAGGTGAAATAGAAAAAAACAAAAAAAACAAAACCACAGGTATTAGGAGTTCAACCTTAATTATGAATACTATCCATAGCACACAACACAAATCAAGAGAACTTTCTGGCACAAGCCTTCGTCTATAATATAAGGTCTCCTTACTGCTGCTTTATGACGTCTTAAACTTTACTATAATTTAAACATGGCTTTCTTTTTTCTTTTTAATTTTTTTAATGTTTATTTTTGAGAGACAGAGCACGAGTGGGGGAGGGGCAGAGAGCGAGGGGACACAAGGATCCAAAGCTCACTGCAGGCTCTGAGCTGTCTGCACAGAGCCGGACACGGGACTCGAACCACCAACCGCGAGATCATGACCTGAGCCAAAGTTGGACATTTAACCAACTGAGCCACCCAGGCGCCCCTAAACCTGACTTTCTTAAAGATCTAAACTCTTGCCCTTCGGGATCTCTAGAAGCATTCTTCTTTTAATCCCGGTCCCAGAGTTAAACTTCTTGATAAATCCCTCCCTAGTTCAGAAGTCAGTGACACAAAACTGACATGCTATTTTTTATTTATTTTTTTAAATTAGAGAGAGGGAGAGAGAGAGAGCGAGCAGGGGAGGGGCAGAGATAGAGAGAGAATCTTACTGTCGAGTATGGACGTGCACCCCAGTAATGGACACGAGCATAAATACTAAGTCAGGCAAAGGAGAAAGCGGAGGTGTGTGAAAGCACGCAGGGTGAAGCACTGTTTTAGGGGGCCAGCGCTGATGTGACCAGATAGGTGTCACACACAAAACCATCTCAGCTGTCCTGCCTCCCGTCTTCGGACAGTGGTGTGGATTATTTCTGAATCGTTTCGAGAATTAAAAATGTTTTGAAATGCCTTGCTGAGTGTTTGCATGCTGAAGGGCTCAAGAACTGTTGGCTCCCTTCCCCCCTCTACCCTTTCAGGCAGAATGCGGGTTCATGGAAGTGGGTCGGGCCAGACCACGGGCGCTTCAAGGGTGCGGATGAGGGGCACCTGAGTGGCTCAGTCGGTTGAGTGTCTGACTCTTAGTTTCAGCTCAGGTCATGATCCCAGGCTTGTGGGATCAAGCCCCACATAGGGCTCTGCACTGAATGTGAAGCCTGCTTGGGATTCTCTCTCCCTCTGTCTCTCTGCCCACCGCCCCCTACTCACGCATGTGCTCTCTTTAAAAGGGGAAGGAAAAAAAAGTGTGGATGAGGTGCCCACTGGAGCACTCTGGGCAAAGGAGTCTGTATTTCAAAGAGATCATTCCCACAGTGGCATGGAGTATGGACCAAACACACACACAGACACACAGACACACACACACACACACACACACACACACACACACAAAGGAGGCAGTTAAAATAATTCATACAAAATAGGAGAAGGGTCTGCATTGTCAGCAGTAGCAACAGACACTGGGAATATGGGGTGAATTCGAGATCATTCTGAAGGTGTATTTCCAGGTCTGGATATACAAGGTTGCAGCAACCAGGAGATGGCAGGGAGCATGTTAGAAAGGAAAAAACTCCAAATGAGAAACTAAGATGACACTCGGATGACACCTGAGCAAGACGATGACTAATATGAGCCAAATATCGACTGGACATCGCTACTTGGTGAAAGGAGAGGCGAGGGAGAAAAGATCACACAAAGAACACTGCACCTTCCCATAAGAAAATGCTGCACACTTAACGTGTGCACATGTGTGTATGCAAAGAGGGGGCACCCCGATGTGTGGCCCACCTAGACACCCAACACGTCCACTGGGACAGCTCACGGGGCCGAGAGCAAGCAGGGCAGGGGCAGGCCTCAGAGTCTTGGAGGTCTGATCCTGACCCTTCTTAGCCCGGCCACCCCACCAGGAGCTGATGCACAGGCTGCAGAGGCAAGTATACTCAGCACAGCACCAGTCCTGAACTGAAGAGCTCTCTTCTTTTTGCCTCTGCTGCCCCCTGCTGAACACTAGGAGATTGGTCTCACTTTCCAAAATCAGGAACACAGGGAAGGAAACCATCAACAAAATCAAAAGGCAACTGACGGAATGGGAGAAGATATTAAGAACTGATCACACTCAACCCCCAAAAAACCAAATAATCCAGTGAAGAAATGGGCAGAAGACATGAACAGACACTTTTCCAAAGAAGACATGCACATGGCCAATAGACACATGAAAAGAGGCTCAACGTCATTCATCATCAGGGAAATACTAATCAAAACCACAATGAGATACCACCTCCCACCTGTCAGAATGGCTAAAATGAACAACTCAGGAAACAACAGATATTGGCGAGGGTGTGTAGAAAGGGGAGCCTCCCCTTTTTTTAGTAAACTATGAAGCTGTTTATTTATTGTTTCATTTTGAGATAGAGAGAGTGGAGGAGGGGCAGAGAGAGAGAAGGAGAGAGAGAATCCCAGGCAGGCTCCACACTGTCAGCACAGAGCCCAATGTGGGGCTCAAACACACAAACTGTGAGATCATGACCTGAGCCGAGATCAAGAGCCAGACACTTAACCGGCTGAGCCACCCACGTGCCCCAAAAGGGGAGCCCTTTGGCACTGTTGGTTGGAATGCAAACTGGTGCAGCCACTCTGGAAAACAATATGGAAGTTCCTCAAAAAATTAAAAAGAGAACTACCCTACAACCCAGTAATTGCATGAGTAGGTATTTATCCAAAGGAGTCTTATCAACAATCATCAAATTACGGGAAGAGCCCAAATGTCCATCAACTGAGGAACGGATAAAGAATTTAGTATATGTATACTATGGAATATTACCCGGTG